>NC_051069.1:101457025-101796241 GCF_004664715.2 Peromyscus leucopus | reverse complement strand
CAGCAGGAGTGACATAATGTGACCTCACAGAGACTGAGGCATCATGCACAGGGCCTGCATGAGTCTGCACCAGACGGGGTTCTAGAGCTGAGACTAGAAGTTGATACACACCATCCATCCCCCGCCCTGAAGCAATCTCCAATTGATAACTACTTGCAAATGAAAATTTAGTTTTCTCCAAGGGAGTCTCACTGAGGTTACAAATGATGCTTAAGCAGTGGGTGGCCAACTTGTCTTATAATGTTGTGTTAGGGTTTTTTTTTTTAAATGTAACTTTTAAAAAATCTTTTATTTTCATTTTTATTTTTTCTACCCTAAAGTTCCTTTCCATATATATTATGGCTTCCAGTTTTGTGTTTTTATGGGATTCCTGAGTGTTCGATAGTAGGTCTTTGTGTCTGTATCTGTTTCTTGTGCCTTTTTTGGGTTCTTTTCCTTCCATTTGTTTCTTTTGTACTGTTCTGATTTGTTTTATTTTTATCTTATTATATAATATTTTATTATTACCCCTTAGAAGCCCATTGTTTTCTATGAGAGATGGAATTAGGGTGGATCCGGATGGGAGGGGATGTGGGAGTAAGGAAGGGAAACTGTAACCAGGACATATTGTCTGAAAAAAACATCTATTTTCAATAGAAGAAAAAGTATTTTAAAAGACATAAATTCTTGAATAAGCAACTGAAAAAAATAAAACTTAACATTGTCATAATAGATTTTTTTCACATAATGTTGAAAGGTTTTTTTTTAGATAACTCAAAATATATATGTATATGGACATATTATTTTAAAGAACATTTTAAGTATAAGCATATCAAAATTTTTTTATAAAAGGTCAAACTTGCATGTTGAAAAGCTTAATATTCTGATGGAATAAATTTAAATGTAATAAAATCATAAAAAAGAGAGCATATATAGTATTTAGCTATATGAATACTCTGCAAACTTACCCATTCTGCTCATTGATTGCTTTTAGTTTGGGTCCACCTTAAATTTTTTAGAATGAGCTTAACATCTGCAGACTGATTTTCATTCCTCTGCCTCATATGAAGTCTGCACCACAGACAGGATGGGAACTTGTACACTGTTGCTTATTTTAAAGAGGAGAAATTGTCCGTAGCCCCACAGGGGTCAGGGCTAGGGCTGGTCAGGGCTAGGCTATGGGCTTCTCGATTTCTGGTCTAGCTGTCTTCCTGAGATCCCTGCCAGCATGTCCCCGGAGAGTCTCAGTATCTACTGTCCATCTTGCGGGACCTCTCTACCCTGTGGAGTGCAGATAAAAGCCATCCTTCTGGCTGCTGGCACCTGCTCTGACCCTGCTTCAGCTGAGCCCGCTTCCTATTGAAACAGGGCAGTTTTCCCATTGACTTTTCAGCACACAGATGTGGACCACACTCAGGGCGGCAACAACACAGTCTCTTTCCTAAGGGAGCCATGGCAACCCCCACCTGACAGATCTGGCATCTGCACAGTCACAGCAAAGCTTATGTCTGTCAGACATGGCAGGGAGCAAGAAGAAGCCATGTGGATGTCACCTGCAAGGACACTGGGGTTAGATGCTGTCACTTCAGGGGTCCTTTCTCCAGGTCTGTCTAAGTGGGCAGGACACTGCCCACCTTCCTGCCGGCTCCCCTAAGCAGGCACTAGGGAGGGGAAGCGTGCTGGAATTTAGGAGCAGGATGAAAGGAAGGCCGTGGAACAGACGGTGCCCCAAGCATGGCTTCTGGTGATTTCTGATCTGAGTGCCCAGAGAAGGGACTGTTTCCTCTCTGTCATTCTGCCACGTGCCTGAGAAATCATGTCATGCTGAGCCAGGTTTCTGCAGGTTCCCAGGAGCCCAAGCAGTGAGGCTGCTGTCTCTGCTCATCTCCCTCACGCCCGCTTCCTCTCACTGTCTCTTTTCTGTCTTGCTGCTTTTTTTTTCTTTCCCCTCAGTATTACTTTTTCTTACGAGCAAGCGAACAAACAAGCAAAACAAATGATGGTCCCCAGGATGCAGGGATAGAATTTACAGAGTGGCGCTGGGGAGACTGCTCAGTCAGAAAACGGATAGGTGCAAGCCGGAGGACCTGGATCGGATTCCCAGAACCCACATAGAAAAGTCAGACATGCGTTTGTCATCCCAGCCCGGGGGGAGACAAGGGAGAACCCTGGGGCTTGCTGGCCCAGATGTCAAACTCCAGGTCAATGAGGGACCTGTCTCAAAGTGGATAGCATTCCTGAAGGAGTGTTGAGGTAGTGTATGAGCCTCCACATACACAAGCACACACACGTATATGTGCCTGTTCACAAGTGCACATGAGCAAACACACACACACACACACACACACACACACACACACACACACACACACAGAATTCACAAAGTGTTTCTGGTACCAGTCCTCTCTTCGATGTCTATGCTAAGTCTCCTTACATACCTGCAGGACAAAGGAGAGAAAGGAACCCAGCCCAGCTCCAGGACTTTTCTGCACACTAGGACACCCTTAGTCTTTTATTGATCACCCTAGCTGTCCCACCTCTGGTTACACATATGGAGGTGCTTGGCTGAGATTGGAATGAAGCTCTCCTTGCTTCTCAGTGGCTTGTTTCGGCTCTCTGACTTTGGCTCTTCCTATTCACCTCTCTGTTTCAATGATAGAGGCAGACAGAGGGCTGGGCGCGCAGTCTGCAGTGTGCAGCGGGAGGGGCCTTCCCAGAGGGGCGTGGCTATGTAGAAGGAAGCGAGGTCAGCATCACATATACATCGGCTTAGGCAGCCTCCATCTGCAGCCTGCCTGCCTCACTCGGACCCAGGCTGAGAGGAGGACCAGGCCAGCTGTCATAAGTAGTACAGATGAAAAGAACAGTAGCAGTGCATTGGTCCCTGCCCTTCCAGATTGCCCAATCTGGACTCCATCTAGGTGTTCCCAAGCATATTAGTCACTTCTCTGTCGCTATGATAAAGCACCATGACCAAAAGCAACCTATAGAATGTAGTGATATTGTGTTCCCCAAAATATTGTGCACCCTAATAAACTTATCTGGGGTCAGAGAACAGAACAGCCACTAGACAGACATAGAGGCCAGAAAATGGTGGCACTCACACCTTTAATCCTAGCCTTCTGGAGGCAGAGATCCATCCGAATCTCTGTGAGTTCAAGGCCACACTGGAAACAACCAGGCATGGTGACTCACACCTTTAATCCCAGGAAGTGATGGCAGAAAGCAGAAAGGTATATAAGGCATGAGGACCAAGAACTAGGCCTGGCTAAGCTTTTAGGCTTTTGAGCAACAGTTCAGCTGAGATCTATTTGGATGAGGACTCAGAGGCATCCAGTCTGAGGAAACAGGATCAGCTGAGGAATTGGCAAAGTGAGGTGACTGTGGCTTGTTCTGCTTCTCTGATCTTTCAGCATTCACCCCAATACCTGGCTCCAGGTTTGTTTTTATTAATAAGACCTGTTAAGATTCGTGCTACAATAGAAGAAAATGTTTATTTCAGCTTATGGTTCCAGAGGACTAGATGTCCATAAGGGTGGGGACAACATGGCGGCAGGTGTCTGCAAGAGGAAGCTGGCTGATGGCATTTCCTCAGCATACAAAGAAACGAGAGAAAACTAGAAATGGGATGAGGTCATACATCACAAAGCCCGCCCCCAGCAACACACTTCCTCAGCAGGACTCCAGATCCTAAAGCTCCTATAACCTTCCCAAACAGTGCCACGAAAGGGGGGCAAGTGTTCAAATGCCTGGGCCTGTGGGGGACTTCCTCACTCAAACTACCACACCAAGGTTTGGGAAAATGTGACTGCTAACCATGACCCTGAAACCCTTTTGTACTATGGTGTGCAAGTGTCCACAGCCCCAATTTGGGTCATTTTTGTGCAGAAGTTTTCTGGGTTCACCTGAGTTTCAAAGCCTTACTTTGTGTAAGTTTGATGTATCCATCCACAGCCCTACCTCCAACAGGGGCTCAGCCCTCCTAGACCCCCCACTGACCCTTCCCACCACAGCAAGACCAGTGCACAGGCCACCCCTGTTCTGTCTGCTTTTACCTCATTTCGTTAGGTGACTTAGTCACAGAGGATCTGGCCAACTCCCCAAAGAAAAGGTTCCCTGTTAGGTTTTACTGTTTGCTACAGAATGAAGTGGTTCATTCTCTTTTTGAAAATATAGTTAATTTTTATTTTATGTGGATGAGTGCTTGTCTGCATGTCTGTATGTGGACCGCTTGTGTGTCTTGTGCCTTTGGAGGCCAAGAGGAGGTATTGGATCCCCTTGAACTGGAGTTCTAGGTGGTTTTGAGCCAAAGCAAAGGTGCTGGGAACCAAACCAGGGTTTTCTGCAAGAGCACCAAGTGCTTTTAGCTGCTGAGTTGTCTCTCTAGCCTCCTTTTTAAAATCTAATACCTTAGATATGTAAGGTATTAGATATCATTATGGCATTTCTGAAGAGTGTGTTTCTATAGGTTCTCCTCTCCATTAGCCCCTCCATGCCTCTGCCCTTATTTTAAGCCAAAGCATGCTTATTTCTTCAATTCTGTGAGCCCTGGAGATGGGCAGTGTCTGCACAGGGGAATCCCCTTTCACCAGGCCAACATCTGCTTAGTGAGTCACACAATTAGTGTCACACAATTAGTGTTTCACAGTTAGTGTTACACAATGAGGGCTGGGTAGCTCAGACAGAATCCAAAACACTCTGGGCACAGTGAGACAGAGCTGGGCTAAAAGCTTAAACTTTCAGACAATTCAACCAAGAAGTACATTATGGGGGCTGGAGAGCTGGCTCAGTGGTGAAGAGCACTGGCTGCTCTTCCAGAGGACCCAGGTTCAATTCCCAGCACCCACATGGTAATTCCAAGCTGTCTGTAGCTCTAGTTCCAGGGGATCTGACACACACTTCAGGCCTCTGCAGGCTCCAGGCACACATGTGGTGCATAGACACTCATGTAGACAAAATAGTCATCCACATAAAAATAGTACATTAAAAAATGAATTAGAAAAGAAGTACATCATTTTTGCTTTGAGTTTGTTGACTTCTGATAGTTGCTCAGCCCTTGAGGCTGGGTCCTTCAGTGGTTACAATCTGGTATTGAGAGTTTAGAGGATTCCTGGGGAGCTGCAGGTCTTTAGTCCACACTGGCAGGCGAAAGAGACTTGGATCTACTGCAGCGCAGCAGCCACAGCAGGAAGTGAAGGTGGGTGGACAGCAGGAAGTGAAGGTGGGCGGGTGGACAGCAGGAAGTGAAGGTGGCTGGGCAGGTGGACAGCAGGAAGTGAAGGTGGACAGCAGGAAGTGAAGGTGGGCGGGTGGACAGCAGGAAGTGAAGGTGGGCGGGTGGATGGCAGGAAGTGAAGGTGGGCAGGTGGACGGCAGGAAGTGAAGGTGGGCGGGTGGACAGCAGGAAGTGAAGGTGGGCGGGTGGATGGCAGGAAGTGAAGGTGGGTGGGTGGACAGCAGGAAGTGAAGGTGGGTGGGTAGACGGTAGGAAGTGAAGGTGGGCAGGTGGACAACAGGAAGTGAAGGTGGGCGGGTGGATGGACAGCAGGAAGTAAAGGTGGGCGGGTGGATGGACAACAGGAAGTGAAGGTGGGCGGGTGGACGGACAGTATTGATTTTCTTTGGACTTCTTCATATCCAAGGTGCTGCTCACTCTGAGGGTGCCCCTTCCCTTTTCAGTTAATCTTCCCAGGAAATGCCCGCCCCCCCCTTCCCACTGGTGTGTGTTTTAGGGTTCCTATTGCTGTGAAGAGGTACCACAACCACAGAAACTGTTATAAAGGGAAACACGTAATTAGGCCTGACTTACAGGTCAGAGGTTCAGTCCATTATTGTCATGGTGGGAAGCATGGCAGCGTGCAGGCAGACACGGTGCTGGAGAAGTAGTAGAGAGATCTACATCTGGATAGGCAGCACCAGCAGGAGAGTATGACACTGGGCCTGGTCTGAACATTTAAAACCTCAAAGCCCACCCCTAGTGACACACTGCCTCCAACAAGGCCACAAGTCCTAATTTTTTTCTAATAATGCTACTCCATGTGAGCCTATGGGGGCCATTTTCATTCAAACCACCACAGTGTGTCTTAGTTGATTCCGGATACAATAAAGCTGACAATCAAGTTGAACCATATACCTTCCGATACCTACATCCCATAAACCTGTGCTAGATAGACAGCTAACTTAGAGGAAGGGAAGATTCGGCGCCAACTCTTAGCCAGGTGGAGTCTCTGGGGCCTTTCTGGGGGTCTGACCTGTGAACTCTGTAATCAATTCTGAGAATAGTGTCTGTGTCTAGAGGAAGTCCAGTAAGGACACAGGAAGAGAGGCAGAGGGCATCTTCTTATGCCCTCTCTAGGGGTCTTTTACTTTTATTCCATACCCCAACTAGTTTTTAAAATTATTTTTATTTTATGTGTATGGATATTTTGCTTGCATGTATGTCTGTATACCATTTGCCTGCCTGGTGTCTGCAGCGGTCATTGAATCCCCTGGAACTGGAATCACAGACAATTGTGAGTAGCCAGAGGTGCTGAGTACCGAACCTGGTTCCATTGGGAGAACAGCCGGTGCTCTTAAACACTGATCCATCTCTCCAATTTCCACCCCAACTAATCTTGACTCTTCCTGGCTCCTCAACAGTGACCTCTGATTCTGTCTGAATCCCTCTTCCCATCTCCTGCTAATTCTCCCCAGTTTTCCTCTACCACCCCATGGGCACCATCGACATCTCCTCCAGGCTCCTGCCCAGGTTAGGCAGGTCATTTGGAGTTCCGTGGTGCTGTTCCTCCTTTTTTTTTTTGCTTGGTTTTCAGCACACTGAAGTGTGAGAGTTAGTGGACTCATTGAGGGAAGCGCTTGTGACTATCAATCTAACACTTGTCCTTCATTGTGTTCCTGAGCCAGATGTTCATTCTCTTCTCTTGCTGTCCTTATCCCACAGAGGTTCTCTTATCTCCAGCCTAGAATGTTGTAGTAGCTTATTTTATTGCTATTTTAAAATATTTATTTAGTGTGTGTGTGTGCATGTGTGTGTTGTACCTATATATGTGTGGGTGCATGTGTGTCATGGCATACCTGTGGAGGTTGGAAGACAATTTATTATACTTGATTCTCTCCTTCTACCATCTGGGTTATGGGGATCGAACTCAGCTCATCGGGCTTGGTGGCAGGTGCCTTTCTTTACTCCCTGATCCACCTTGGTGGCCCTGTAGTAGCTTCAATATTTCCCTTTGTACTCTGCTTCTAATATGTCCTCCAGACTTCTCCAGTGGGTATGTCCTTCTACATCATGAACCTGACTCCACTCTTCCGTTTAAGCTTTCCTGTGCTCCCCTGTGTCTGCAGAAGGCTGGCTTCTACCACTAGTAGACACAAAGTCAGGCGAAAGCAGTTTACCTGGGGTAAGAAAAAATGCCAGATGGAGCTAAGAAGAACATCTAGGCAGCATGGGGCATGTGGGTGAGCATGTGCAGTAGGAGCCAAGTCCTGAAGGACAATGGTATAGATGGGCCTATGCAATGTTACTCAAAGGGTTATAAACCAGGTTTCTGAAAGGAAAAAGCAAAACAAAACAAAACTCTCTCATTAGTCATTGGCTAAGTTTATTCCCAGGGGTGTTAATTACCTGCCACTATGATCTTTCTGCATAGAGGGCCAGGCCAATGTCAGCGGTCAGAAGACTCCTTCAGGCGGGGATGGGCAGGCACACGTGGGAAGCTTTCTGGGAAGGGGAAGCACTAAAGAGGTGAGATGTGGCAGCATCTCCCATAACGAGCCCTCTCATCTCCATTTTGATTCATGGGCCTTCCACCACCCGGCTCCGTTCCTTCACCACGGCGGCTCCTCTCGGCTTAGGCGTGCGTCCCTGTGCACAGCAATCTGCTGTTTATGGCCACGGGGTTGCCCTCAGTGCACCTGCAGCCTTGGGTGTGCTAGTCGCCATCACACATCCGTCAAGGCTCAGCGTCCTGTCTCCACGACAGCTGGCTCGGCTAACCTGCACACTGCATCTCTCACAGCTCTCCCATCCCCACCACACGGGTTGTGGGGCACTCCTGGGTTTAGGATTGACCCCATATGTTTCTCTTTGAGGTCCTAGAGATGAGCACATGATTGGGCATCCTCAACAAATGCTCCGGACAGAACCGGGTGTCTGTGGCTCATTGTTTAGCACAGGTGCTCAGCATCTATGTCCTGGGTCAAACTCATCTTTGTTCTGGCTCCCCCTTTTCATCAGCAGTAGCAAGAAGGAGACAAAACGGGAGTCTTCCCTCTCCCTGGGGAACAGGCTTGTTATTTTTCTTCAACCTTGTGAGATTAGGCTTGAAAGTGGTAACAAAGAGGAGGCTTGGGAGCCACAGGAGCTGGGACACACATGCGTGCACACATACTCATGTACAGAAAGAGCTGTAACAAAAAATAAAAGGGAGAAAACCAACAGACTGAGAGAGGCTGGGCCTGGAAGAGGGATGATAGATAGACAGGAGAGAGAACAGAGTGGGAGGTAAACAGAGAGACTGGGAAACAGGGTGAGGAGGAAGAGGAAACACGGCCAAACCATATCCTAAGTGGGAAAATAAAGAACAGAAATGCCTGGAGAGAGACTCTGCATCCCAGAGCAGCAGGAGGGAGACTGGGACCCTAGCTATGGATCTTTATCTCTTCTCCCATGGCTGACCCAATGGCAAAGGCTGGGAGAGTGGGCTGCTGGGCTGGGGCGGGGGTCGGTCGGGGGGCTCGGGGACTGTGGGCTTCTGTCTTGAGCCTATGAAGGAGCCCCTCACTTGCCACCATGGCAGTTGTCTGAGTACCTATAGTGGTGTGTGGTATTTGCAGAGCTTTTCTGTACCCTTTTATAGTGCCAAACCTACAAGGAATAGGTCAGAGTGCTGTGGTGACCCCCTTGGGTCCCCGTATACATACCTTTGGCCTTGCGAGGTTGGATTTGCAGTACCTCATGAAAGAGTAATGAGCCATATCAATTTTTAAAGCTGCCTAATGCTCCTTTCAGCTTAGGTGTCTAGAAGTTTGCAAAGCAGGAGCCATGGTTCCCAGGAGAAGGTCAAGAGACATGACCTAAGGTCCATAGGCAGCTATTGTGATGGCCAATGCCTTAGGTGGTTCGTGGTGGAAGCAGCAGAACTGGGGGGTGGGGCGGTGGTAATCAAAGGTCAGAGAACAGCGTCCTGCAGGAATTACCTTTTTCCTGAATGCCTGCATAGACCAGACTCAGGAGCCTAGAAAGAATGTCTTTTGTGCAAATGTGTGGTTCTTCGATTAAATCCTTTACCAGAGATAACATCCTCGCCACCCTTCATACCCCATGCTCCAGTTCCTAACTAGTGTCTGTGTCATGTCCCAGCCCCAAGCTCAGCATCTTGCATTCTGCCCTGAGATGCAGGGGCTCAACTCAGCAGACCAACGGCATTCTATCTTGTCAGCTAGTTCCTTGGAAGCTTGGCAGTAGGGGGCGCAAGAAGAAGGCGTTTTGGATGCTCTGGTAGGCAGCTCCCTGACAGTACTTCCTCACTGGAGCAGAGCCTGCTGCGCCCACATGGGTTGGGAAATTTTCCTAGCGGCTCTCCTGCAGCTCGCCTACTTGGAGGTACTTGCTTGAAGAAGTCACTACCCAGGCAGATGCCATCTTCATCCTCTAGGTCCCATTCCTGAGGTGTTCCTCTTCAGACCTAGAAAACAAATGTTTTATTTGTGTATATGTGTCTTCACCTGTGAGAGTAGATGCCACACTTGTGAGGGTGCCTGAGGAGGCTGGAAGAGGGTGTCGGATCCTCTGGAGCTGGAGTGACAGGCACTTGTGGGCTTCCTGACTTGGATGCTGGGAACTGAACCCAGGTCCCCAGCAAGTGCTTTTTACCATGGAGCCATCTCTCCAGCCCCTCATCTTTACACTTCTGAGATGTATTAATTCTAGTACTTTCTCAGCATTCTCACAGCTTTAGGCTTGTATAGGGTGACTGGCTTCTCTGGTTTTCCTGGGACTTTCTGGGTTTAGAATACTGTAATTCAGGTGTCCTGAAATTCAGAACATCCCTTGTCCCCACAAATAAGGAGGGTTGGCCACTTTAGGCTGAGAGAGCTGCCTCCCATGGCTGCTCCCTCGGGCACATTGTTAATGATTTTATATCATGATAACCATGATGAATTAGGATGAATTTTCTCTGTCAAAATCGTCATCATGATTTCTATTTCCTGACTTGAACTGATGTGTCCTCATCTCTAACTCTTAGGAACTATGTTAAGCCAGACAGCGTCTTCTAATTAAAGACAGACCCTAAGGTGCTCCAGCGGAGGAGTCCCGTGGGGTTTTGCTGCTGTTTCGGGTACTGTTGCTACAGCGCAGCAGCAACTTCGTGTAAAAAACAAAACAACACAAAATGAAACCAAACCTTGACTGGGCTGAGGAGGGAGCCCCGTTGGCGGAGAGCTTGCCTAACGGGCATCGTGCCCCAGGGGTCCCTCCCAAGCACTGTAGTGCCACATGCCTGTAATCCCAGCACATGGGAGATGGAGGGCAGAGGATCAGAAGTTCAAAGTCATCCTTGGTGACATAGTGAGTTCAAAGCCAGCCTTAGCCGCATGAAACTCTGTCTCAAAAGAGCGAGCAAACAAACGTGGCTTCCGTGCAGCGTCTCCACACCCATCCCAGCATCCACCTGCCTCCTCCTAGCTGTGTTTCGTAGCTGTTCTCCATTCAAGCCCGTCATCTCTGCATACAGGAATTTGAAAGGGGAGGGGGACTTGTTTAAGTCACCCAGCCAGTCACAGATGTCTGAGTTTCAAACTCAGCATAAAAAATACTCCAGGGGCTGGGGAGATAGCTCAGTAGAAAAAGCACTTGTCTCCCAAACATGAGGAAACCGGAATTTGGATCCTTAGTGCCCACAGAAAAAGCCATTGTGGTGGGCTGCCTGTAATCCCAGTCAGGAACAGGGATCTGGCTGGCTAGCTAGAGTAACCAAATCAGTGAGCTCCAGGTTCAGCAAGAGACCCTGCTTGTGTAAACAAAATGGAGAGCAGTTGAGGAAGACATCCGATGTCAACCTTTGACCTACACACACACACACACACACACACACACCACCCCATACCACATAGTGTTCCTCTACATATGCAAACGTGCATACACATGCAGAAAAAAAGAAAGAAAAAATATTCCTACTCTTTTTTTTAACCTTAGGGCCTTTCTTGCATGGAGTTCAATGCCAAGCAAGCACTGGCTCTCCTGGGTTTTCTTTCATGCTTCCTTCCCCACTTCCCTCAACCTCTGCGCCCAAGCCTTTGGACTCCATTTAGTTCTGGGGATGAAATGCACCTCAGGGACACATGGACGAGGGGAGTGAGACCGGGTCCTGCGCGTTCAGCTGGATATGGCCTTAGCGCTGGCACAGCTCATATTTCCAATGACTTTGCATTTTAACTAGAAGCTCTCTAGAACCTTGGCCTCAGACCCGGTCTACTTAAAAGGCATTTCCCATAACACTCCATTTTATTAATACTATAAAACACTCTTCGATAATCACTGGATCGTTTCATATGCAGAAAACACCCCGTCTGGCTTGCTGCATTTGGACAGTGATGGAAGTGTTCCCATAAATGATGGAGCTGGATAGCACTGGAGAGGGTTCACCTAGAAGGTGAGACTCTTCTGAGAAGGTATCTGCAGCCATCTGCCCAGCACCTCCCAGCACAGAAAACCATGAGAGTCTGCTCCCAAACAGCCTACAGTTCAATTACTGTGGAAATCAGAGGGGTCTCTTGGAGTAGCATGGGATGCTGTAAGTGGTAGCAAAGATTTGGAGTTATTAGGGTAGAAAACTGCTAAAAGTGTGAAGCTTGAGTAAAATGCCTTCCGTGTGTGTGTGTGTGTGTGTGTGTGTGTGTGTGTGTGTGTGTACGCATGCACGCGTGCGCAGGCTAGAGGACAACTTTGGGTAACAGCCACCTTAAGTGAGTTTAAACACCAACTGTTTATTTTGTGATTTTTCTGGACTTGTTTGCCTTAGCCAGGAGATTCTTCTGTCCCCATGGTGTCAGCTAGGGCCACCCATGTGTCTTCATTCAGTTGAAAGCTCAGTTGGGGCCATAGAATTCAAGACACCAGTACACACACATCAGGTACTTCAGATGAGGTTATCTAGAAAAGTCAGAAGTTAGCTAGGCTTCTCTCTTTCTCTGGCTGGCTCCTCATTATATTTTTAGACAGCAGCTAGATCCTAAAAGAATGAATACATGAGCTGTCGGGTCATTTCTGGCTTAGAGTCCAGAGTCTATAGAGCATGTAGTTTCTGTGTTTGTATGTGTATGCCCATACTAACGTGGGTGCTCATGTAGACACACGTATATGGAGGTCAGAGCTCAGCCTTATGGTGGTGTTCTCAAGAGCTGTCTACCTTGTGCCTTTGTGGACAGGCTCTCTCATTGACCTGGAACTCGGCAGTAGGGTAGGCTGGCTGGCCTTCGGGATCTTCCTGTCTCTACTCTCCAGTGCCAGGACTGCAAATGTGTGTCTCTTTGCCTGGCTCTTTTTACGTGGGTTCTGGGAATTGACCTCAGATCCTTGTGAATGCATAGAAAGTGCCTTACCAACTAGCTGTCTCCCAAGCCCCTGTATTTGTTATATTTTATAGATTGGACAAGTCAGAGGGACAGCTGAGATTCATAATAGGGAACTGGGCTCTATTGCAGACTGGAGCAAACAGATTGGCAGTTATCACCTTTGTAGCAATCAACTGCCACTACATGTGGAGATAAATGCTTGACATAGAGTGAAGCCCACAGCCACAAAGTTGGCCTTGACCTTAGCCATGCAGCAGTTGGGGTGTTCGCGAAAACAGGCGATGCCCTTGAGGGTTGAAGTGGGCCTTTGCTTCTGCTGAGAACCTTGGTCTTTGCTAGATGCCCTACCCGTCCCGGCTTCAGGAAGGAGAAAAGAGAGCAGTCGGCCTGCTGCTAGACAGCTCATGTTGTTTATTCCCGAGAAATGAGAAGAAATGGGCTATTGTCAGGACTTGAAAACATTCCTTTAAATTTGATGCACTTAAATCCAGAGGCACATGATACATTTTGTTTCCTCAATAAAGCTCCAATCTCTTTGATGAGCACATTCACCAAAAACTGAAAACAAAAGGCATACGATTACCATGGTGACAGCTAATGCTTCCCGGTCGGCCTATGTTAGCTCACAGAAATGGCAAGGAACACTTGTGCAGGCTAAAGCGCTAGGAAAGCTGTGTTTGAAACGCTGTGAAAAATTCTTCACCGGTCTGCACTGATTAAAATAACATCGGAATTACTAGCAAATTAAATGTTGTCCAAAGGTGCCTAGAAAAGCGTCATTTGAGAATGTGGTTTAGGGAAAGTGTGTGGAGTCTTGTGGTGACTGATCTTGGTTGTTAATTTGACACACCTGAGAAGAGGAACTCTCAATTGAGGAATAGCCCCCATTGGATTAGCCTGTGTCTGGGGGGCGTTTTCTTGATTGCTGTTTGATGCAGGAGGGCTCAGTCTACTGTGGGTGGTGCCACCCCTAGGCAGGTGGCCAGGGCTGTGTAAGAAAGGCAGCTGATTGTGAGAAACAAACCAGTAAGCAGACCGTGAGCAGTGTTTGTACTTGGTTTCTGTTTGAATGCCTCTTTGAGTTCTTGCCTGACTTCTCTCAAAGGTGGATTGTGACCTAGGAGTGTCAGATGAAATAAGTCCTTTCCTTTCCAAGTTGCTTTTGGTCATGGTGTCTACACAGCAATGGAAGCAAACTAGAACATGGCTATAACCCATATGAGAAAATTTGATAATGGAGCCTCTACTTGTCGTAATTTCTTTCTTTTTTGAGGTAGGATTTCTTGTAGCCCACACTAAAATGTGCTCCATACCTGAGGATGACCTTGGACTTTTGGTCCTGCTGCCTCCACTTCCCAAATGCTGGGACTACAGGTGTGCTCCACCACTCCTGACTCGTACGGTGCTGAAGATGGGACCTACTGCCTCACACTTGCTCAGTAAGCACTCTGCAAACTCAGCTACATTCCCAGTCCAACCAGGTTTTTCTTGCCTTAGCCTTCTCTTTCCCCAATATAAACATATTTCTTCTGTGACATGTGGGGACTATAGAGATGACAAAGGAACAGGTGTTGCCTTTAAAAAGACGCTTGAGGCTAGACCGGCATCATTCCCAATAAGGTTTGAATACTGTCCAACTTCGGGCAGTTTACATCTACCAAACTTAGTTTCCTCACATGTAAAAAGGGGACAGTATCAACAATAAATAAAACAATGGTTCCAAAGAGTTGTTTAATGTGGACACTTTTGCCGCGTCACGTGGTGGATTCTGGACAGACACCCTACTGTTGGTTTGGATTCTTAAGTTCAGGAGAAGTTCAGAAAAGGAGCTCCTGCAGTCTCAATGAGCGGGAAGCTTGAACTGGGAAAGCAGAAAGTGTGGAGCGGCTGCTATGGAGGCCCCCTTACGAGGGAAGGTGTGGAGGCTGAAATAGCCACAGCAGAGGGCAAAGGCGATACTTAAATGGTTGGTGTAATCACTAGATCACTAGATGGAAGGTCACAAATAAGGGGCACAAAAGTGAGAGTTAGACTTACCCATGAAGTAAGTTTAATTTCCAAATGTCCTCAGGAAATCTCACACGTTCCAGATGACTTTGAGTTTGTATGATGAACCTTTCTCCCCTGACTGGATCCATCTCAGTTCCCACTCTCATCTACACCCTATAGCGTGCTGTTTACTTCCAAATGCAATTAAAGGACTGGGCCAAAAAGCAAACGGGGCACGTCCTGCCAACTCTACCTGCAAAATGCATTCCAATTGCTTAGCTGTGTAGGACTAGGACTTGGAGTGACCTGGAAAGGAGAGGACAATAGAGCTTGGGTGGTGACAGTACCATCCGTTACCTAGTGGGGAGCTGGGAAAGACAGCCCATGGACCTGTTTCAGGAGGAAATGAAACAAACAGGGATTCAGGACTGATAACCATGTTGTAAGCCTGGGCTGTGACTCACAGTTGGAAAGTCTCCCAGCCAGTAACTCCCATCACTGCTTGGACAGGCCTGGGAGGTGGTTGGAGAAAATGTTGATGTTGGTATTTTATGCACAAGGGAGCAAAGTGGAAAGAAAGGGACTTATTTAGAGCCGCAGAGTGGGAAAAAGGTGGAGGGTAAGGGGAAACTGCTTTCATGAATCAGACATCTCTTCTGTTTGCTGTTGTTGATTTCTGACCCCTCATCTTGTTCTGGTGACCCTGGATCAGGGTGTCAATAGTTGGGAACCACTGGGGAGGCTACTTTGTGTGCATATGTAGGGAAGCCAGAGGAGGATGTTGGATGTCCTGATTAATGCTCTCCATCTACCTTATTCCCTTGAGACAAGGTCTTCCTTGGAACCTGGAGATACAGCAATCTTCCTGTCTCTGCTCCTTCCTCTGTCTTCCATGCTAGGGTTACAGGGTCTGGGCCAAGCTCAGCTCTTTTTTAAAGGTTTACTTTTGCAATTTTTAGAAATTAAAATTAAATTAAATTAAAAATTAAATTTATGTAATTTTATTTATTTTTCTTTTATATATATGAGTGTTTTTCCTGCATGGATATCTGTGTGCAGTGCCCATGGAGGCCAGAAGAGGGTGTTGGATCCTCTAGAATTGGAATTGCAGACTATTGTGAGCTGTGCTGGGAATTGAAAACAGGTCTTCTGGAAGAATGGCTAGCGTTCTTAACCATGGAGCCATTGCCCTAGCCCCAAGATTTATTTTATTTTTAATTTTATGTATATGCACATCTATGTGTGGGTATGTGCATGTATTTGCATTGTCCACAGAAGCTCGTGTTGGATTTCCTGGAGTCAGATTTCAATGCCCCAGCTTGGTTGTGAGCTACCCATCTTGGGTGCTGGGGACTGAACTTGGGTCCTCTACAAAAGCAGTATGCATTCTGTCTTAAGAGACATCATGACCACAGCAACTCTAATAAAGGAAAACATGTAATTGGTGTGGCTTACCTTTTTAGAGGTTCAGTCCATTATCATCATGGTGAGACATGGAAGTGTTCAGGTAAACATGGTGCTGGAGAAGGAGCTTAGTGTCCTACAATCTTATCTCACAGGCAACAGGAAGTGGTCCGTCTCACTGGGCATGGCTTGAACATATATAAGACCTCAAAGCCCACCTCCACAGTGACACACTTCCTCCAACAAGGCCACACTTGTTGCAGCAAAGCCACACCTCCTGATAGTGCCACTCCCTCTGGAGGCCATTTTCTTTCACACCAGCACACACTCATAAATGCTGAGCTGGCACTACCACTCACACCCAGATTTTTATATGGGTGCTGGAGATTTGAACTCGAAGAGGGAGGCTGTACTGGCAGACAGGACTGAGGTAAGGTAGGGCTCACTTTGTTTCCTCATAACTTTTCTTCCCTCCACTCCTTCAGCAATATCTATTCCTACGGTTTGACCATAATCTCCTTTCCTGTCTTTCTCCCCATTGTCGAATGGGTGATGCCGTCCTCTACCTACAACCTTTATCAATAGTTTTGCACTTGTATCTCAATGCCAACCCAAGTTCAACAGATGCTGTTGAGGAGGAGTTCAAGGGGAACCTTAAACACCTGCTGAGGGTAGTGTCAATGAGTCCAGCTGCTATGGAAGTCCATGTGCAGCTTCCATCAAAGGCCTAGAAAAAAGACAGACAGAAAGAAGTACAAGTTAGCATACAGCAAATTTACCCGAAGCCTTGTGCTTAGAGCAGTGTGAATCTTAGTGGCCAAAGTCACGGAATCAGCCCGGCTGTCTGACCATAGATGAGTGATAAAACATGCCACATACATGACAGAGCTTTCTTCAGTCATAAAGAAAAAAACTATCTCTTGCAAGAATAGAATTGGAGACCATCATGTTGAGTGGTACAACCCATGTACAAGAATAAAAAGGTCACATGTTTCCTGTCATATGTGGATCATAGATTATATACATACACACACACACACACACACACACACACACACATATATAAATTCTGGAGGTATAATATCTTATTCTCAAGTTATACTATAGAGTAATAGTGACAAAAAACATGGTATAGGACAAAAGCAAGTATATAGATCATATAGGACATGTGTGTGTGTGTGTGTGTGTGTGTGTGTGTGTGTGTGTGTGTGTTCTAGGGACGTAGAGGAGAGGCTGTCTGGGAAAGAAAGGAGACTATTGGTATCAACATTCCCCAAGCTTCTTGCTATTTTACTAAGTATCTAATGTTTTATTAAGTAAAAGGCGACTGACTTTTTTTCTCTGCTATGGTAAACATCTCGCTGAGACTTTTCTCTCTTTACAGCTTACTTCTTCAGGATAGATTCCTAGTGACAGAATCCTCAGTTCTAGGAAAATTACTATTTTATGGCTTTGTTACATACAGTTAAGTCACCTTCCAAACACAACCGAATTGTAACCAGCATGCAAACACACAGACTTAATCAGAATCTGCTTAGCCTTGAGAATTATCGTTATTTTTGCTAATGTAATACGTGTAAAATGATGCTTAATGAGTATTTTAATTTGTTTTCCTTTGATCACAGCAAGGTGGAACATTTTTGCATATGTTTATTAAGCTCAGTGTCTTTTGCACAGACGATCGAATCACACTCTCTGCTCATCCATCTATGGAACATCTTATTTTCATGAGATAATTGTGCATCTTTATACAATATGGTCCATTTCATGCTTTGTTTTCCTTTTAATTTTTATATTTTGAGTATTAAAAATTGACTTTTTATAGCATTACATTAGAATTCTTCCCTTAATAATAGGAAAACTAAATGTTTGAGTATCGTTAAACACATCAAATCTTATTATTTGACATGTCTTATAAGATTTAAAAGATATTTACTCTTTTGGTCATACAAAATTTATTTTGAGTTATGCTGTAAATAGAAGATATAAACAGGTTTTAAATTTTCTAAACAGATAGAACCAAACTACCTTTTAAAATTGTTTTTGCAATCTGGGTGTGGTGGCATGCACCTCAATCCTAGTATGCCAGAGGTAGAGGCAGATAGCTCTTTGCAAGTTGAGGCTGGCCTGGTCTACATAGCAAGTTCCAGGTCATCTGGGGATGCATAGTAAGACCCTGTCTAAAAATGTTTTTGTGTATGTATGTGTGTGGTGTGTGCATGCATGTTTACATGTGTGTGGACCCATGTGCATACATGTGCGTGTGGAGACCAGAGACTGAAGTCATGTGTTTTCCTCAACTGCTCACCTTATATATTGAGGCAGGGTCTGTAGCCGGGCCTTGGGTTTGCTAGTCCTGGTTAGTCTTAGCTAACCAACTTGCCCTGGATAGTCTAGCTTCACCCACTGAACACTAGGATTAGAGGCCAGCCACCATTCATACTTAGCTATTTTAAATATATATATATATAAGTGTGTGTCTCTCTCTGTGTGAACATGTACAGGTGCTTACAGAGGCCAGAGAGGGTGCCAGATTGCCTGGGGCTGGGATTATAGGTAATTGTGAACCACCTGATAACAATGCTCGACTATAGCCTAGCCCAAAGTCTCAAGCTTAACCACTTTTGCAAAGTCCCTGTGGCCACTCAAGGTGACCATTCACAGGTTCTGGAGATGAGGATGGTGGGCCACTAGTCTGCCTACCCTATACAGCACTGGAATTTCACTTGAAATTCTGTTAAACATATGTGAAGAGGTATCAGCGCTCCTGCTCTTCCTGTGCTGTATTTATGTTTCCGGTACAGTCTTGTCTTCATGGAGGTCACCTGGTGACATTTTGAGGTTTGATTTCATAATTTTTGACAGCACTATCCCATTAACTAACTATTCACCCCAAACATTGTCAATGTGCTTAGGACTATCCTTTATGCACATTCTTCCTGAGTATATTTTTCTAACCAGCTCTTGCTTGATGTCCTTAATTCCTTATGAAACTATATTCCCTGATGTAATATCAATTTGGCATCCACTCTACAAGGAGAAGCATATGTTGGCAATACGTGGTGTGATGAGAATATTGTTCCTGGGGAATCAGTTCAGCTGTACCATATTGAGAAACCTCCATGTTCATTATTTATTCGAGAAGATGCAAAAATTCTGAGAGCTGAGGTGACCTTCTGGGCTGAACAAAGGCTGCTGATGCTATGTGTGACCCACTTTGCTCAGTGTCTTGAGCAGAAGGACACCCAGCAGCCCGGTGGGCTGCCCTGGCAAAGGGAAGTGACATATGGGCCTGGGGTTGAGAGACAGTTTTGCCTAGGGACCCTGTGCAGACCTTCTCCACAAATGACTGATAAATTTCTACTTCAGGGAGGATCTGCTTCCTTCTAAGTCTGATATTCGTGTTGAAAGCCAGCTCTTGATACGAAGGATAACGTCAGAACTCACTGATGGGAGGCCTGGTCCAGCCTCTGGTGAGAGGAAGCAGTACTCAGTCTCTTGGGTACCAGTTCCTGTAGTTGGGAAGCAGGGAAGTGGGAGAGGACTGAACTTAGTCTACTAACTGACCGATATTTTTTAAAGTTACAATATGAAGCCAGGTACAGGGGAGTATGCTTATCATCTCGGTACTTGGGACAGAGGCAACAGGATCAAGATCATCTATGGCTACACAGCAAGTTGGAGGCCAGCTTGGGCTACATGAGACCCCAAACCAACCAACCAAACAACCAGCAACAAAACAAAACATCCTTTAAAAAAAGTCAAAAAGTCATCCAACCTTTGACTTTCAGTTCTACAGGTTTCATGTTTTTAAATGTGAGTGTATGTGTACACGTGTTTGTGTGTGGAGGTGCCTGTGTGTGTATGCATATGTGTGAGTGAATGTACCCATGTGTATGCATTTTGTGTTCCTGCGGAGGACAGAGGACACTCTTGGTATCATTGGCTAGGAACCCACCCAAGGAGGCTACACTAGCTGGCCAGCGAGCCCCAGAGATCTGCTGGTCTCTGCCTCCCTAGCTTCTTCTTACATCGCCTCTGGGCATCAAACTCAGGCCCTTGCGCTTGCAAAGCACCTGACTGACTGACCCTTCTCCCCAGCCCCGGTTTTCTTTCTTTTCTTTTCAGTGTGGTTTCTAGGGTAGCATTTAGGAAGCACGAGATCTTTTTGACCTTTAACTTTGGAATGCCTTTGCTCTTTGAGCTAATTATCATCTCAGCCTGCAGGATCTTGCAAAGCTTCAGAATTCTATGTTCTAAGAAGCACTAAGTGCTTGATTTTCTGTCTGTGTCATAGGCATCTAGTATTCAAAACTATACTAGTTTTCTTACTTTTAGGATTTATTTTTTGTTTATGTTTGTGTCTCTCTGTGTGTATACACGTGTGTGAGTGCCTGTGATGGTCAGAAGAAGGTGTCAGAACCCCTGAATTTGATATTACAGGAAGTTGTGAGCTACCAGATGTGGGTGCTAGGAACTGAACTCTGGGCTCTTGCAAGAGCAGCAAGTGCTCCTCACTGCTGACCTGTGGACTGGAGATCCATGTGTTACACTTTGAATACTGGATCCTCTAGTCTGTGTCTCACAGGAAGCATTTGCCACAGAGGCAGGAGGAAGCCCGTGGCTAACCTTCAGGAAGGCTGGCGATTTGTGTGTGCTTTGCCAAGGCAGCCCGACCTCACTGATGTAGAAATTCATTCTCTCTCTCCTCTTGTTATTGGTATCAGGATCAGAGTCTGAGCCCTAGCAGCCTAAGAGATCAGGATTGGTTCCACCCCCTCCATAAGTCGATGAAAGAAACACAGGCATGGTGAAAAATGGGGGGCGGGGGAAGAGATCTATTCAATGCAGCCACATTACAAAGAGGAACAAAGAGGTCCAGTGACCTCCAAAGTGACCTCCATCTTTAGGATCTTAACAATCTTTAGGTTTAAGTAGAAGTCAACAGGTGAGCCATCCCATCATGGTCAAGGTGTGGTCATGTCCATCACCCTCGTAATTCCAGCCTTTCCTGCAAAGTGGTTTGACAGATTGTCAGAACCTTGTGACATCTCTTCCAAAGGCAAACTCTCCCTTTGGCTGAGATCAGCCTTTTCCTTCACACAGCATGAGATTTGGGGAAATTCCGGCTCTGTGGGTTATGTTATCTCAATGTCTGACCACCAAAAGGGAGGGCCACAAACATCGCTTTAGAATTTCTTTATTCTTTCCATTCTCTGTGCAGATACCTCCTGGAATTTGGTCTCTTCACCAGCTGTTGCTTCTCTCCTCCACAGACTGACTGAGAAGCTTCTCCTGACTGAGGAGCCCAAGCAGCCAATGAGATTCAGAGGGTGGCTCTGAGCAGCTGCATCAGCTGAATTCATCAGATCTGCCGTACTTGCTGCAGCAAGTCCCCTTGTGAGTCCACCATCTACTTGGTATCAGGTACATACACAGATCCTGAGGATGAGTCCGGCCCCTCTGGGACACTAGCAATGTGCCAGGTTTTCCTCAAACCTCAGCTTTCCTTTCCTCCTCACATCTAAAATTGCAGGCCTCCTCCAGACAGCTATTGGAGGGAAAAGCTGCTTCTCCGGTCAAGGTTTCCCCCGCCCCCTTAACAGTTCTCAGACTTGTGTCCCATCCTTTCCTGCACTCAGGAAATGAACACCAGCCTGCAGAGACTGGGGACATGACCTTGGGTTTGCACCTGTACTGAGTGCTTTCTGTGGACAGTCATGGCGGACATGGAGAGTCACCTGGAAGAGTGCAGACTCTGGTTTGGAATTCTAACATAAAAACCATTCCAGTGGTGCGGTGCTAATGATAACAACAGGACACACACTTCACTGTTGCCCTGCTTAGGTGGGAAATTAGCTTCCGAAAGGCATTTAGCCAAATGATTTAAAAAAAAAATGTCCTAGGATTAGGAAAACAAAACTGGGTGTGATTTTCTCCTTTGAGGATTGAATAGAAAGCAGGGGCAATTTCTTTCTTGTACATTAAAAATATGTGTTTCACATTATGAAGCCGAATTATGCGTATTTAAAGTTTTGGAGTCAGCCATGATTTCGGACTCCTGCTTTCTTATCAACTTTAATGGCTGTGAAAATGTTTCTTTAAACAGTTTTTTTTAATTGATATATTTGTGTGTGTGTGTGTGTGTGTGTGTGTGTGCACACGCACACGCACACGCACACATGTGGAGGCCAGAGGTCAGCACTGTGTATTAGTTGCTTTCTATCTTATTATTATTATTTTTTGAGACAAAGTCTCTTGTTGAATCTGGAGGTCACTAATCTTGCCAGGGGTCCTCTTGTCTCCATCTCCATGGCACTGGGATTACAGGCACATGCTTCCACACCCAGTTCTTTCTTATTCGAATTCTAGGAGAATGGAACTCAGATTCCTCAGGCTTGTGACTGAATCACCTCCCCAATGCCTGACCTAATATGACCCAATGTCTGTACTGTTCTGTGGGGGCACAGGATGATAATTCGATAGATACACAATCAAATGAACTAGCATTTTCTCCTCCCAAAAAACACCGTTTTATGTGCCGGGAAACATTAATGTCTTATTTTCTAGGTTTTTTGAAATAGATTATAGATTTTCGCAGACTGTTGACCTACTATGTGGTGGATCACTGATGCCGATTACTCATGTGCTAACTGCACTCAAGTGCCTGGCACGGGAAGTCTGGCTCCTTCCCTGCTTCCCGAGTCTTGAGTTGTCACTATTCTCTTTTTTTTTTTCCTATGGGATTGGAAGAGTTTCTCTGAATTCGAGTTGTCTGTTCACACTCACTGAGATAACTCATATCATGCTCTTGGCTACTTGTCTTCCACTTGCTAAATGTCAGCCCTTATCATGGCCAAGATTATTATTGCTTGGCAGTTGGAGCAATGAGACACAGGGAATTTGTATTTTGAATCTTGGTCTGATCAATCAGGTTGGGCTCTTCAGTGGGGTGTGAGTAAAGGGAATCTGTTCTATCTGCCGGCCTTCCATGGAGAAAGCACGAGCTGCCGAAGTAGGACTCGGAGTCTGGGGCCATCAGCTGGCTCATGCCCTGGCTGGCAGTCCCCAGTGAAAAGGAGGCTGGAGGGAGGAAGCACTCAGAACTGTTCTTCAAATGAGGAGCCCTAGAGAGTCTGTGGCGAAGAAAGGGAAGCCAGTGTTGTTAGATAGTCTTGGCTTTTGGAATAACATGCTGGAGCAAGAAGACATTGCAGTCTGAGGACCAGAGGGTCAGAGAGAGGGCCAGAGTGGCTGAATAAGACCTCAGTTGGCAAGCCAGATAGGAACTGGGAAGGACCAGATGTGACAGATGTTTTGCCTGCTGTGGTCCATTTTTCTTCCAGGCCAGGAAGGATGAGGGTTGGTGGGGTGGGGGAGGTAGGATGGGGGTGGATTGGTGGTTTGGGGGATTGGATTTACATCTCAAGTGATGTGTGGTGATATTGTGTTCCCCAAAATATTGTGCACCCTAATAAACTTATCTGGGGTCAGAGAACAGAACAGCCACTAGATACAGAGGCCAGAAAATGATGGCACACACACATTCCAGAGGCTCTGTGTTCGAGACCACACTGGAAACAGCTAGGCATGGTGACTCATGCCTTTAATCCCCAGAAGGGATGGCAGAAAGCAGAAAGGTATATAAGACGTGAGGACCAAGAACAAGCCTGGTTGAGCTTTTAGGCTTTTAAGTAGCAGTTCAGCTGAGATTCATTTTGGATGAGGACTCAGAGGCTTCCAGTCTGAGGAAACAGGATCAGCTGAGGAATTGCGAGGTAAGGTGGCTGTGGCTTGTTCTTCTTCTCTGATCTTCCAGTATTCACCTCAATAACTGGCCTGGGTTTGTTTTTATTAATAAGAACTTTTAAGATTCATGCTACAGTGATGTGTTGAAGAAATGTAAGAAAGTGGGTATCGGGGAAGGACCCCCTTAAAGCATTTTAAGGCTATATGTGGTAGGAGGCTGAGGTGACAGGATTGCCATGGGTTTGAGGCCAACCTGGGCTTCTGAGTAAACGAGGCTAGCCCTGTAGCAGTAGTTTTTCTTTGGGATCACTAGCCCACAAATCATGACACAGAGACTTATTAATTATGAAAGCTTGGCCTTAGCTTAGGCTTTCTCCCAACTAGCTCTTATAACAAATTAACCTGTTTATATTAATCTATGTTCTGCCCTGTGGCTTGATACCTCATCTCCACACTGTGCATCCTGCTTCCTCTGCATCTGGCTGGCGACTCCACTTTTCTTCTTCCCAGAGTTCTCTCTGTCCCCGGAAGTCCTGTTTAACTTTCTCCTGCCTAGCTGCTGGCCATTCATCTCCTTATTCTTCCAATCACAGCAATACATCTTCACACAGTATACAAATATCTCACAACATAGCCCAGGTGCAGTGTGAGACCTGTCTCACACATGGAAGAAAGGGGACCAAGGAAATGGATCAGTAAAGGCTCTTGCTGCTGAGCCTGATGGTCTGTGTTCCATCCCTAGAGTCCACATGCTGGAAGGAGAGAACCAGACCTCCTCAGGTACACACACACACACACACACACACACACACACACACACACACAGGAATGCATGCCCACACTGACACACACACACACACACTGACAAACATGAGTATATGCCCACATTTACACACTAGCACACACACATACTCACACACACACACTGGCACACACTTATAAACACACACATACACAAGAATGCCCATACTTACACACACACTCACATACATGCACTCACACATGTACGCATGAACGTACACACACATGGAACAGAAATGGAAGAAAGAGGCCTGGAAGATGTCTCAGTGGATAAAATTGTTTATTATACAAGCATGACTGTCTCAAGGTGTAAAGTGAGGATGGACATCCACAGTTGTCCTCTGACCTTTGCACATACCCCATGGCGTGTGTATGCCTGCACTCACATGAACATGCATGTACACAAACGCATACAAATACAACATACACACATAATTCTCTCACATGCACCTGTGTAAAATGATTTCTCCCATATATACATACACATTGTATACATACATTGCGTATATGCACATTTTTTTTAAAAAGTGAAAAACTGAGGAAAGAATAAGAGAATTAAAAAGAAGATGGTGGTAGAGATAAGTTAGGTGCTCAGTGTGGAGGCAGGAGAATTGCTGGTGAGCCAGGAGTTGGCAGCAGACACCTCTCGCCACAAATTCCCTTGGGCGTTTGCTAGAATTCTCTTAGGCTTTGCAGATGGCTTTTGTTTCTTGGGAATGCCCTTGTGTGCTGTTCTCTGGTTTGGAGTAGCCCTCCAAGTGAGAAGGTGTGCTGGCCGCCAGCCTAGAGTATGCCACAGCCTGCCCAGCCTTGCCAGGACAGGGCACAGCTTGCTCCGTGCTGTTGGAGAACCTCATCCGTATCCTATGCAGGCATCTAGGCCTTAGCTTGAAGGGTCAGAACAGGCTCAGGCCGCGGCCACTGCGTTCATAGGTGAAATCGCAGGAAGACGTAAGGGGTTGTTACGGTTTGATATGAAACATCCTGACATGCTCATGGTTTTTTTTATTTTTTTAACAGTAGGCCCCTCAGCACATGACACTGTTTTGAGAATTGAGACCCTTTAGGAGGCAGCGCCTGATTGGTGGAAGGTGGTTACTAAGGGGAGGGACTTTGGAGCTCATCCCAGTTAGGGGAGGGACTTTAGAACTTGTCTCCGCCCCTGATCCCAGTCATGGTCTCCGCTTTCTGTTTGCTGCTACAATGCTCCCACCGCCCTGAACTCCTCGTTCCTTCTCCACGATGACGTAAATCTCTTTTGAATTCGAGAGCTAAACATAAACCTTTGCTTCCCTAAGTTGTTTCCCTAGGTGTGTTGGTAACAGTGAGGCTAAAGTAACTAAGACAGTGGCCAACAGAGGTAGGCTCTACCACTCACGGTGCTAACCCGCACAGTATCTGACCTCTCCAAGACTCAGTTTCTCCACCTATGCTTGCCATCGCGAGATTCTTTAAATTCACCGGTGTTAAATCGTAAGGGGTTGCTGGGATAAACTGTATACACATTTAACTTTCAGTAAATAATAAATGCTAATCATTCCTATTATCCATGTCTCAAATACACCATCAAGATTCATCTGTATTAATTCCTGTATAATTTGCCTTCTCAGTGTGAAGGCATTTGAATAAGCTCTAGATTATTGGGCAAGCTTTCTGCTCAGATTTCTTTGCAGGACCCTTGTCCAAAGGCACGACTAGCCATCAGAGGAGCATCTGGAAATGGAAGTTTTAAGAGCAGATGGAGACAATGACACCTTGTGGAGGTGAAAAACGGAATAGACAGCGGGGGAGGAATGGACTGATCAGTCACTCCCTGGAGAAGGCCATCTGTGTTCTTTCAGAGACAAGTTCCGATAGCCCAGGAGAGTCTCTGGTTCTATACCCTGTAGCTACAGTTTTCCTGCCTTGCCCACAGTCAGGACAAATCTTTGTCACCCACCAGTCCCACAGCCGCTCAGACCCAACCAAGTAAACACAGAGACTTATATTGCATACAAACTGTATGGCCGTGGCAGGCTTCTTGCTAGCTGTTCTTATAGCTTAAATTAATCCATTTCCATAAATCTATACCTTGCCACGTGGCTCGTGGCTTACCGGCGTCTTCACATGCTGCTGGTCATGGCTGTGGCTGGCAGTGTCTCTCTGCCTCAGCCTTCCACTTCCCAGAATTCTCCTCTCTCCTTGTCCACCTACTTCCTGCCTGGCCACTGGCCAATCAGTGTTTTTATTTATTGACCAATCAGAGCAATTTGACATACAGACCATCCCACAGCACTTCCCCTTTCTTTTTTTTAAAAGGAAGGTTTTAACTTTTACACATCTCCAAAGTCAGTTTGGTATATTTGGGAATTTGGGCGTAGCTTCTCTTACTACTTCCTGCTGGAGGGGGGCGCTGTATCTTATGGGGACACAAAGAAAATTTTAGGATCATGGAGTAGTCCGTGAGGCTGTATCATCTGAGCCAGTTGCCTTGAAACGATTCTGGATATTGGATCATCTGGGCCATGGTGTCATCGGAGACCTTTCAGGTGGTCTTGGCTGGTCAAACCTGATGTATCTTAATCTGGAACAAATCCATAGCCTCTGGCTTTCTGTAGAAACAAAAACAGAGCCTCCTTTCCAAAGCAACATATCCTTACATCCAAATTTTGAAGTCAAGGTACCTTTAAAATATACATTTTGGCATAACTCAACAGCTTTTGCAATCAAATGTTTCTCTTCAGTTACGAATATCAAAGAGAACATAATCCAGATTCTCTGTGTGGTAGCCATCTTTATGTGGCTTATGCTTTATATTACCTTGAGCCTATTGCTTTAAACTGCAGCCTTCTAAGCCTGAAACGGCGCTGTGGCTGCTGGCTCCTCCCACTTCAGCTTTCCAACATGGCGGTGGTACGTTTTCCGCCAGCTCTGGGAGCCATCGTGGGTCTGTGCTTTTATCCAAGCAGCGTGTAGCCAGAAACCTCTTTTTGTTTTTGTACTAGTAAAGGCTAAATCCACCATGCAGCTTAATGTGCCACTTGCAGAGGCCTCATTCCCACCATACTGCAGGTCAAGCACACACACCAGGAACCCGCCAGTAACTCAAAACCGGCAGCTGCTGCTCATTTGAGAGAGACAATTAGGAAGCTGTTTTTAGTTCTGTTTTAGAATCTTTTTTCTCAGGTTTTAGGTACAAACTCTTGCCCCACGTTGGGCGCCATTTGTAGCTACAGTTTTTCCTGCCTTGCCCACAGTCAGGACAAATCTTTGTCACCCGCCAGTCCCACAGCCGCTCAGACCCAACCAAGTAAACACAGAGACTTATATTGCATACAAACTGTATGGCCGTGGCAGGCTTCTTGCTAGCTGTTCTTATAGCTTAAATTAATCCATTTCCATAAATCTATACCTTGCCACGTGGCTCGTGGCTTACCGGCGTCTTCACATGCTGCTGGTCATGGCTGTGGCTGGCAGTGTCTCTCTGCCTCAGCCTTCCACTTCCCAGAATTCTCCTCTCTCCTTGTCCACCTACTTCCTGCCTGGCCACTGGCCAATCAGTGTTTTATTTATTGACCAATCAGAGCAATTTGACATACAGACCATCCCACAGCAATACCCTTATAAGTGCATAAAGGTAGAAGGATATGGGGTGTGTGTGTGTGTGTGTGTGTGTGTGTGTGTGTTTGTATGCATGTGTGTGAGTGTGCATGTGTGAGAGTGGGCATGCATATGTGTGAGAGTATATGTGAGTGTGAGTGTGTGCATGCATGTGTGTGAGTGTGTTTGAGTATGAGAGTATGTGTGTGAGAAAGAGCGTGTGTGTGAGCATACGTGTGTGTGTGTGTGTGTGTGTGGTGTGTGTGTGTGTCTGAAGCCTCTGTTGACAGTACACACTTCCATAAGGAGACAATGGAGAAGTCGGGCAGAGCAGGTGGTCATTGTTCCCATCTTCCTCTGATGGTCAGCCAGCAATTTCATGATCTGCCCTTCAGCAGGGCAGGCTTTGAGGGTAAGAGTGGCAACCCACAGAGAGATTCACTGTCTCTTGTCAGCTGTCATGTAGACACTTTACACCCGTTATCTCTGACCCTGACACTTCACTGTGGACTGCCTCCACAGTGCCTCACTCTTAGCTTGGAGCCATGATGATGAACAGGCCCAGAGAAGTTAGATGATGCTCCCATGGACGGAGGTCGCAAGTGGCAGAGTTGGAGGCCAAACACTTGTAATCTGAATCCAATATGTGTGCCATTCCCTAGAACGATTCCTAAAACAAAGCTCAACCCAAAGCAGCCATTTGAAGTTTTTTCCCCCATCTCCCTGTGACTAATACCCAATTCTTTATTAGCTTAAGATGGTAGCAGTCAGCATCAGGGTGGGATGCTCGAAGAGGGCAGAGTCCGCAGGGCCTGGAATGGCCTGTTTATAGCAGACAGAGTAGCAGCAAACTGCGGGCTGGAGGGCTCTTGCTATTGCTGGTGATTCTCCCACAATGCTCTCTGACAGTGGGGTCCAGGCTTTCTATCTATAGACTCCATTGACTTTGTTCTAGTTATTTAGTCTTCTAACATTTTAAAAAATGATTTATTTACTTATTATGTGTACAGTGTTCTGCCTGCATGTATGCCTGCACACCAGAAGAGGGCACCAGACCTCATTACAGATGGTTGTGAACCACCATGTGGTTGCTGGGAATTGAACTCAGGACCTCTGGAAGAACAGCCAGTGCTCTTAACCTCTGAGCCATCTCTCCAGCCCCCTCATTTAGTTTTCTGTCTTCTGGCTCCACTTCCTTCCTTTTCCTGTATGCAGCGATGGTTGGCTTTTTGGTTATTGCTGTTCCAATAGCTAGGGTTTCAATTTATACATTTAAATCCTGTTCATTTCACAAATTTAGACCTTTGACCCCAGCCAAGAAAAGCTGAAACCAGCCTGCTCGAGTCACCTTCCACCATGGCTGTCCCTCCTCCCTCCAGTTATTTTTATGTCATCGCTGTGTGTGACATGTGAAGTGTGGGTCTGTAGCTGTCCATCAGAACCCTGCAGTGAGGAGGGCCGTTCTCCATCCGCCTCGCTTCTCTTTCCATTGCCTCGGCAGGATTTCCCAGAGAAACAATTTAGGAGGAAAGTTTAATTCGGCACATGACTTCAGAAGTTCACAACTGGCTCCACTGTGGGACTTTGGTGAGCTAGAACCCCACCAAAGAGCATGGAGGAGCAGAGCTGTTTATGTCAAGGGGGGGGGGGGTGTTCAGGAAGCAGACTAAGGATGAGCCAATGCCAGCAGGCCTCCAGTTCCTCCCGCCTGTGTCCTGCCTGTGCTCCCAGGCTGTGGGGGTGCCACCACACTCCAACATCGCAGGAGAATGCCTTCCTCCTCAGCTGCAGCCTGACATGCTGTTACCTCTGGAAACCCCTCGCTGATGCAGCAACACATGCTCCACCGAGTCCCTAGGCCTGACTCCAGCCAGTCAAGTTGCCTGTGGAGATTAGCATCACACCACTGAGGGGCCTTTTCAGACCACTTGTCTCCTCATTACTTGGCTAGTTCAAGGTTGACCTCCACCTATGACTGTCACTGAAAGGAAGGCTTGGGAGTTCAGTCCCTGAGCTCTTGCAGTTTTGAAATGTTGCTCCTGGTAAGAGTGGATGTCAAGTTTTCTGGTCCATACGTTTTGTTTTCTGGTTTTTTTTTGTTTTTTGTTTTTTGTTTTTTGTTTTTTGTTTTTTGTTTTTGAGGATTTCATTAGCATTTTCTTGTGGCATCATTTTTAAATACATACATACATACCTATGCATGCATATATATTAATTTATGTGTATGTATGTGAGCCTGTGTGAGTTTGTATGAACCAAGTGAATGCAGGACCCTGCAGAGACCAGAAGAGAGCATTATATCCCCTGGTACTGGTGTTATAGCTGGCTGTTAGTCACCATGTGAACCAAAGTCCTCTGCCAGAGTATCAAGTTTTCTTAACCACCTAGGCATCTCCCTAGCTCCAGTATCTTTAATATTGCTGAGGTAGTTTGAGGCATGGAGGGTTTTTTTTTTTTCCAATTTAAAATAAATGGATCCTTTGTCTGGCTGCTCACAGCACTGACTGTCTCTGGATATCTAGGCTATATCTTGATGTTGTTTATCATATAAGTTTTATTCATGATATAGTCCTTTTCATCCATAGGTACTAAATATGGTCCTTTTCATCCATAGGTACTAGAATTACAGGTGGTTGTGATTCTCTGTGAGGGTATTGGGAACTGAACCTGAGTCCTACGAAAGAGCATTACTCTTAATCCCTGAGCCATCTCTCCAGCCCTGAGTTGATTTTTATTCTTGCACTGGAGGAGTGACTTAAATATTTTGGGTATTTACTCAATATCGGATATTTTGGAAGTATGTTCCTTCCCTTCTGGATCCTGCTTTTCACACTTTATATTATTTGATCCACACAAATTTTTAATTTTGATGTCCTCTGTCTCACCATGTATTTATTTCCTGTAGTGGCTGTTCTTCTGGTGTCCTGTTATAGGCAAATACTTACTAAAATCCAGTTTAGGAAAATAGCACCTTCCGTTCCTTCCACAGTGAAGATTAAAAAAGGAAAATGCTTTAACGCTTTTGTGTGCTTGGTGATGGTGTTAACATTTCTCTGCTCTTTGTCAATAATTAATTTATTTTCTGGCCAATGTTCTCATCTGCTCTTTGCTATTAGCACTCCCTTTTGTTACATGTGGTCTTTTATATAAATCTGTGCTGGCTGGTTTCTTTTCTTTTTCTTTTTTTAGGTCACATTTGAATGAAGCAAGTTCTTTATGAATATACTTTTCCCACGACAAGCTTTGCTTCACGATGTAGGCTTACACGGACCCCCGGGTGAGGCAGTGCTTTTAGCCTGATCTCCAGAGACGTCATCTACACAGGGTTATTTATAGTCGGAAATCTTTCTGTCTTCCACTTGTATCAGTAACAGACTGCTTCCTGCAAATTCGGGGTCTGGCTTCACTGAAGTGCTTTCCTCTGCAACATTCTCCTCTCACAGATTGCTGATGGCCTCTGAACGAGAGGGTATTTGACCCCTGGGGTGCACCATCTTGTTTGAACAACTGTGCTCTGGCAGTCTGATCCAATGTGTATCCACGATGCCCTTCTGAGCTCCTTCCCAGGGTTTCATAGCTCTTCTCTTGTCATATTGAGGGTGGAACTTGGCTGTTTCTCATGACTTTTTTAAACTTTATTTTTATTATTAATCTTACTTTAAGATTTATTTTTATTATTTTAAATTATGTGCATGTGTCTGTGTACACGAGTGCAGGAGTCCTTGGAGGCCAGAGGCATCGGATCCCCAGGAGCCGGAGTTACAGACTGTTGTGAGCTACCTGATGTGGGTGCTGGGAACTGAACTTGGGTCCTCTGCAAAAGCAGTATGCATGTTGAACCACTGAGCCATCTCTCCAGTCCTGCCATTATCTTTGACATTAGAGTGATTTCCTAGAGAAGGTGAAATAGGTCCACATATCCGGGAGGCCCAGATAATTGTGTCCGCTTCCATTTCCTGCTTTCCTTTCTGCTCAGTTTGATTCTCCTGGTTCCTAAGACACAGAGTGAAAACCGAGAGAACAAGAAGCATGGGGGTTGCAGAGCGGGGGGGACATCTGCCTCTGCCCCCCCCCCCCCCCGTCACAGACCATCACCTTCCTTCTGCGCCTTAACTTTCTTCCCCCTTTCCTCTCCTTTCCTGCATCTCTCCATTCCCCTCCCTCCTCCTCCTTCCCTCCTTTTTTTTTTTTTTCTGTCTTGGCATAGTGTCTCACCTATCCTAGCCTGTACTCAACACTGAAGATCTATCACCAAGGATGTCCTTGAACTCTCGGCTTCTCTCCACCCCCAGAGCTGGGATTACCGGTGTGCACAATCACACCTAGTCTATGTGGTGATGGAGAGCAACCCTAGAGCTTCCTGCATGCTAGGCAAGCCTGCTACCTGAGCTCTATCCCCAACTCTACCTTATTTACTTAATTATGCAATGGTCATAATAATTACAGTCAACATTTTCTCTGGTGTCCACTTCATGCAGATAGGTGTTCTAAGAGCTTTGCATATATCAACTGATTTGGAGTTCACCAGTGTCATCCATTTCACAGATGAGGAAATAGGCAGCAAGTGGTTAAATAACAGCAGCGTTCATTCTGGAGCCCGTGCCTGTACTCTGCCACAGTCCATGTGGCCATCTGTTGCTACTTCATGGAGCTGTTGGAAAGATCACAGTGTGCACTAAGCTCTAAGAACAGTGCATGTGCTGCTAAGTCAGGCATTTCCCTCCCTCCCTTCCTCCCCCTCCCTCCCTTCCTCCCTCCCTCCCCCCTCTCCCCTCCCTCCTCTCCCCTCCCTCCCTTCTCCATCCCTCCCCCTCCCTCCCTTCCTTCCTCCCTCTCTCCTCTTCCTGTTTCTAATCCTTCTCTCTTTCTTCCTGTGTCCACACCCCATAGTGACGACATGGAGGGAAATGCTGGCTTCAGATGATTTGGGATGATAAATTAAGATGTCAAAGGTAATCTCAAACATTTGAAATCAATTCTTTCTTCTGATAGGATGTTTGCAATGCTAACCTTGGCCTTGGAGATAAAATAGGAAAATGGCAAGAAAACCTTCTTCTTTGGTTTTATTTTGAGTTCCCAATGCCTGTCTTAAGGAGCTGATGGCAGAGTGGAAAGGAAGGGATTGCTTGGAGATCACCATTGGAGGGAGCCACCTAAGCTCCTGAGCCAGTTTGTAGATGGAAGTACATGAAGAGTGGTCCCCACTGTCTTCTAGAACTTTGAGAATTGTCTGCTTCATAATGGTCTGTGCCCTGGGGTTCTAAAGGTCAGACCTGGTCCTAACTGGGGAATTTGTGGCCAACAGCTATCTACTGTCTTCTCCAGGAGTCATGCCCTGTGTACTCAACTCACTAACACAGGAGTCATACACTGTGTGCCCCTCACTCTGAGAAGCGGGAGGGGAGGAAGGAGTAGGCAGATGGTGGATAGGGTAAATAGAGGGAGATCGACTCCTAATTCCAGGTTGCTTGATGGAATCTCTGATCTACATAGCTTTGGTCAGGGTCCACAGGAGACCAATCAAAGGGGCCCAGGTGGATGACATTGCTGTTGAGGGTGGAGAGTCTGTGTGAAAGGACACAAAAGGAGGAAGACATGGTGAGTGGGGATGAAGGCTGGCATCTCTTGGTCACCCGCCTTATCATATCAAGCTCTACCTCTAGCAGCTGGGACCTTGATACAGCTTCACACTCTAGACCACGGACAAACAGTGACCAGGGAAGTTGGAATCCACAGTCCACCTCCAGTGTCTAAGCCAGTGTCTGAGCCTACCCACCTGCTTCCTCGCCTTGAGCCCTCTCGCTGCCAGCCTGTCATGGACTGTTGCCTTGGCAGCCAGCCCCTCTTGCTTCTAGTCACCTCGTCAGAACAGAGACTTTCCTGGCCTGTCCACTTTGTCTCATCTCTGGCAGCAGATGACTTCTCAACTGCTTTCCCCTAGTAGCAGAGGACCCTCCACCAGCCTCAGATCTCCTTTTCTAGAAGCAGAAGATGGGGTTGCTGCTCTCCCCACCACTTACACATCTTTCCACACCATCTGGATCTATCTATTTTTAAAAAGGGAAACAATCTTAGGGGGCATTTTATCCCTAAAAAAGTTCCCCAAGAAAAGTTCAAAGATGGACTGTTGTTTAGAGATCAATGAAAAGGAGATGGAATTTAAATATTAAGAAGAAAGCCCTTGCCTTCAGGTAAAGCTGACATTTGCATAATAATGAGAATGACTAGCCAGATGGAATTGAGAGTCTGACCAGAATCTCAAATCCTGGTGAGAGAAGATCCGTTCACCAGAATTGATGATGGGAATATGATAATCAGGGGGTCTGTGGCTGTCCATCACGTTCACAGATCCTGAGACAAAGGAGTGGAGAGAGAGTTCCCAAACAAAAGTTCCCCACACAACCTGACATTAAACTTAATTCAGTTTCTTTTCCCATCAACTCCTGATAGATGTGTGATTGTGGGAGTCTCTGTAGGAGGCGGGGGAGAGCGCCTCCCTTCTCTGGGAACTGCCTGACATTGTCATCGCTGGGCTGCTGCTGTTCTTATTGTGATTGCGTTAGATACAACAGGAGAGTGGGGAAGGGAATTCAGGAGTCTGACCTGAATCATTACTGGATAGTAATGGGAATGTCTTCCAAGAGGAAAATACAGACTCCAAGTAAACACTTTGGTGCCTTTATGGCCAGGATAGGCAGAGTTAGTATCCAAGAGATGGGATCAGTAATTGGGAAGATACCTTAACTTGAAAATTGAGTTTCCTGAAAGAGACGAAGTTATGTTAGCCTGACCCAGACTTGAATGTGAATTCTCTTATTTTGAGGCAACAAAAGCCATTCTGTGGGAAGGTAGAGTTAAGGCGAAGGAGGGTAGAAAATCTCACCATGGCCTTCGCTCTCCTCCCTGATACTGGGCCTTCTACAGTCCTCTTCCTCACCATGAAGGTGGGAACATGGCTCACTTCTTACAGGTTTCTGCCAGCATCCTCTATCATCATACAGGTTTCTACCAGCATCCTCCATTATCTCACAGGTTTCTACCAGCACCCTCCATCATCTCACAGGTTTCTACCAGCATCCTCCATCATCTCACAGGTTTCTACCAGCATCTTCCATCATCTCACAGGTTTCTACCAGCACCCTCCATCATCTCACAGGTTTCTACCAGCACCCTCCATCATCTCACAGGTTTCTACCAGCACCCTCCATCATCTCACAGGTTTCTACCAGCACCCTCCATCATCTCACAGGTTTCTACCAGCACCCTCCATCATCTCACAGGTTTCTACCAGCACCCTCCATCATCTCACAGGTTTCTACCAGCACCCTCCATCATCTCACAGGTTTCTACCAGCACCCTCCATCATCTCACAGGTTTCTACCAGCACCCTCCATCATCTCACAGGTTTCTACCAGCACCCTCCATCATCTCACAGGTTTCTACCAGCACCCTCCATCATCTCACAGGTTTCTACCAGCACCCTCCATCATCTCACAGGTTTCTACCAGCACCCTCCATCATCTCACAGGTTTCTACCAGCACCCTCCATCATCTCACAGGTTTCTACCAGCACCCTCCATCATCTCACAGGTTTCTACCAGCACCCTCCATCATCTCACAGGTTTCTACCAGCACCCTCCATCATCTCACAGGTTTCTACCAGCACCCTCCATCATCTCACAGGTTTCTACCAGCACCCTCCATCATCTCACAGGTTTCTACCAGCACCCTCCATCATCTCACAGGTTTCTACCAGCACCCTCCATCATCTCACAGGTTTCTACCAGCACCCTCCATCATCTCACAGGTTTCTACCAGCACCCTCCATCATCTCACAGGTTTCTACCAGCACCCTCCATCATCTCACAGGTTTCTACCAGCACCCTCCATCATCTCACAGGTTTCTACCAGCATCCTCCATCATCTCACAGGTTTCTACCAGCATCCTTCATCCTACGGCAAAGGCAAAGATTTTGCAGTTGTAACCAAGCTTCTTCAGTTGACCCTGAGTTGATTATGGGGTGATTTTGTGGGTGACCTTAACCTGATTGGAACTGTCCTTCAAAAGAGGACACAGCCTTCTTCAGAGGCAGACTCTAAACAACAGGGGAGCAGTTGTGGTACCCTCACGGTCATGTCTAGGGTTGCAGAAACTTATTTTCTTTGCTGATATAAAGAATAAAAGGGCAAGAAATACAAGGTCTCAGCATTCAGCCAAGTTTATTGAAAGTGGAAGCACACACACACCCACACACACACAGAGCGAGAGTGAGCGAGAGCAAGTGTGTGTGTGTGTGTGTGTGTGTGTGTGTGTGTGTGTGTGAGAGAGAGAGAGAGAGAGAGAGAGAGAGAGAGAGAGAGAGAGAGAGAGAGAGAGAGAGAGACTCAAATGCTGGGGTTAGGGTGAAGGTTCCATCTGGGGATGTGATGAGTTGCCTTTCTCCTTCAGAATTGGCCAGCTTGAGTTATTGCAGGGAACTGGATAATCCAGATAAAGACAGGGAAGCTGATTTGATCCTTTCGCAGGAGCCCTCCTGTGGTAGTTGTGAAAGTCCCACCTAACAGTAGCCTAGGGTGGAGAGGGAAGTCCACATCAAGCCTTTGTCTTACAGAGGGAGAAGAAGCCAGAAGTTGGTCATCTTAAACGTATAAGTGAAAATTACGTTAATCAACGTAGGGCCTCTTCGCGCTGTCTGTCTGCCTATAATGATCTCCTGGAGTCCTGATTCCTCAGTAGAGCGTAGAGAGACATGCATCAACATTAACGTGAAAAAGTCCATTTGCAGAATGCCTGGAAACCCCTCCCCATCAGGGCTTTGTGTAAGGCACAGAGTGTGCCTGAGAAAAGTGGGTGATATGCAAATGAAGAGAAGGAGGGTGCTGTGTGCATGACCTGCAGAGGGTCATAGCCACAGGTCAGGGCTTCTGAGCCTTGGGCCTTTCAGAGTTCTTTAGTTTACTTCCCTTCTCCAGAGTTCCTTTCTCTCCCTTCTTAAACAATCTCTAACCATGTGTCCCTGGTTCAGCTCTTTGTTCTAGGGTAGAAGAACAGGAGGTCTCCCAGGCGCCCTCTGGATTCAGCTCTGCACCTCTAACAGGGACCCTCTTTTATCTGAAGAAGCAAGTTGGCTTGCATCTGATAGCTCCAAGCAAATAATTCTTGTTAACCATACCAAAACACCTGGCGGCAGTTTCCACTGGTGCTGAGCTCTGGATGAATCCAGGCCAATGTCTGACTCTAGCTTTGGGAGACAGGCCAGAAAACACAGCTGAGTCAGGCAGCGGTAGCACACCTTTAATCCCAGCACTCCGGAGGCAGAGCCAGGTGGATCTCTGTGAGTTCGAGGCCAGCCTGGGCTACAGAGTGAGATCTAGGACAGGCACCCAAACAGAGAAACCCTGTCTCAAAAAACCAAAAAAGAAAATACAGCTGAACTGTATCTGGCTCCTGGGCCCTGAAACCACCAGGGAATGCATGGCTATCACTTAAAGCTACTGGAGTCTGTGGTAAATTTGTTACATAGCAATGGAAAATTACTTCGGGAGTCTGTTCTTTAAAAAGTTAACTAGAGGAGCTGTGGAAGCAGCTGGAGTGCTTGCCTGGGATGCCTGGAACCCTGGGTTAGACTCCCAGCACCACACAAACTTGTCATGGTGGCACATCCCTGTAATGCCAGCACTTGGGAGGTGGGGCAGGAGGACCAGAAGTTCAAAGTTAAGGTGGAGGATGTGGCTTAGTTCACAGAGTGCTTGCCTAGTATGTAAGAAGCCTTGGGTTTGGTTCTGGGTACAACGTAAAACTGGGTAGAGTTGCACATACTTGTAATTCAGGACTTAGGAGGCAGAAGCAGGATGATCAGGGGTTCAAAGCCAGCCTAACCTACCTAAGATTTTGTTTCAAGAAACAAAACAGAACAATGGAGCCATGTCTTATGTAAATTTTTCTGCCAAGAGGAGTAGAGCAGTGAGGCTTGGTGAGGCTGGCATCTCGTTCACATTTCTGTGTGGGATGTCTTCATCCCACTGGGTACCTGGTATGATGTAGCCTTGGTGAGGCTGGCATCTTGTACACATTTCTGTGTGGGATGTCTTCATCCCACCGGGTACCTGGTACGATGTAGCCTTGGTGAGGCTGGCATCTTGTACACATTTCTGTGTGGGATATCTTCATCCCACCGGGTACCTGGTACGATGTAGCCTTGGTGAGGCTGGCATCTTGTACACATTTCTGTGTGGGATATCTTCATCCCACCGGGTACCTGGTACAATGTAGCCTTGGTGAGGCTGGCATCTTGTACACATTTCTGTGTGGGATATCTTCATCCCACCGGGTACCTGGTACGGTGTAGCCTCAGCCACATTTCTCTTTCTTTTCAACAGAACAAGGGAAATAGCGTGAAGCACCCAGGCGCCACTTTCAAGACAGAGGTTTGACCCTGTGTTTATCCTTACGCACTCTGCCTCTTGCTGCTCAGTCTCAGTTCAGTTCAATTAGAAGCAACACTTATTGAACATCTGCTGTGTTACACATTTCCTATTGGGGCAGGAGCAGGAAGTGGGGGTATTGTTAATGGTGATGGAATGGAGCCCAGAAATTGAAGTGAAGGTCACGTGGCCCTGTGTTCGTCTCCAAGTTTGTATGATAAATAGCCACCTTCTGCAGTTGCTATTACAGAGGGCAGAGTGTCGAGTGTTTAACAGATTGTATTTGCTGGATTATGACCTCAGGAAAATTCCCTATCTGGGCTTAAAAAATAAGATTGATAATAATACTAAGTGAACCAGAGCTTGGGAGATGACTTAGTATATAAAGCATGTGCCATAGACACATCACCTACATTAAAAGGCTGAGCAGTGTGGCACACAGCTGGAATCCCAAGAAAGAGGAAACAGGCAGAACCCTGGGACCTGCTGGCTAGCAGCCTAGCCTGCTGGGTATATCCCAGGCCAATGAGAGACTCTTAAAAAAACAGGGTGGAGGACATTCTGAAGGTTGATAACTGACCTCAGGTCTCCACATCTATACACACACACACACACACACACACACACACACACACACACACACACATCCATGTGCCCATTCATAGTCATATATATGGACATACAAGTTAAATAGAACAGTAATATTGATGAATGAATGGTTTTGAGAAATACATGAGCAAAAATACATGCAAAATCTGGTATATACTAAACTCTCAATATAAAGCTTTTATATATGTTACTACTATATATTTATGCTGCTATAATACACTACATGTGTTGGTATTATAATCATATATGTTACTATTATTTGTTGTTATTTTGAGATGGAGTCTTATGTAGCCCAGGTTGGCCTCAAACTAGTTATGTAGCTGAGGATAACTTGAACTTCTTATCCTCCTGCCTCCACCTCTCAAGGGCTAACATGATAGCTATCCACTTCTACACTTTGCAACATGTTACTTTAATAATAAATGTTATGTGTTACTATGATAATATTATCTACCATATATGTTCCTATATGTAACCTGTATTATGAGGGTAGTGGATTAGGGACTTCCTGTAAGAAAAGCCTTTGAAGTCAGGCCTCAGCAGTGGCGATATCTTTGATGAGGAAGACCACATGCAGAAGCGTCATTGGTCACAGACATGGCAGTAGGAAGGTGAGGAGCTGGGTGGGTAGGGGCTTCTGTGGTCTTTCTAGCACACCTTCCTTCTCATGTTCTCAGCATTCACACTGTTTCTTGCAGGTTGGAGGTGGGCAGACCTTCTCAGGGGAGAAGCATGAGTATTGGCCTCCACAGCCTCATAGAAGTTGTATCTTTTTCTCTTGATTGAAATTTGATCCTTGATGCTTAGGGGGATACTGAGAGTAGGTGGCTGGTCCATGCTTTCAGAGCAGAGTGAGGCCTTCCTACCAAGGAGCTTTTGGATAAGGACAATTGATGGTGACCTCTTGGGGGGCTGTGCTGGAGATGAACTGTGCACACTGGGATATCAGTTGTGCTGGGGAAGAGGTGCAGCCCCAGGGAAACGTTGGTGACCGGAGCTGCCTTTCCCTCGTTCTAGTTTTGTGCTGTCTGTCATTTCTGATTAAACTGTCATTCGCAGCTAACAAAGTCATCATGACCAGCAAGAGACCACTGGAGTACTCTCCCTAGTACCACAGCAAGCTGGCACCAAACTGCTTGTTCATGCAGCCATTGTCTCTCTGTGGTTCCAACCGTTATTAATAATGATGATCATGGTCATTAGGCCCAGGAAGAAAATAATGATGAAACAGCTCTAATTAGGCATTATAACGACAACACGTTCTTATCATCGTGTTGTCTAGTATTAATTATAGTCATTAGAGTCACTGTAACAATACAAACTTCTGCTTCAGTTTGTCTTCTGTGTGATCAAAGCGTTTAAAGACATGATCTTGTTAGTTCTCATGACATTCTGTCAAGGGGAGAGCAACTTTCAGAACTTGGCTCTGTGTGTGTGTGTGTGTGTGTGTGTGTGTGTGTGTGTGTGTGTGTTCGGAGGGGAGGGAATGTAACACTAAACTCTAGAAGAGCAAAACAAAATACAACAAACAGTGGGTGAACACATGCACAAGACAGTGTGTTTGACATGGCACAAGGTCTAGAATGAAGACTCCAGAAAGTTCAAAGTTTGTTTTTCTTTGGCTACTTTCCAGCTATGTGAAATTGATTTTTTTCTGCCTCTCTGAACATGATTAGCAGTGCTTTCTTTTCTGTGTGTATGTGTGTGTGTGTGTGTGTGTGTGTGTGTGTGTGTGAGAGAGAGAGAGAGAGAGAGAGAGAGAGAGAGAGAGAGAGAGAGAGAGAGAGAGAGAGAGAAGCAGCTCAGCCATAGCTGTTGCTCCTTGGGTGGCCTCCACCTTGTTTTTTGAGACAGGGCCTCTTACTGGCTTTGAATTCACTCGAGTGCACTAAGCTGGCTGGCCAGTGAGCTCCAGTAGTATGCCTGTCTGCCTCCCCGGTACGGGGATTTCAAGCACATGCTACCATGCTCAGCTTTTTAACTGCATCTAGGAACCAGACTTATGTCGTCATTCTTTTTTTTCTTTTTTTGATGTTTTTTTTATTATTTTATTTTATTTTACAATACTATTCAGTTCTACATAACAGCCACAGATTCCCTTGTTCTCCCCCTTCCTGCCCCCATCCCCTTCCCCTCAGCCCATCCCCCATTCTCATCTCCTCCAGAGCAAGGTCTCCCCCGAGGACTGGGATCGACCTGATAGACTCAGTCCAGTCCCCTCCTCCCAGATTGAGCCAAGCGTCCCTGCATAAGTCCCAGGTTTCAAACAGCCAACTCATGCAATGAGCACAGGACCTGGTCCCACTGCCTAGATGCCTCCCAAACAGATCAAGCCAATCAACTGTCTCATATTGGTGAAATTATTGGCTACCCACTACAGTCTCACCTATTCAGAGGGCCTGATCCAGTTGGGGGCCCCTCAGCCTTTGGTTCATAGTTCATGTGTTTCCATTCGTTTGGCTATTTGTCCCTGTGCTTTATCCAACCTTGGTTTCAACAATTCTCGCTCATATAAACCCTCCTCTTTCTTGCTAATTAGACTCCGGCGCTCCACCCGGGGCCTAGCTGTGGATGTCTGCATCCAGATTCCTCAGTCCTTGGATGGGGTTTCTGGCACAACTATTAGGGTGTTTGGCCATCCCATCACCAGAGCAGGTCAGTCCCGGCTGTCTCTCGGCCATTGCCAGCAGTCTTTTGTGGAGGTATCTTTGTGGATTTCTGTGGGCCTCTTTAGAGCACTTTGCTTCTTCCTTTTCTCATGTGGTCTTCATTTACCATTGTCTCCTATTCCTTGTTCTCCCTCTCTGTTCTTGATCCAGCTGGGATCTCCCGCTCTCTTTCTGCTACTCATATCACCAGTGAGGCTACCTGGAAAACAGGACCCCAAGAAAGACACGAGGATGGCCCAATGACGAAGAAATGGCTGAGATCTACATGAACAACCTGGACATGAGTGGGAGCAATGAAGGGCAAGGGTCAAGGGAAAGAGAGCGGGAGATCCCAGCTGGATTATGTCATCATTCTTGTGGGACAACATCAGCAATCAAGCCTGAGTGATGCTCATTTTCCCTGTTGTTGTTAAGGACAGTCTGCATCACCCTGCTTTGTCCTCCTTTTCCAACGTGCAGCACTAGCTAGATGCTTCTTGTAGTCAGGTCTTGGCTGAGAATCCTGAAGAGAACCCGGAAAACATTGACTCCAGCTCCGGGAACAGAGCTGTTTGCGTTTAATGAGTCAGTTGAATGAACAAAGACATGAAAGGAGATTTCTTTATATACTTTGTAACTGTAATTTGTGTATAATTTACTGCTTGGGAAGATTTTTACACGGGTTTATTAATTCTGGGGACATTAGTGAGCCTCTGAGCTGCCTGCAGTCAGATCTGGTCTGCTGTTTGCTTCTGCCCGCTGCTGCCTGTGAGCTCTCTCTCCCATTTGCCTCAGCTCCTTGCAGCCCTGGGTAGGAACCAGAAAGGCAGCTGTCAGGGAGGCAGTCTTGGGATGGAAGCTTGGCCATCCCCACTGTCTTTCAGGCTGGACTTGGGCTTCCTACCCTGTCCTCCTCTGTAACTGCAGCACTCTCTGAAGGAATCGCCTGTTCCTTCCAGGTCATCCCTCACCCACAGGACTCTTCTCAGATACTGGTGTGATATGTGGGATCTTGAGGTTGGGTCCTGAAGACATTCATCTACACAATCTAGAAGACCTCTGAATGTCCCAGCATGTGTCGTCTGCATGCTCTAGACCCCAATTTGCATCTAAGAGTGATTTACTGGTAACAATAAGCCAGATCCATCCCCATTATTAAAAACTCCTTATGATTGGAGAGTTAATTAATAGATATTTAGTATTTTTAAGTAGGGACTGGGATGTTGCTCAGTGGGTAGAGAACCTGCCTGATGCGATAAGTTCTGGATTTTGTCCCCAGAATCTTGTAGCCAGGCATGGTGACGGATGCCTGTAAGCCCAGCACTCAGGAGGCTAAGACAGGATAATCAGAAGTTTAAGGTTGTTATTGCCGACATTGAGAACTGGAGGCTAGCCTGGCGTATACAAGGCTCTGTCTCAAAAACAAAAAGAGAAAAGGCACTGGCTATGAAGGCCTCGTGTAGACTTCGTCACTTGGCCTCTAATGCACAAGGCTTCGTTTGTTCTTATCCAGGCCAGCCGCTTTGGTAGTGTTCATAGCTGAAGGACTTTCCAGATCTCTGTGCCTTTTTGTGTGCACCTGCTTCTCCTCCAGCGGAGTCCTGGGGGGTCACATGCAAGAGACAGACCAGCCTGGGTCTTCTGGAGGAGCAGTGATCTGCCACATGCGGGCTTGTCCTGTGAGAAATTGGCCTTCCTGCCAGCCCCATCAGGTTTGGGGACAGCTAGTGTGACATTTTGACTTCTAGAGGACACAGACAGACTTCCTGCCAGGTGGGCATGTGGATGAAATAAGCATTCAAGGGAGGCCGAAGTTCCATGCTTCTGCTGTGATCAGGTCTCTTGCTCTCTGTCTACAGGCTCACAGCCCCCACAGACTTCTTAGATACCCCTCACAGATGAAAATGGCAAAGTCTAAAGAACACAGTTAGGGACATCCCAGTCTCCACCGGTGTGTCTGCGAATGTTCACACTCGTGTGTGTGTGTGTGTGTGTGTGTGTGTGTGTGTGTGTGTGTATCTGCAGGCCAGAAGTCGATGTCAAGTATCTCCTCCAGTTGCTTCTCCAGTTCGTATTTTGAGACATGGTCTGAATCCGAGGCTCATTGATTGATTGGCTGGCCTGGTTGGCCAGTGAGCTTCTGGGATTCTCAGGCTGTCTGACTCGGTGGCTGGGGTTATAGGTATGTGTCCACACTCGGCTTTTTAAGTGGCTTCTGGGGTTCTGATTTCAGGTCCCTGTTTCTGTGCAGCACGTTTGCTGTCCACTCATCTTTCTGCTGCCCTCAGTCCCACCCTGTGCTGGTGTTCCAGCTTCTCCTGCAGGTATGTGACCCTCTCATCCTGTCCCTGGTCTTTGCCTGCGGACTTGGCGGAGGAACTGAGGAGAGGCAACACTCATTGGGCCAAGGCATCATGACAAGGCCATAATTTCAAGCTAGCAAACACTTCACAGGATCCTCTGCTGCCAACTTTGTGTATTGGGAACATCTTGAGCAAAATGTCAGGGAGAGCATCTCATGGCATCCTGCTGACCAGAAGCCCAGGCTGCCGAGGCTGCCATCTGCCCACAGCCTCTCAGGCAATTAAATCAGTCTCTTAAGGCCTGGAACAAGGGGGTGTCAGCACACTTTCCTTCTTCTCGGAGGGCAATGCCTATTCCCTCTGCTTATTTGGAGCAGCCCATCCTTATGGTCTGGGAGAGGTAGAAGGAGGGGAGACGGCAGGTTTTGGTGAGATAAAGGATTAGAGACTTAGTGGGGTAGATATGGGGAGGGTGGGAGGTAGGGGAGAGTAAGGGAGAGACTCAGTGCTATAAAGGACATGTATGCTTAATTTTGGCAATCCTTAATTAAACCATGGGCTGGAAAAGTTCCATTATTATCACTGCCCAGCTTTCTGACTACAGACACATTTTTTTATTAGTATAATTGTTTGAAAGCATTTTCTTTCTTTGATTACTAATTTATACCAAGAAAAGGAAATGTGTCTGCTAGTTTTTGGAAATAAAATACTTTCAAAATTTGTTAACAGAGTATTTATATATCTCTTCGCCACCGCTGTTTATTCCTTTAGGGCATGGGTAGGAGGGAGGATGGGTGAGGCTTTTAAGAATGGGATTTTTTATTTGGCAAGAGAAATTATGTCTCATCAGAATCAGTGTTCAATGCGGGGATTCCCGCAAGTCTCTTTTCTGGACCTGGGCTGTATGGGATTGTGGTGGTTCACTTTCATCGTCAGTCTGACTAGATTGCAATCCCCTAGGAGACACACTTCAAGGTGTGTCTGTGATGATGTTTGCAGGGAGGTTTAACTGAAAAGGGAAGATCTACCCTGAGTTTGGGTGCCACCACCACAATACCTGAGGTCTTAGAGCGAGTGTAAAGGAGAAATGGAGCCGAGCACCAGCATCTGCCTCCCTCTGCTTCCTGACTGCGGGCACCACGTGCCCAGCTGCCTTGTGCTCCTTCCGCCATGGATACAACCACTCCCCTTAATACCATCCCTGCGGTGATGAGTGGTGACCATAAAATAAATCCCGTGTTCCTTCAGTTGCTTCAGTCATAGTGATAAGAAAAAACACCCAGCACAGAGTCCCTCTGACACTGGGAAGCTTCAGAGGCCTTTGGAAAGGAAGAGGAAAAAAAAAATCAACTTTCTCGTACTTAGGGATTTTTATAGGAGAATTCTAGTGGCCAACATCCTGATGTCTCTGCAGGACTGAAAAGCCATGCAGGTGCCCTTGAGTCAGACAACAGAAGACTCTAGACACTGAGGGCTATTTTTGTTATCTATTTTTATTGTTTCCATAGTAAGTTTAGAAATTACTGGGTTTTTTTGTTTTGTTTTGTTTTCATTTTTGTTTTGAGATCTGGTCTCATGTATTCCAGTCAGTCCTTGAACTCTCTATGTAGCCGAGGATAAACTTGAACCTTTGCTCCTCCTGCCTCCACCTCCCGAGTTATAGGATCATAGGCATGTGCCACCTGGCCCAGCTTTATAAGTTAATTTGTTTAAAAATATTATTTCTTTGAGAATTTTGTACAACACGTTTCCATCATATTCACACACCCCAACTCCTGCTGGATTCACCCCTCTTTCCAGACCCATCCAACTCCATGTTCTTTACAAGAAAACACAAGTACAGTTTGTGTTGCCTGTGTGTTCATGGATGTATGGAAATTACTGGAGCACAGTCGACTTACTAGGTGTTAAACTCTTAGAGAAAGCTGACGTCATTTCACAGAAACTATCAGTTGCTAAGGCTGGGACTTTGTGTCCACCTCCCTTACCCATGCTGAGATCTGGCCAGGCTTGTGTTTGCACAGGTCTTGTGCCAGTGGTAAGTAGATAGATGGTTGTTTGTACTTCCGTGGGTCTGGTGGACTTCCAGGGATATGGGTATTTTAGTTATAAAATGAATACATCTTGCACAAACCAAGACAAATGGATCACCATCAGAAAAGGGTGCAATTCTGAATCTTCAGAACCAAAGACAGGACTCCTGCCTGTTTCTTCTGACCACCTCAGACACAGGCATTGCTTCAACTGGGTTTATTTAGGGTTCTATCGTTGTACTCATGGATCCCAACTATCGCCACACAGTGAAGTAATGTAGCTAACTCAGAGAGCAAACCAAATGCTGGCAATGTTGGCTTGCAGTTCACTAACTTGCCTTTGGGAGGGCGAGTATGCGTTCTGTTGCTCAGAACGTGTCTGGAAAGTCCAAAGCTTGTGATTCATCATTAGATCCAGGTTTTGTGGTGTAAGGGTCTGAGGAAATGCTGAATGAAGACCCCAGACTCAAATAGTATGCAAGAAATAAAGTATTTACCAGCGTGTGGGGTATAAAATGGCGGCAACCCTGAGAGGAGCGTGCAGGCCCCCTTTAAGCACAGCTAGGGGAATTTCAGGAACAGTTAGGTCATCTCAAACATGATTTGTCAAGCAAGCAGCAGTTATACTAGTATACTTTTAATTGGCTGAGGTTCATTTTTACCATTTTTGGACATACTTGAGCAAGTTTGGGCAAGTCCGGACATGACTCAGAAGTGAGGGTTGCAGGATTTGTCTTTGAGACATTGTGGAGCTGACTCAGGCCTTGTATGTGCTGTCCCTGTCCCTGAATGAAAGGCGTTGTTGGCTACTGTCCCTTTGGTGGGAGAGAAGCCTGTTTCATCCCTCTCAGAGAACTGAAACCTAAATTCAATCGTAAAAGTGGGAAAGTTTAAACCCTTCATTATTTTGCAGATATATGACAAAACAACTTTGGGGTCATTTCTCTGACTTTTAGGATCAGCTAGATAGAATTCAATTTCTTGTCTCTCTTTCTCTTTTATGTCTGTATAAAACTTGATTGACCAGTTAGATATCTGCAACAGTGAAGAAGCAGATGGCTGATAGTGTGGATGACGATGGGTGACTATCAACATGCTTTGGTAAGTAATGATGGGGAGTTAATCTGTTGTGTATCAAAGACTCTGCATGTGGGTGGAGTATAACATTTGGTAGAACATTACATAAAGCAGTGTAAAGTCAAAAATCAAGAGTTTGGTTCATAGAAAGCAAGCATGTTTTATTTAGCACCACATCCTATGTGACACTGTTCCTGGGGAGGTGAACAAATGTCTACTCACTCCAGATTGAGACCCGATGATAGACAAAAGGAAGCATATCACCAAAGTCCAACACAGTGAACCAATCTGTTTTGTTTATGTTACTCACAGCAGTATGGGTCAGGGGTTACTTACGGGAGCAGAAATAGCTCAAAGACAACTCACCAAAATTCCATTCCAACATGGGTGGGCACTCATGAAAACTGGAACCCTAGAGTTCACTCATGCCTTACAGGCAGTTCAAAAGGTCAGAAAGTGTCTTTTCCCTGCATCCGAGTTGGTCTAAGCTTCTTCAGTCAGCTTGGTTAGGTCTGAGACTATCTCTCAGCAGTCCTTACTGCTTATGTAAGTTTGGGAGGGAGGGATGGAGTGAATATGTTCAGTTTCAGGGACTTCCTGAACTATTGAGTTGTTTACTTTCTGAGCTTAATGAGCTCCAGGCAAGAGGGATGTTTCCCCTCCCCTTAGAAAATCCTGTGCCTTAAGGAGCTTCCTTCTATGATGGAAGGTTTTAATCTCTGAGGAAACTGCTACACAACACTACACAAATGGCATCTTAATGAAGGTTTTAGAAATGTTATTTATCAGGAGTTAAATGAAGGAGAATCATAATCACAGGGCATATGCCCAGGAAGTTGATTAAATGATTATTTAAATGCAAAAAGCCATTGTGAGGTATCAAGTCTTCTTAAAGTTAAAAATATTACAAAATTCCATGAAATAGAAAGATCAACCCTCTCCCTCCCTGAACACAGTCTCTTTTAACAACTCCTTTTTAGCCATATGTGTCTATATTGCATATAGATTAAGTAGTAGATTGGACAAATTACAGTTGCTCTGGGTTAGAAATGGTTGTGTATAATCAATTTTATGTGGTCTGCCTTATAATTCCTATTTCTGTCTAGCTGAGGAAGAAATGGAATTGAAAACTGAGACAATGGCTTACTAAAGAAAGACAAGGATGTTCTATGTGGCTTCCCTGATACCTAGTCCAATCTCGTTCTGTGATTTTCTTCTTTTTCGTTCCAGATCCAGTGATTCTGTGCAGCAATTTTGGAGAAATGGCTAGAAACTTGATGACATTCCTCCTCCCAACAGATAGAGTCTGGATATGTGTTCGCTTGTGAACACAGAAGCCTTGTGACCATTTTTGACCAATAGACTATAATGGAATGAAGCTACGTGAATTCCGAGGGTGGGTCATAAGAGGCCATGTGGGTTCTGCTTGGTTCTCTTAGAATGTTCATTCTCAGGAATCCCAAACAACATGCTGTATGAAGTCTGAACCACACATAGGTGCTCCAGGCCACACTTTGAGAGAACCATCTCGGCCCAAATCCCAGGGGTGGCCATGCAGGAGGTTTCCCTAGCCATCTGAGAAGCTCTTGCTGAGAGTCTAAGGTGGTGGGGCAGAGACAAGCCACTCCTGCTATGTTCTGCTCACATTCCTGATCCATGATAAAGTGGCTGTTCCTGGCCACTGAATTTGCAGGGGGTTGTTATATTGTCGTAGGTAACTAGAATAATGAGGAATATGTACTTCTAGTTTGGGACTTCAGGTTTTCTTTTCAGCTTATATATAAATTTGATATGGTACCCCCAAAGTCATGAGCTCCACCCTGCTACCCTTCTGTCTTGTATACTTTTCACAGGACAGTAGCAATGTCGCTCAGGGGAGACACAGGAGCTTGGCACTTCTTGAGGGGCTGTTTAGAGATTCTAGAAGGTAAATGAAGCTTCTAGTGTACCCTTGACTAAAGAATGGTCCTCTGCTAGGGAAGGTCATCTTTTGTGACTGAGCACTCAACTCTGGATGCACATGCGATGGCAGAAGAAGAAGGGGACACCTAGCCAGCCATATCAGGTGACCAATGGCATGACAGATGTTGCTAACAGATCATCTTCACATCTGAAGTTTGGTATTTTTGCATAAAGAATGAGAGGACTTAAGGAACCTTCTTCCTTGATGTGGTTGGGACTTCTGGTCCTTAGCATGTTCCACAGTGTTAGGCACTAACCTTGGGCAGGTTGAAGATCTAGCAAGTGTGAAAGGCAGAGACTGGAACTTGTGTGATTAATCTAGGTGAATGAGCACCCTGGTCCCCTTCCTGGGATGTTACTGTACCCCTTTTAACCCATTTCCTCTCTATATGATGCATGGCATTACACAGGGATATAATAGGTAAATATAAAGTGAATGACATAATAAATACAGTTGTTGGATTTTACTTACACTTAAAATCATTTCTAATGTCACTTGAAATGATCTGGAGAAAATGGTGTTCACTGGAATTTTCCTGAGGAAGAAAAAGGCATCTTTAGAGAATGCATTTTTAAAAAATACATTTATGGGGCCTAGAGAGATTGCTCAGGACTTAAGAGCACTTGCTACTCTTGCAGAAGATTTAGGTTCTATTCCCAGCACCCACATGGTGGCTCATACCCATCTGTAACTCCAATTCCAGGGAACCCAATGCCCTCTTCTGGCTTCTGAGGGAACTGTGTGCTTGTGGTGCACATACATGCAGGCAAAATATTCATAAAATAAAAATGTAAACACATCTCTAAAAATTACATATCTTTATTTTACGTGTACACATGCATACTACAACACATCCATAGAGGTCAGAGGACAGCTTATTGAATCAGTTCTCTCCTACCACATGGACTCAAGTCATCAGGCTTGTCAGCAAGTACTTCTACCTACTGAGTCATCTCACAGCTTCCTCCACCTCCCTGAAAGCATTTTGTAAGTACATGGGGCTGTACTGTGGTCCCTGAGAAGTGAGGCTATATCCTAACTGTACGTGACATAGGAGGATTCTGTTGGCGGTTCCAGAAATACAGAGAGTATTTCTGGACACACTTTCTCTATGTATCCCCATGACTTCAGGGAGCTTCTCTAGAGTCCAAGATATTTCAACTGCATGGGGAAATTCCCTATGGAAGCTGATGGGGGTCTGAAAGTATCAAGGCATCAGAACGGGGCATATAGAAGCAACAGGCCCAGGAAGAAATAGAGGAAATGAATCTTTGAGCTCATGGGTGTTGGGAGGGCACTCAGTTGAACTGAGTCTCTGAGTGGCAAGACCATCTCAGGACTAGGTTTTCCCCCTCCTTTCCCTCTTCTTCCCCCTCCTCCTCTTTCCCCCTCTTTCTCTTTAAAAACAAAACTAAAACACATCAGGAGCAGCTGATTTAGTCAAATCACAGAGAAAACCACTGAGCCTAAGTCTTTGGCCTCTCAGCTAAGTTAAAGAATCTTTTTGGCCTGTGAGCATTTCTATTACTTAGTAAAAATTTCAGAGATTTTACTCACAAATCCTGGCACTTTCTCCAGAAATAATAATATTGGCAAGGAAGAATTGATAAAATAAAAAATTAATGTAAGAATTGTATTTGTTTGCCTAGAATATAATTTCTTTTCATACTGACCCAATTTCTCCTTAGATCTTGGGTTTGTGACTATCTGAATGATGTTATTTCACCTTAGGTGATTTTATTTTTTCTGTTCTAGGAAACAAGCTGTAAGTCAAACTCTAGAATTTGTTTAAAAAACTTGGCAAGGACTGTATTCAGTCAGAGTTAGAAAACAGATTTCAGGTGGACAGAACCAATAGACAGAGTAATAAATACCAGTAAATGGCCAAAGCCTTTGTTTCCTCTTATGCTTAATTATACAGATTCAATGACTTGTCACTTTTCTTTAAAATTTGTTTACTTGTGTGTTGTGTGTGTGTGTGTGTGTGTGTGCACTTACATGAGTTTCTGTGCACTATGTGCATGCAGAGGTCAGAAGATGACACCAAATCCCATGAAACTAGAGTTATAGATAGTTGTGAGTCACCAGGTCAGTGCTGTGAACTAATCCTGGGTCCTCTGAAAGAGCAGTAAGTGCTTTGAAATGATGAGCCATCCCTCCAGCCCACCTTTCTCACCATGGTTATTAGAAGGGTGGTTGGCTTTGAACCAGGCTAGGCATGAGACATCTAGACAGAGATGTGTAATCAATCCAAATATTCTTAAAGGAACAGCAGGGACAGTCTCTATGGCATACAGCAAAGAACCAACGTTTGGGGTGACAGTTGATAGTAGAGGTAAAACAAATACTGGGCACAAGATAATAAACTCTAGAATGGAACTTTAAGGGAAAATAGTGGCTAAAATAAGAATTGTAATGATTCCTCAGTGAAAATAACACTAAATTCCAAAGCTATTAACCAGAGAAGATTATGTCCAGTGAAAGAAAATGAGCATTTATTGGAATACTCATTAAGTGCTAATACTTAAATATTCATTTTCTTTTTAAAGGCCCGTAATAATTTTGTAATGTGAGTATTACTATTTTCGCAGATGAGGTCATGAAGGTAAAGAAATACAAATGGTGGCGCTAGGTTTTGTTTTTGTTTTTGTTTTGTTTTGTTTTTTGCTTTTTCTTTTGAGACAAGGTCTCACTGTGCAGCCCTGGCTGGGCTGGAACTCCTAATGTAGACCAGGCTTTCCTTGGATTCACAGAGATCTGTCTGCCTATACCTCCATGCCCAGCATCGATCTAGTCTTCTTACTGTGTCTCCTTAGCTTTTAAATGTGTTCTCTCTCCTCAACCAGGTCTCTAGATTGATACACTGGACTCAGAACATGTTTTGCTTCAAAACCAAATATAAGTGATAAAACAGGAGCAGCTGTGAGCCAAAAAAGAAAAGTTTTGGTTCTACACTTTTGTTTGAAGTTGGCCAGTGTCCATCTTCCTTTGCTCCTTTTGGTCCCTTAGAAAGAACTGAGTTCATTAACAAGAACAGAATAGAGAATGGGACCTGCCACAGTGTTTCCATGCAGAATGTGGAGACTGAAGACAATAGGTAGGAGACTGTGAAGAAAGTCTGGCTCACTTCCTGAAGAGGATTTACAGTGTTAGCAGTGTGATGGGTGAGCCAAGGTGTTTCCTTCTCAGCCTGGCATCAGTACCCAGGTGTGCTGAGTCCCGGGGAACTGACTGAAGCTCAGCGTGGGTGCCCAGCTACTAATTTATGAGCTTTGCTTTCTCGTGATTGTGAAAATAATGGTGCCAACCATGCAAGGTCCTAAGATAGACTTTGTAGACTGACTGTGTTAGTGAGTAGATGGAGGAATGGAACTTAGTGACTGGCAGGTCACTGCAGGAGTATGCAACTGTAGCAACCAGCTATTGTCATTTGATAGGTCCTGACAACACCCTTCTCGTTATTTAACAACATTCCCCTGAGTTTCAAATGGTTCTCATGCCTTTTTAAAAAGATTCAACAATTGTCTAAATTATTACCATAAAAATACATTCTGGTTACCTTTGCTGGATCATCACAAGGCCCTGCTCTCTTGTTATTGTCCTGAATATGAAAGACAGACCTGCCAAAGACTGTTTTGTTTTTGTTTTTTTTTTTTTAGCCAGATCCCTCTGTGTAGCCTAGGCTGGCCTGGGATATGCAGTCCCCTTTTAAGATTACATTGCCATACCTGTCCATCATAGAATCCTGTCCTTTGCCCATCTCCTCCATTAATATAAATCTCAGATGTTACAGCTCTCCCAAAGTTGGATGTTTATTTCTTGTAGCTGGCCTATCTACTCATATCACATCCCCAAAACAGGCCTGGGCTTGATCTCAAGGACTTCATAAACTGGGTGTGGTGGTGCATCTCTGTAATCCCAGCTCTTGGGAGGCTGAGGCAAGAGGATGAGATACAAAATCAGATGCATAGTGAGTTCAAGGCTAGCCTGGGCTACATAAAACCCTGTAAAAAATACCAGCAGAAACAAATCCCCTAGAATAGAGCTCACACAATCTAGCCTGACCTTCAGGATTGACATGAAACTAGGAAATTTTTAAAAATTAGGAGTATCATTGGCTAGAAATTAGTTGGTAGGGAAATACACTTGGTATACATGGGGGAAACATTTCTATAAACAAAAACTGGTTAAAATGAGGCATATAGGAAGGGGCTGACATTGCATTTTCATTTGGATGAAAGAAAACATTAGAAGAAGTATCTCCTGGGTGAGAAGATGTGGTTGTGATACATAGTTTTTATTGAGAGTAGAAATACTATGCAGGGCTATGGAAATGAAGCACTGGTATTTTGAAGTGTTTAAAAATTCTCTTTCAAATCATTTAATGATAGGATAGCCTGGGTGGAATTATGTCTGTTCCAATTATAGTTTCTTTTACCTACTTGAGAGATATCTAATATGCACTTGCTGTGTAAGAGTTAATTGCTATCATTATTAAGAATAAACAGAATAAAGGCTGCAAGATGGCTCAGTGATTAAAGCTTGCCACCAAGACTGCTGACCTGAGTCTGATCTGTGGAATGAGGGAATCAGCCCTGGCCAGTTACCCTCAGACTACTGTATGCACGCTATGGGATTTGCAGAGTCTTCCCCACACATAAATGATAAATAAATAAAATAAGACGAAATGTAACAAATATTAAGAATAAAGACAATTTCAGAATAAGATAGTTTCTCCCTTTATTGAGCATTTGGTTTAGCTCCCGTTATGAAATTCTCACACAAAGAAGGATGATTTACTGCCCAAGGTTGCACCCAGCTGGTAGCTGATCTTATCCTTGGGAGAGTTTGTCACAATAGCTTAGAGGTCCACAGGTAGCATTAACTCACATGGACTTTTCCTTTTCTCATTGCTGCAACCAAGTGCCTGAGAAAAGGTGGCTTATACAGGAAGGAGAATTTGTCTTGGCTCAGTTTGAGAAGGCAGTGTCAATCATGGTAGGAATGCGTGCTGGTCGAGGCAGCAGCTGGTGTGTGAGGTGGTCCTTTTGTCACACCAGCCCTCAGGAAGCAAAGAAAGGAATTCTTTTGTCTTCCTCCTTTTCCTGTTTTTATTCAGCCCGAGACCACAGCCCATAACAGTGCTACCCACATTCAGGGTGAGTCTTCCCCATCTGTTCAACCTCTGTGGGAATCATTCACAGACACACATCCAGGTATGTTTCCTGGGTGATTCTGCATCCAGTCAAGATGACAATGAAGGTGGACCACCGCATCAAGTTGAAATTAATCAGTGCTATTTACATCTAGCAGAGTGAGGGCTCCCTCCCGGCCAGAGCCCTTGCTAGAATATTCAGATTCCTGTTTCCAATTATCTCCCACCTTGCTCAGGGACACAGTGCTGAACCGGCATGCCAGCACAGGTGTCTGTACTCAAGTACTTTCCAGGAGTGCTTTTGATAATTTATAGTTGTCTAAAAATTATGAAAATCATAGCTGAGACAAAAAAATTGCACATGATGTATTTGATGAGGGTATGCAGTTAATTCTCTCTTTTGAAATGTAAATATTCTTTTCAAAACCAAAAGGCTGGTGAATGAATAATAATGACTATCTCGATGTTTTGTAGTAGAGAGCAAAGGAGTCATGAGCTTAAGTGGAGGGATGTTGTAATAGGCTGCACCTTGTGGTGGCTGTGGAAAGCAAGGACCCTGAGAATGCCTTTAAACATTTAATTACGTTTATTTGTAAGCATTGCTATTTTAAAGCACTCTGTGTGTGTGTGTGTGTGTGTGTGTGTGTGTGTGTGTGTGTGTGTGTGTGCACGCAGAAGCCAGTTCCACAGTACACACATTAAGGTCAGGGAATGACTTGTAGGAATCAGTTCTCTCTTTCTACCATGTGGGTCAGGGAATTGAACTCAGGCTGTAAGACTTGGCAGCAAGTGTCTTTACCCTGGAACTGACTCACCAGCCCAAGAATGCCTTTTATCAGATGGTGCAGAGTTGGGGCGGGGTATGAAAATCTAGTAGATGTGTGACCTCATAGACAGTCTAGCCATGCTCATTGAAAACACTCCAATCTCTGTAAATTTTGGGGATTACTTGTAATTTGTGGTAGTATGAGCAGAAGAAAGAAATATTGGTAATAAGTTGGTCATTGTGCTATTACTTTTCTGTTCTGTGATAACATACCCTGGCACAACTACTGAATAAATAAATACTTAGAAGGCAGCTTGACAGCATGTCAGTTTACCTAAGCAACAGAAGTAAGTTCCTCCGGAGCCCATGGTCTCCCTTGCCATGAGCTATTGACCAGGTTTACAGCCCTAGGCTTGTGTACTTTCCCAAGAGCAGATCTCAAATACAACTAGAGAGCAGTTGGTTGCCCCATAGCAGCCTGCTGCTATTGTACCAGTGGGCATGTCTTTGCTCAGGGTGTTACAGCTCTCAGGGTTCACAGCTGCACAGACTGCTGAGGACTTTTCTGGCACTATGGGTGCTATCCAGCAGGGAGTGAGTTTCCAGTTCCAGCTTGATTTCTCTATACCCTACAACCAAGTGCCTGGTGTCTTCAGCAATAGAATCTTACCATGTAGTTCTGATAAACACCCAAGAACAGTAATCGCTTGTGTTGTGTTGGGAGCCTCTGAGGTTCCTGACCAACAACACTGGGAGGTATCCTGTATCTGGCACTGAATTTTCCTTTTATCATCCATGGATTCTAGGATTAACCTTATTCACCCTTATAGGGCACCACCATTCGAATTATTAAAAAAAAAAATTTGTATTTAAATGACCTTCTTGAGTGGTGGGTTTCCCTCTATCTTTCTATATCCTTAGCTTTGGCTAACCCTTCTCTTTACATCCTCTTCTCCCTTATTCCCCATGTAAAGCTTACCACCTCAATATTCCCCTGCTATCTTTAATTTCACATGAGCTCTACTATTGATGCATCCTTCAGGCCTCCCATTTCTGTGGTCTATTTTTAGCTTTCTAGTCTTACAGACATTCTAAGTTAAACAAGAAAATAAACTCAGAGGTGTGATCCCATGTGTTTGGAAGTGGGGAGGCGTTTATTTAGACTCACAGTTTGGGGATACAGTTCACTGTGACAGGGAAGGCACTGGATGGGTCCATGGCATTGGATGAGTCCATGGCATTGGATAGGTCCGTGGCATTGGATGGGTTCTTGGCATTGGAGGGGTCCATGGCGGCCGGAGTGTGTGCCACCTGCTTGTTCACATCTCAGCTGATGTGGGAGTAGAGAAGGGGAACGCTGGCATTCACCTGGCTTGTCTGCTCCTCCCGTTTTACCCATTCTGGGTCCTCAGTCCATGGTATGATGCTGCCCACATTTAGGGTTGGTCTTTGCTCCTCTTTTAATCCTGTGTAGAAATGTTCTCATAGACACACCCAAAGCTGTGCTTCACCAGTTCCCCAGATATTTCTTGATCTAATCAATGACAATAAAAAATAACCACCATAATCTACACATTACCAACTTAACACCTAAATGTATAACTTTAAATGAAAATATTCCATCCCTGGCCCTACAAATTCTCATGTTTGTCTCTTTAAGTGTGCCCAATATCTTAGCAATTCTGACACTGTTTAAAAGTCCAAAGTCCAGACCCCCTTACCCCAACTGGCTCCAGCTGGTGAGGGAGCTAACCCTCCCTTTTACCGGATGCAACACTTAGGAAATCAGGCCCTGCACCTTGTCTGGGCAGCACTACAGAGCTGACCCTGTGGATGGGGCACAAGCGAACTGGCCCTGAGATGTGAGCTGGAGAGATCTGGCCCCACCCCTCATCTGCCATATGGCGGTGTGGCCTGTGCTAGATAGAAGAGCTGGCCCAAGGTCATAAGAGCAGGAGAGCTGTCCCTGCCCCTCACCAGCTGCAGCACTCAGGAGAGTGGCCCCTGCACCTCGCCTGGGCAAGACAGTAGAGCTGGCCCTGATGACCCAGGTGTAGGAGAGCCAACCCTGAGGGCATGAAAGCAGGAGAACTGGCCCCACCCCTTGCTCACTGCTGCAAGGGGTGAACTAGCCAGGGCATGCTGGAGAGCTCACATTGGTGGTGAGGCTCGGGGAGAGCTGGCGGGTTGACCAATCCTGTAACTACCTAGGCCCAGAACCAGGGTTATGAGTTGGCCCACTCCAACATCTATCCATCTATGAGCTGCTGGAGCAGAAGAAGGGGCCAATCCTGCAGACCCAAAGTGGTAGGATCTCCACGACACAGGGCAACGACAGGATATCCAAGAGGATTCCCAGTGAGGGCCCAGCATCAGTAGTGTAGCAGAAACCATTGGCCTCAAACCAGACCAATGACTCTTTGCAATGAACATTTACAAGTAAATAGATATGGACAAAAAGGTTTACTGTGTGACTCAGTGTGTCATACGACAGCTTCCATGAGGAGATTTTTCCTTTTTTTTTTTTCTCTTAAATTTTATTTTATTTTTTTTGTGGGAGAGGTTGCAAGGGGAGAGCGCAGATGTGAAGGGATGGGGAAATGAATGGAATAGAGATGTGTGATGTGGAAAACACAAAGAATAAATAAAAAAGAAAAAAAAGTCCAAAATCCAAAGACTTTTCTGATATGAAGGCATCTCTTCATTGTGAGCCCCCAAACAGGACATTATAGACAACATATTGTAGTAACTCTGGACACAGACCCCATCCCCCAATGGGGCTTCTTCTTGTCTGCTTATCTATAGAGTGACTTGGAAAAACTATTTTAATGAAATCTCCTTTCTCAGTGTGAGATCTCATTTGTTTTAGTGAGGGTTTGGATAAAGATCTCTAGTCACTGTGATCTCACTTATTGCTTGCTCACAGCAGCTTACACACGCTGGATCAGAAGTACCATGGGAATGTTTAATATGTTCTCTAGAGTAGGCCTGAACAGTGAGATTGTAACAGAGATGTGTTCTGGCTCAAAACAGGACACCTAAGTGCCAAGTTGTATTTCTTAAAAAAGAGCTCCTTTTTTTGAGGTAGGGCATCTGGATACAAGCAATGGGTTAGGTATTTCCATGATTAAGAAGGATGAAGAAAGGAAATCCTTACTGAGTGCTTTGGACTCTCACCAAGTCAGGATTGGATTCTGCAAAGTGGAGTGGTAGACACCTTCATGTAATGCTTTCCCACTCAAGTTCTCAGAAACACCTTACTATCCAGTAGACCACCCACAAGACGTTCACAACCTCCAAATTCCTAAGGCATTGGTTGAATTAGGGAAGGTGTTTTCTATGAGAGAGCATTTGATGATGATTGGAAATATTTTCTGTTGCACAATGAGAGAAGATACTGCTCATATTGAGAGTGTAGAGTTTATGGAAAGTGCTGAACATCCTATAACACAGAAGACAGATTCCTTCTCACTGAAAAGAATGACGAGACTCAAAATATCAGTACTGCTTAGGCTGGGAAGTCTTACTGTAAGATAAAGAAGTTGTTACATTAGTCGTTTGGGGCCACTATAACAAAATACCAAAGACTGGGAGCTTATTAACAGCAAAAAGTTGGTTTCTTGTAGTTCTGGGAGGTTCAGGATCAAGGTACCAGAACTGGATTAGTCAGGGATGCTTTCTGGTTCATTACTGGTTTTCTTCTTACACAGTGCAGGAGGAGAACCCATGACTTTGGTCCTACTTTACAATGGTACCAGTCACATGTGTGAGGACCCGTTCTTGACTGAATTATCCCCGTTGGCACCCTACATCCTGACACCATCACTTTAGGAGTTAGGGTTTCAGCATAGGCTCTTAGCATACAACCCAAGGAGCATCAGATCTGTCATGTAGGTCTTGAAGACAAAGATGCATGCAAGGTGGTAACACTTGGCTGGAGAGAGAAATAATGCAAGAGCATGGATGTTTCAATCTGGGGCCCCTTAGGCTGATTCCTAAAGGAACGGCAGGAAGCACTGATAGCCAAGCCCGTGTCTTCTGCTTCCATATCCTGTGATTTGCACAGTGCCACTCCATTCACTCAGCAGGTGTTCTACACAGTCTCACAAGAGATTTCATTTACAGCGAATGTTTTGTTAGGAAATAACCCAAATTGAAGTTTGAGAAATATAAAACAAATTTGTGAGTGACAAATGCTTTTAGAAATGAGTTTTTTTTTCAACAAAGGCAAAGAATCACATCTCAATTGCCTATGATTTTTGAAAAAAAAAAAAAAAACTTGTGAGAAAATGATGCAAGTGTGAGAATGTTTATAAAAAGAGCCTCCCTCCTACAATGTATTTTAGTAAGTTTGTGGAAAGGAATTACCCTTATTTTAGCACCAATGTGGTCTATGATGTAATACTATAAGGAAACATACATTTATGGGGGGCTAGGGATATAATTTTATTGTAATGAATTACCAATCGATCTAGGGCTCTAAGGATTAATCCAATATTATGAACTAACTTATTTTAAGAATCTTTATAATCCACTTTTTTTTTTTGCTGTTTTGTGTTTTGAGACAGAGTCTTACTTTTGGTTGTGAGCCTAGCCTTTAACGGCTGAGCCATTTCTCCAGCCCTGAGACAGAGTTTTATTCTATATAACTTTGACTGGTCTGGAACATACCTCGAACTCTGAGAGATCTGTCCATCTCTGCTTCTTCCATGTTGAGATTAAAGATGTGTGCCACCATGCCTGGATTATTTTTAATTATTTTAGTTTTTGTGTTAAAAGTAATAGAAAAAGCAACTAACAAAAATTCCTATTCAATTTCTATTTCCTCCTTCCCAATGCTGAACCATAGCTCTGAAAATACTGTTAATAGTTTCTTTGACTTCCCCTCCAGAATATCACTAGGCATTTTCGTGACAATAAAACTATGCCTCATTACATTTTTTTCTTTAAAAATGTATTTATTTTATGTGTTTGGGTATTTTGCTTGCACCTACACCTGGTGCCCTCGGAGGCTGGAAGAGGAGGGCATTGGATCCCCTGGGGCTGGAGTTACAGAGGGTTGTGAGTTGCCATGCGGAATCAAACCCAGGTCGTCTGGAAGAGCACCCAGTGCTCTCACTGCTGAGCCATCTCTCCAGACCCTATGCCTTTCTAGCCTGTAGATGTATTCACCTTGCTCTTTATCTTAGAGACATTTCTCTGTCAGTTTGTGGAGACTTTTCTAATTTGCTTTGTTTTATGACCACAGAGCATTCAATTGTTGGGATAAACCATATCCTCCTTAACTCATCAACTTCAAGAGGCATTTGTTGCTTCCAAATTCTTCCTTTTTTTTTTTTTTAAGATTTATTTATTTATCATCTATAGTGTTCTACTTGCATGTATACTGCATTCCAGAAGAGGGCACCAGATCTCACTATACAGGGTTGTGAGCCACCATGTGGTTGCTGGGAATTGAACTCAGGACCTTTGGATGAGCAGCCAGTGCCCTTAATCTCTGAGCCATCTCTCCAGCCCCCACTTCCAAACTCTGATGATGAACCTCATATACATTGTATCATCTCAAATATTTTGCAGGTATACCACTGAGCTCATTTTTGAATGGAATATTATATATATCACACATGTATGTATATATGCATTAGCAACATCACTGTGTAGGAGAGTTGGTGTGTGAAGAAAGGCATTAAGATTAACACATGAAAAAGCCAATGGTTCGGAAAAAAAAACCTCCTCCAGCATGGCTATGTGTAATAAACAGAACATGTGAAAAAAAAAAAAAATAGCTCAGCTCTACAAACTTAGGGAAGGCTGGTGCTAAGTAACCTGGAAAAGATTTGAACTCACATGGCACAGAGATGTCAGAGCTTCTTCCAAGCTCAGTGGCCCAGTTCTTCCCTTCAGTGTGCCTTCTTATCCTTCTTAATAAATTATCTTGGAGGCTGGAGAGATGGCTCAGTGGTTAAGAGCACTGGCTTCTCTTTCAGAGAACCAGGGTTCAATTCCCAGCACCCACACAATTCCCAGGGCTCACAAATTTCTGTAACTTTAGCTGCCTGGGATGCAATGCTCTCTTTTGGCCTTTGCAGACACCGCATGCAAGTGGTGCTTGGACATAAATGCAGGCAAAACATACACAAAATAAATAAACAAAATATTAAAAAAAAAAACCCAGACCACCTGTATGCCTGTCACTATATATGTGGTCCTGAGCTGATCCACTGTTCTGACCCAGAACAACCCAGGGGTTTCCCTGGGTGAGCTCCAGACTCCAGTCTACACATGTTACAGGTTTGCATATCCACAAGCAATATGCAGGATTTTGTTGTGATGTATACAGTTGTACTTTATTCCTGTTCACTGCTCTTCCCTCCCCCTCCTCATTACCTCTTGCTGGTCCCCTCCCTTCTCTCATGTTTGTTTTCACATCACAGGTATATGCCACTCTCTCCTTCCTCCATCCTCCATTCAAACCTCATCCTTGTCTCGTGGTATGCTTTCTACTGCTCTACATGCATATAAATGTAAGCATATAAAGTGTTCTGCATGAGAGAACACTTGCAGTATTTGTCTTACTGAATTTGGATTGTTTTGCTTAACACGATGATCTCTAATTTTCACCCATTTTCCCGAAAATGCCACTATTTAACTTTTCACAGCGGAATGAAATTCCATTGTGTATACATATCACATTTTATCTATTCTTCTCTGGAAGGAGGGAAGATAAAAATCAAAGTGCTCACTTTCGTTGTCTGGTAAAGACTATTTTGCTCTTCCAGGGTAGAGCCTAGCATCTTGCTTCCCCTGGGGAGGAGGGTGTGCATCTAGGTTGGTTCCATTTTCAGGTTACTGTGAATGATAAATGCAGATGAACAGGTGTCTCTGTAGCATACGTAGACTCCTTTGGGAATGTTCCGAGAAATGATACAGCTAGATTATATGGTGATGAGGCTGGGATTATATGGTAGATTATATCGGTAGAAAGGCAGGGAGTGGTTGGGGGACATGAGAAGAGAGAGAAGCACACCACAATGGAGAACCAAGGATTCCTGCCCAGTTACCAACTGCTTAGGTCTCCTCTCCCTTCCCACATGGAAACCTGTGATTTCCTAGGAATCCCGCAGGCAACCCCATTCACAGGGAAATGGTTGAACTCCTATACAGCCCTCCTGGCTCCTGCTTTCCTTAACAAGTTATAATTCTATGCAAGGCTTCTTCAGAGCACCTCCCTTAACTCCCCTTGTAGCACGAATCTTAAAGAGTCTTATTAATAAAAACAAACCTGGAGCTAGGTATTGGGGTCAATGCTGGAAGATCAGAGAAACAGAACAAGCTACAGCTTCCTCACTTTGCCAATTCCTCAGCTGATCCTATTTCCTCAGACTGGATGCCTCTAAGCTGAACTGTGCTGCTCAAAAGCCTAAAAGCTTAACCAGCTTCTAATTCCTTGTCCTCATGCCTTAAATACCTTTCTGCTTCCTGCCATCACTTCCTGGGATTAAAGGCTCTTGTTACCATGCCTCGCTGTTTCCAGTGTGACCTTGAACTCACAGAGATCCAGGCAGATCTCTGCCTCTGGAATGCTAGGATTAAAGGCATGAGTGCTACCATTTTCTGGTCTCTATATCTAGTGGCTGTTCTGTTCTCTGACCCCAGATAAGTTTATTAGGGTGCACAATATTTTGGGGAATACAATATCACCACACACCCTTATCAAATAAGAGAGAAAGGGGGATCTTGTATAATCCATGCTGGGTTGACAGTCTTCCTGCCTCAGCCTCTCAGTGCTATAATTACATGCAGACGCCAACACTAACAGCCCTTCAAATCTTCAATTTGAACAGGAAATTTACTGTTACCACGTGTTCTATATTTTTCATCTGATTCTTTGGAACCTTAATCTGTCTTGTTTAGTATTGATACTGTAATCTTTAAAAATTGCTTTTCTTTGCATTGCACAATATAAATTCTCAACCTCCTTTTCAATTTCTCAAAATCACTTTTAAGATATATCTCCTTTATTTTGTACAGAATCAAGTTTTGCTTCAAAAGACAATATGAAAAATCTGTTTTTAGCTGTATAAGATAAATATATATATAAAATTTATGTAACAGATACATTTGGCTTGAATTATATTATTTCCATGTTTTGTTTTTTCTTTTCAGTACAGCCTTTCATTTCATAATTTTTATGTTTATTTTGTTTTGTTTTTTCTGGTCCTGTAATTTATAAAGGTCTACATTTTTGTATTTCTGTAATTATAACTTCCTGTGGCTTTCTACATTTTTATGCATATGACAGTCCCCAAATATGAGTTAGAATTTAGTTAGCATCAAATCCTTGTCTGTTTTGCGTTGTTATAGCTGAGTTAGCAATTGATGCACGGTAATAATTTTCTCACAGTTTTGAGGCAGGGAAGACCGTGGTGAGTTAGTTCCTTCTCCTACGTGGCCACATGGAAGCAGTCTCCTTTCTTTTCTTTTTTTTCCCCCACTGTGATTTGTCTGTTTAGTTGGCCTATTGAGGATGGATGGCTAAGCCTGGCATTTAGGGCTTCTAGGGCCCAGACTCTGACCCTAATAATTCTGGTAACTCTGGCTTGATGGCCTCTGAACACCTCACTTCCTGCCCTCAGCTTCTGAATCTTGGAGGGGACATCTTCAAGCCATGGCAGTGTGGCCCTGTATCCTAAAACATCCTTTTTCTTTCATCTGTAGCTTTAACATTAGCCAAGAAAATGCAGGCATGCTTTCTTCTCTGGGCTTCTAAATGTGTCTCTGTTTCCTAGTTTTCATCTTAGGGATTGTTAGCATTCTGACCCGCCCCTTGGGGACCGGCTCAGCGTGCTTTAAAGAAAAAACTCCTCTCTCTCTCTCTCTCTCTCTCTCTCTCTCTCTCTCTCTCTCTCTCTCTCTCTCTCTCCTCTCCTCTCCCTCCCCTCCTTTCACCTCCCCCCATCAGAGGTAGTATTCCTCTCTTTCTTTCTGTTATGCCCAGATTGTGGGGACCCCAAAAGACCACCGCAGAGACAGAATCCCACACGAAAAAGTAAAGAGTCTTTATTTCAAGCTCCGAGCTTGGTCCCTCTGTCTGTTCAACACAGCAGTGAGAGCAGAGAGCCCCAAGCTCAGGTGGGATGGGGTTTTTATCAAAGCAGAGGTTAGGGTGAGGGGATTTCCAGAACTTGGGACCCTGATTGGCTGACAATTGTCTAGGGGTATCTGTAAAACAAAAAATAGGGATGTGCTAGACTCAAGGGCATGCCACCTTATCTAATGGTTGGAATGTTTGGGATGTCAGGTGCTTCCTCATCCCTGGGTGGATCCCTAGGTGGTATCAGCTTAAGGCTTTTCCTGGATCTGGGTGTTGCCTGCCAGTAAGCCTGTCACAGAAGCTGTGTCTCGGCCCCTAAGCCTGTCATGGCTGCTGTGTGGTCAAGGTGTTTTGGGGCCCTCCACACTTTTTATCTCTCTTTCTCTCCTTTCTCCTTTCTTTTGTTCCCTCTACTCTCCCCCCAGAATATACTTGCCACATGGACGTTGCATCTGCCACTGGGCCACGCTGCTGCCCCCTTCACCCCTCATCCAAGCCTGCCAAGACCTCTTGCTGGCCATTTCACAACATTGACAGGGATGACATTGTTTGTTTTACTACCCCATTCCTGGAACGACTGCTCTTCTACACGTGGGCCCTCGTGCAAAGAAACTAATTTCTTAACATTGACTGTAGGTACTGGACCCCAGTTTTGAACTTAGGCCCCATTTGTTGGTCAACAATCTTTCTCTGTTGGTAAAGTTAGTAACAGTGTTTTACTTGTATCTTTTTACCAGTCATATTTTAATCCATTTTTATTTCTCTGGTTTATCTCTTCATGGGTCATTGTCTTGATGGTGGTAGGTAGGTATGATAGGATGCCCATGCTTGCTTCAAGACTTTGCAGTTCATGGACTTTTAAAATCTTTGCTAGACAGTTCCCTCCCCAGATACTATTCATATGTGCAACTTTTTAAAATAAAAAAAAATGTAAGACTAGTCTGATTTCCTCAGCTACACAAGTCAAATTGGGTCCAGGAGGACTTTTCTCCACCTGTCTTGTGTACCCCGTTCTGGTCCTGATTGTGACAGAGGAGAGGTGATAGACTTGGGAGAAGGGGAAAGACTGGGTGCGATGGGGGGTGGGGGAGCAGTGTCAGCTCTGCCAGGAACAGTACCCTCCCTCAGGAATGGATTTCTCTTTTAAAGTGGTGTTTTCACCTCCCTCCTGGTTTCTTAGATTTTCCATGTATGGCTTCCCCTGCCTCTGCTTCTTTTGGAGGCTTTTCTTTGCACTTTGGAGTTTCCAGGTTACAGGACTCAGGGCATTATTGAAGACGGAACTCAGACATTCCATCCCTTCTCAACGGTACTTGTGAGATTTGCAGAGGTATTTACACTAGAGGTCTGATTGCACTTTATAAATGAGTGAGTGCAGCACTTTCAGGAGCACAGAGCCAAGCCCCGAGTGAGGGACCCACGGCTCATTTAGAGGTGTCTTTCCACCTCTGCCCTGATGTGCAGTTGTAAGAGTGAAGAGAGATCATGAGAAACTGTGTGCAATCCTCATCTTCAGTTTTGTGTTTCTAATCGTGGCTCTTCCCTCCCATGATCAATACACAAGAGTCTCTGCTAGGCAACTGCTGATGCTCCCTGAAGCTCAAGGTAGTTAAATTGCAGATTGGAAAGGCACATTAGGGGCAAGGAAGCAGGTACTTGACATTCTACACAGCCTGCATGGTATTTTTTGTGTTGCTAATTTTTTTATGTGTGTATGTTTGTGTTTCAGGTACCTGTGGGTGTAGGCATATGAGTGTAGAGGCCAAAGGTTAACCTTGTGTCTCTTCCTTACTCACTGTCCACCTTATTTTTTTGAGACAGGGTCTCTCACTGATTCAGCTGGATTGCCAAGCCAACAAGCCCCAGGGATCCACTTGTTTCCACCAGGCCCCAGCTCTCTCATTACAGACATGCCCCACTGCACCTGCACCTGGCTTTTTACATGGAGATCAAACTCAGATCCTCCTGCTTGGGTGGCAAGCGTTTTCCCAACAGAACCACCTCTGCAGCTCCTGTTTTGTGATATTTGTGTATTTTGTTTCCCATTGTTCCGTCATTTCAGTGCCCCCACCTATTTGTACAGAGCTGTACCCAAGGATGCTGGGGACTAACTGAGAGCGAGCCTGGCTTGTTTTTAAAACCAAAAGTTAGTGGGCATTGCAGACCCTGTATTTTGAATAGTCTCTAAAGCATATGCATTCCCTGAGACCTGATATTTTCACGCGTGTGACATTATACCACCACTATCTCCACCTCTGAATGTCAAGGACAAAGTTATCTATGTATTCCTTTTATTACTACCTTCCAGCATCACTTAGCTGCTTAGCAACACTCCACTACATTTGCTGAGGTTTTTATCTGTCATGTTGAAAGCAGAAGTGGTTGGGGACAGGCTGAGTCTGATGGGAATAAATGCAAAAAGATTTTCTTTAAAAAAGGCGGGGTGGGGGGCACCTGAGAGTATATTAAATCCTGTGCTGGTGGTGGCATGGTGATGAATAAGTCGCTTGCTTCACAGTCGATTGAAAGGCAGTAGGCTAGCATTTATTAAACACCTATTTGTGGCGCATATCACATTAGACATGTTGTTTATTCCTCGTGGAAGCTCCATTGCACAGACAGGGCCCCCCTGCACCGTAGAAGGCTTGTCTAGGTTCAGAAAGGACTGAAGCCTGGACTTGGACTCTGACTTCAGAGGGTTCACTCTTTCTCCTCTGCCACACTGCTCACAGCTCACTACAACAGAACTAATAGTTCTCTGATACTCAAGCCGTGCACTTGGACTGGGTATGAAACCAGTGTTAAAGTGTCAACTAAGCCCCAGCTGTAAGGCTATGGGTGCTGTCTGAAGTCCTGTCTGCATTGGGTGGCCGGGAAATATGCTGGAAGGAAAATAGGGGTTGAGAGATGGATTTGGGATTCTGGGATGGGTGCTTGATTGTCACGAAGATTAGAAACTACCAATAACTGTACTGAGAATGTGTTGTTTTCATTCAGAAAATACGCATGCTACCTGCTCTGCTATCTACTGTGTGTGCGTGCGTGCATGTGCGTGCATGTGTGTGTGTGGGGAGGGGCAGAGGTTGACATCAGATGTTTTTCTCAATCACTCTCCACTTTACTCTTTTTCTGCCTTATTTTTTAGGACAAGGTCTCTCAGTGAACCTGGAGCTGTCCGTTAGGCTACACAGGCTGGCCAGCAAACACCAGGGATCCTTCTGTGTCTGCCTTCCCAGTGTGTGCAGTACGTGCCAGGCCTGCTGCTCCCCAGAGGCTCACGCAGTCTTGCTGGCTGTAGTGTGTCTATGGAGATGGCATACTTTCTGGCCACCCTGTTGGAGAAAGCAGCACTGGGCCTTAGCACCTCTGTTCTAGTTTCATGACATTTTGTTTTATTTTGAGACAGGTCTTCTGTCTGTGACTCGATCTCCTGCCTCAGCCTCCAGGGTGCTGAGGTCACGTGTGTGGACCACCACAGCCAGCCCTTCCTGCAAGCTTGTGTTGAGGCCCCTGCCTTCCTTTGCTTCTCAGGACCGGCTATTGGAAGTAAAACTTTGCAGCACCCATTCTCTGTCACCGTGAGGTAATGTGACTGTGTAATTAAACAGTTTAGCAACACTGACATTTCTGTATTTGCACTAGAATTATCTTGATATTACCGGGAACTGGAGACTGCTACCACCTGCTAGGAACATATGCATATGTTTGAGCCAAGGTTAATGAGTCTATTCAGAAAAATGAATCAGGTGAAGGCTGTGGAGCATCTGGGTGCATCTTAATGTAATGGAGCTGAAGATTTGGAGAGAAACTAACCCAATTTGGGACAAAACAACTGGAAAGAATAGTCAAAGTTTTGAAGATCTCTCTTTTTTAGGAATGGGTGGAAGATTGATTAGTTATTGTAGCCTCCTCCCCCCATCCCTTTCTCTCTCAACAGGGACTCACTCTGTAGTTCAGGCTAGCCTCAAGTTCTTAATCTTCTGGCTTTAGATTATTTATGTGTACCAGTATGCCTGGAGGTTATTTCAGCCTCCAGTATCCACTCCCTGTGGCCTGACTACTCTTCTGAGTAGGGGTTTTGTCTATTTTGTTCACTGATGTTGTGCCTTGTGCATGCTACCACTGAGCTTCATTCCCAGCCCCTCACATATTAATTCTCTGTTGAAAAATGGGGATCAGAAACCCCTGTATTTTAACCTTCAATATGTTTGCCCAGCCTAATGTTGTGAGTTAACTTGAGCAATTGTGTAGGCAAGACTGCAATGACTTGGTTTATATGTATTATTGAGTATAAGTAGGGTTTGATACCAGTTAACGACACCCACCTTGCATATCAATTCTCCATTCTCTGAACTTCTTGCTTTAATTAATTGCAATAGCTGAGATTTTGAGAATCCTCTAAATATTTATTAGGATGTTTATGGTGAGGGTTTTTCCTCCTCTGATTCACAAAGAATAGTAACCCTATCAAAAACATGACATTGGCTCGCATCAGCATGATGGCTTGGTCTATAGGAGCTCTCTCAACCTTCCAGGAAACGTGATGAAACTTGCCTCCCCCTTACTCAACTTGGCCTTACTTTAAGAAAGGACTTACTAGTTTAAAAATAGTCATCTATTTTTAGGCTCAAGGTAGTATAAAAAATAAGCCACGTAAAGATGGCTACCACACAGAGAATCTGGATTATGTTCTCTTTGATATTTGTAACTGAAGAAAAACATTTGATTGCAAAAGCTGTTGAGTTATGCCAAAACATATATTTTAAAGGTACCCTGACTTCAAAATTTGGATGTAAGGATATGTTGCTTTGGAAAGGAGGCTCTGCTTTTGTTTCCACAGAAAGCCAGAGGCTGTGGATTTATTCCAGATTAAGATACATCAGGTTTGACCAGCCAAGACCCCCTGAAAGGTCTCCGATGACACCAAGGCGCAGATGATCCAACATCCAGAACTGTTTCAAGGCAACTGGCTCAGACGATACACCCTCATGGACTACTCCATAATCCTAAAATTTTCTTTGTGTCCCCATAAGGTACAGCGCCCCCCTCCAGCAGGCAGTAGTAAGAGAAACTACGCTCAAATTCCCAAATATACCAAGCCGGCTTTGGAGATGTGTAAAAGTTAAAACCTTCCTCTTTTTTTAAAAAAAAAGAAAAGGGGAAGTGCTGTGGGATGGTCTGTATGTCAAATTACTCTGATTGGTCAATAAATAAAACACTGATTGGCCAGTGGCTAGGCAGGAAGTATAGGCTGGACTAATAGAAAGGAGAATTGAGAGAATGGAAAGGCACAAGGAGACACTGCCAGTCACAGCCATGACAAGCAGCATGTGAAGACTCGGGTAAGCCACGAGCTACGTGGCAAGGTATAGATTTATGGAAATGGATTAATTTAAGCTATAAGATCAGTTAGCAAGAAGCCTGCCACAGCTATACAGTTTGTAAGCAATATAAGTCTCTGTGTGTTTACTTGGTTGGGTCTGAGCAGCTGTGGGACTGGAGGGTGACAAAGATTTGTCCTGACTGTGGGCAAGGCAGGAAAACTCTAGCTACAGTCATCTTTTATTTCCCAGCTGTCAGGGCCTTTCTCCTTTCCCTCAGCATTCACTGACGTTTTTTGATTGACACCCCACTCAGTACTAAAAGGGAATGGAGAATACAGAGCATCTAGAATGTTCCATTCTATTGACAGACGCTGAGACTTTGTCAGGGACAATTGCCTAGCAACCTGTATGGCACCGCTTTGGAGGAGAGGGGGGAAGTAAAGGGCAGAATTACATATAAATGAAAGGCAAGCATATGTGGAAAGGGCCAGCCATCACTAAATGGGAAGTATTTTATTCCAAATAGGTCTTTAAGTTAGCGATGTTGCATGTAAAATCTGTACAAATTACTTTCTTTTCTTGGGTTGTTGGATTATTGAAATATTGAGATAAAAGACTTTTGCAAAATGCACTTGCCTGTGGGTTAAGTGCAAAGGAAGTTTATTGGCACGTAGAACAGAAGTTCTGAAAGCACCAGCTTTAGGTGAGTATTTGATTGAACAGGCCGCCAACTATTTGTTTTTCCTAACCCCAGGAGAAAAGCCTTTTCTGGTTCTGACTAATAAAAATTCCCAGATTTCTTCTGATTAGATCATTTAGGTCACAGACCTAGTTTTGAACCAATCATGGTCATAAGTTATAATTACCCTGTAGCTGGTTTAATGGGATCTTAGCCTGACTCCTAAAGAGTCCTATGTAACTGAGTCCTATTGTTTGAGAATCCTCAGTTCAGAGATTTGTTCATCTGGAGAAGCTGAGATGGTAAATGAGAATATTTTTGTGTCAGGGGTATTAGATTGAGTCATTCTTCTTAGTTATACTATATGTCATAGAATCTCAGAAATAATGGCATGCAAGTGACCCTTATTGATTACTTTTATTGTTGCTATGACCAAATAACTTGACAGGAAGCCACTTAAGGGAAGAAGGGGCTATTTTGGCTCCAGTTTGAGGGGATACAGCCCATCATGGTGGAAAAGACTCGGTTGCATGAGTGTGAGACATCTGGTTACATTTCATCTACATCCAGGAAGCAGAGGGCAGACAGGAAGTGGGGCCAGGCTTTGAAACCCCCAGGTCCCATACTGACTTCCTTTAGTGAGCCTTCACTGCTTATAGGCTGTACAATCTTTTAGAACAGAGACTAGCTGGGAACCAAGTGTTCGCACACGTGCAGTAATGACACTTCCCATTCAATAGCAGGATGTAATACAGAGCTCCAGGACTTCCAACACTCAGACCAGCTAATGCGCACAGCCGTTCCAGCCTGACTAGTTCAGGAGGCAAATGTCTAGACAGTGACCTTACTCTCTTAGTCTATCATTTGTAACTGTGAGTCTATTGTTAAAAATTTTGTGACTGAAGGTTTTTAACTCCTCCAGAGTGTGCTGTTGACCTCTCTACTGTATGTTGTTACCATATTGTTTGATTTGCTTGATCCAAGGTTAGTGCCTGTTCTTTGTATTAACATTTTCCAAAGAAACAGAAAACAGAATATAGCATCAATATCTATCTATCTATCTATCTATCTATCTATCTATCTATCTATCTATCTATCTTCATCATCATCATCATCATCTATTTGTATATCTGCTATCTATCTATCTATCTCTCTATATCTATCTATCTATCATCTATCTATCTATCTATCTATCTCTATCATCTGTCTGCTACTTATCATCTATCATTTATACCTATCTATTTATCATCTATCTTCTATTATGTCTGTTTTCTATTATTATCTATCTATCATCTATCTATCTATCTATCTATCTATCTATCTATCTATCTATCTATCTATCTACTTTCCTACCTACCCATTTATCTATTTGCTGTTTATCATCTGTGTGTCATCTATCATTTATACCTATCAATCTGACTTGACATTTTCCATTTAGTAGTTATATATAGTTACTGGCCTAGGCCAAGCCCGGGACATCATTCCTCTTCCAAGTTGGGGTTGGGTTAGGGCTGCCTGAACCACACAGCAATGTTACTGCATGGATGAAATGCTGTATGGGACTCATGAGACCCTCTCACTTGCATGATCTGGTTGATCGCCGAGATCACATTTGCTGTGGCAGAGACCATTGTTTTTCTTTTGCAAATGAAAAGGCTGGGAGAATTGCCCACCCTTTGTCAGTTACAAGGTCTTCTCTGTTCACATGAGGGAAAGTGGAGTGTGAAGTATGTACCAGGACCTAGTAGTTATCAGATGACTAATCTGTGTTTCCCAGGGATGGGGGTTTCCTCAGGATATCTCAGTCCTAGCTGAGATAGACCAGGAGCTGCACAGCTCCCACTTCACCCTGCTTCAGCCTGGTGCTCCTTGCTCAGCTGTTTCATCGCTATTATAGCTGCACACACAGGATTCCTGGTACACGCTGATGCTGCTAATGTGAAAAACCACAGTTCCAGCCTAACTCTCAGATCCTGGAAACAAAGCCCTTCCTCTCTCTGGCCCCTCAGTTCCCTTTATTTAGAAACCTAAGGGGCTGGACCAGGAGCTATCAGAGTCCTTTTTTATCCTCTGAGCTCAGATTTTATGACTTTCGCCATTGGGAAAAGTGGTACTTATTAATTTTGTGAAAACCAACTAAATGGCTACCTCAGAAGTGATTAATTCTACAAGCAGCCCTGTCTTAGTGAGTCATCAGCTGGATAAAGCCAAGACAGTCATAAAATGCCAGCATGACCAGTGTGGGATGGAGCTAACAGTGTGAGGTTTGCTAGGCACTTCGGGTGTGAAGGCAATCATATCTCTGGAGTGAGAAAGGTCAGCGCCCTGTAGCTGCCAAGGGGACAGGAAGGGGTCTGCCACCCGCTGAACACAAATCAGTCTAAAACACAAACGCCCTTTGCTGTTGCTGCCTAATGGCTCTGAATGTCAAATGATATTATTTTGGGAGACTGTTAAGCTCCCTTCTCGGCTCACAGCAGGATATAAATCCCCTCATCTCGTTTGATTAATCCTAGAGACTATAGAATATGTTACAAGGTGCAGAAAGCATCACTGCAATAGGAAAATCAGTGGCATTAACAAGCACGGAAGTTCTTTTAAAGCCTGATTTTTTTTTCCTGATTCCATATTGCACAAAAATGGAAGGAACCCCATTGAGCCTAGTGAATGAGCATTTTATATGAAGTATCATTAATGAGTAGGTGCGTATGTAAAAAATGCAGGGCAGGAGAGATGGCTCAGCAGGTAAAGGCCCCTGCCACCAAGTCTGATGACTTGAGCTGGATCTACACGGAAGATGGGGAGGTCTGGCTCCAGCAGTCTGCCCTCTGCCCTCCACACGCGTGTCACACAGAGGCAGGAAATAAAGAGTTCTTTTTTCTTTTTACAATTCATAATTTCATGTCTGAACACACACACACACAACACACACACACACACACACCTGCATCTGGCAAGAGAGAGACCATAGTATCAATTATTCTAGCTGGTGAGATTACAAATGAGTTTTTAATTTTTTAGGTTCTTTCTAGCCGACACGTATTGTGTTTTAATGAGAAAATGCACAGGAAACGATGTTTTTAAAATATATTTTCCCTTATTCGTGAGTAGAGCAATTCTTTTCCCTAGGAGGGCCGCTGAGAATGCTTCCTCCTCATCATCCTCTTTTCTCCTTCTATTCTAACATGGAGGAATTTGAAATATCCCTTGAAACAGATAACAGAGCCCTGCCTGGGAATCATGCCACATCTTCCTTTTCAAGACCTGGAAGCCACCGTGGCCTGACAAGCAGTGAGAGATGCGATAATAAAGAGGACGAGCTACTCCAGGGCTGGATTTCATTTCCAGCTTAATTAAATCCAAGAAACACACCTGACCTCCAGCTTTGAAGAGCTACCTCAAAAGCCAGGTGCCCTCATCAGCTTGGGTTCACCCCGCCGTGACTGTGGGAAAGGGGCCCAGAAGAGGGTGGAGGGAGGCAGAAGCCAGCCGAGATGAAACAGGGAGGCAGGAAGCAATATCGCGGAGAAAGCTGTTTTATGCGGTGGGTGAGATCCGCTTGCCCTTCTGTTTAAAGGTGAACAGGAGGCTCACCTGCAAAGGCGCTGAACTGAAATTCCTCTCATGGCCCCCTTGGCCCGTGCCACCTATCCCCCTCTTGCAGGCTGCAGCCCATCCCTGCCCCCACTGCCGTGGAATTGGGTACAAAACGCACTTGGTTAGCACAAGTCTCCACTGGGCCGTCAGTGTCATGGCTGGAGGGTTTTTCCTGCATTGCACACTCGATGTCCTTTTTGGTCTCTCAGCAAGAATGTTGTCACTCTGTACTGATACCTGGGGCCCCTTTGTTCTCAACTGTAGAGACCAAAGGTCCCCTTTGTATGCAGATAAAGAGGGGAAGATCTTGTCCTTTCTCACTGAGCCAAACTGGAACAGCATCGTCATATCTCACTTCTGCTTTCACACCCACTTAGGACACATCCCAGGGCTTTACAGGTGAGCAAAATAGCAGAGAACCGTCTTGGGACTGAGAAGAAGCCCGGTGTGACAGAGCAGGGGATGGGCTTCATTCATAGGAGGCCGTTATCAGAGGGAAGCAAAGGAAGGGAAGGGGTGGGTGGGGAGAAAGAAAGGATGGGAGGGGGAGCAGGAGTGCAGTCTCAGCAGACTGAGCAGTGAGGCAGGGGACTCCCAGGCTGAACAGGGCTCCCACAGCAGGGAGCATTGCATTGGTCACTGCCCAGTGGGCCCTGTCAGTGACTTGCTGGAGCCATCTCTGGTGGTAGGACATACATCCTTAGGGCAGAAGTTTTGTTACTTGGGTTGTTAGGGTCAGAGCCTGGCAAGCTGTACTCAGCCCCAGTCCGGAATGGGCCGATTAAACAGACAAATTAGGGTGAAAAGCAGAGAGAGAATTGCTCACTGTAGTCATGTTGAGAAGAGGAATGAAGAGGTCCAGTGTTTCCCCACCCCATATCCATCCTCAGGTCCTGGCATAGATCTCAATAGAAGGCAAGGGGCGTGGCTGAGCAGTCCCGGGCAAGGTGTATCACTGCTCATTGTCATCGGCTCAGCTTCCTTTTGTCCTGTATGGTGGTCTGACAAGCTGTCAGAACTGTGAGCTCCCCTGGAGACAAGTTCCCACTCTGGCTGGCTGTGTCAGCCTTTCCCTTTTCCCACTGTGAGATTTTTTTTTTTTTAATGAAATTTCAATTTCTTCGGCAGCATTTCAGTAGTCAGATAGCCAAGGGGAGTGACACATTCTTTAGAATATCTTTATTCCTGCCAAGAAGGCTACAGTTTCTGTTAGCCAAAGGCAATTCTCTGAAAGAAGGGACCGTTGGGAGCTCATGATAGCTAATGCTCTGGGGAATAGATATGCCATCTGGGTTAAGGGCATCACCAGCATCCACTAATCCACATTCAGTCTATACCTCTCCCCTCCGAGAGGCCAGGAGGATCTAGGGAGACCCTTTCCATTCTCCCAGTGCTGTGAGGACTGTGGAGAATGGTCATAAAACATGCTCAGAGTCAGTTCCTTTCATAGAATTACAGACCAGGGTCTGTAAAATGTGGTTAATAATAACAAGTGTGGGGATTCATGTGCTGAGTTGGCACCTGCTGTGTCTAGGAAGGTCTTGGAAGGCTCCCACGACAGGAAATGTTTCTAGCCTGTTTTCTTTGTTGTCTGTTTCTAAAAGAGGTACTTGTGCACATGCACATGCCGAGAGAGAGAGAGAGAGAGAGAGAGAGAGAGAGAGAGAGAGAGAGAGAGAGAGAGAGGTTAAGAGTTACACTAAATTCTCAAGATGCTAAAAGATTTATTATCTTAATGTGTTTGAGTGTTTTGCCCACATGCGTGTATGTATTATGTATACTATGTATGTGCAGTGCCTGCAGAGGCCAGAAGATGGTGTCAGATCTTTTGGAGCTGGAGTTACAGATGGTTGTGACCTACCACAGGGGTGCTGGGAACCGAACCCAGGTTCTCTGCAAGAGCAGCAAGTGTTTTTAACCATTGAGCCGTCTCCTCTGTCTCTCTCAGGACACCATGATTTATTTGTGAATAAAATTTCCTGAAATAAGCCGTCCATCCCACGAGCCTTCTGCAAAACTGATTAATGAATTAGAATATCAGTGGTTGTGGGGAAGATGGAATGTTGCAGGTCTACAGTTTACTTAAAATTTATCCTAGGCAGGTTTTAACTCCCTAAATAGCCTTTAAAATCATCATCATCATCATCATCATCATCATCATCATCATCATCATTTTTTGCCTACTTCTGTGTTGGGGCTAACATCCTGTGACCAAAACCTTTAGATATGTGTTAATATAACAAACCCCTAAGTTCCACTAACCAAAAGGCTCAGAATGTCATCAGAGAGCGTCTGAGGCCTGCAGCTGATGTTTCCTGCGTTGCTGTAACCTGTGTATTTATGACAGTCCATTTAAAAAGTGTCTTGACTTATGACTTCCTTTGTTCTGTTACTATAAAAACTTTTATGCAATTGTTTTTCATATGGGAACATGAAATTTGGAGTAACTTAAATCTGTGTTCCCAGGCCATAGTTACTCATATTTGACATCAGAATAAACTCTCTTGTCCCCTTTGAGGTGACAGAGTGTTTTTTGTGTCTACACAATGAGTAACTGATTTTAGGAAGACGTCATAGGTGATTCAGGTGTGGGCTTAGCTCTGCGTTTCCTAATGCCATTCACACCAGCTTTGTGAAGCTGGAGTTGGGGCCATGCCATCACTACTGGGGACCTGCTGTGATTGTGTGGGCTAGCTGCTGGCAGAATTAGGAGGGGCAGAGTTCTCTCTGCACCATTTTAATGCTCATCTCTTCTTTCTTTAAGATCCATCCTCATCCTCTTCTGCCTCTACCAAGGGAAAAACAGAAGAGTCACCCCTTCTCAATGGCAGCTAACTATTGATGAGATCGAGCTGTTACTGGAGCATTGCTAATAGGCTCATAATCAAGTAGCATTCAAGGCAAGGATTATATGCTTTCCATGGCAGAATTCATAGCCAAGAGCACCAATGACTGTCAGGCCAGAGAGGAAAAGAGGGTTGTACTTACAGTAATACCAGCTGCCATTTCTATAACATACGAGACTGGTTATCTCAGGTCAGTCAGTATTTAGAAAGCTTCCCAAGGAAAATACCATTGAACTTCATGTCTGAGGAACCACTTAGTATAACACTAGTGACCACTAAACATCTGTCTGTTATTTCAGGAGTATGCTATATAAAGAAAATGTGCTTTTGTGGATATGGAAGTTTCAGAATTTTAAGTGCAGCAATGACAACAGTATGACAGTGATCCTTCATCTGATGTTCAGAGTAGTTAGGACATTGGCAGACAAGAGTTAGGTGGAACAGAGACTAGAGTCTGGATGTGCCTATCCCCAACCTTTGCATTTCTTGTCCTGAGCAATGTTGGGTTCATGTGCAAGAAGACACAGCCCCGCCTCTATTACTCTCATCATTTCGTTCTTGAGATTCCAGCCAGACCCATGGCTACTCTCTGGAAAGGCTTTCAGAAGCTTGCTCTTGCTTTGGGTATTGCTACTCTGAACCATTCACCCCACACTTTCTGGGGGTTTCTTTCTCAACCAGAGGTCAGATGCAGGGCAGTTTACTTGGTTTTCCATCACTAAGCATGATTATTAGTTGCTTTAGCAGACTCATTTTTATGGATACCCTTTGCCCATCCTAGCTTTAACAAAGCCAAGTCCTTGTCATTCAAATACTGCGGTGACTTTTCCCAAGAGTGTCAGTTGCCACTGTGTTTCCTCTGTCTGCATCCATTGCCTAACTGACCCATGGCTTTGTCCCTAAGTCGTTGGTCAAGTACTACAGTATGTGCCAACTGCTGTGGTTAGCATAGCAGTTGCTCCCGTGGAGCTCATACGACTTGGAGATAAATATGAGTCAGGGAGCCAGGCTGTGTCTTGTCTCATCCAGGAGCACTCCCTTGACCTCAAGAAATGATGAGTTCCTCTCCCTTAGACTATTTAGTAGTTTGTGCCTTCAGAAGTGCTAACATTATATTCAGAAAATAAGAACATATATGCTATTTATTTATTTAGTCAAATGTGAGTTTCCTGGGGTCAGAAATCTTGTCTGATACTGCATGGAACACCTCTGTACTATGAAGAGTGATTTATCTTCAAGAGGCTAAATCTCCTGGGTGCATCTTGAATTTGGGGAGCTCTTCCTGACATCATCCCTTAATCAGTCTGTGAGTGAATGCGAACTGTGTATTCATGATTTATGACCAGCTAGGGAGACGCTGTGCTGGTAGCTGCCTGCTTCACTTCCCATCTGCTGTGTCCTTCTGTATGCTGTGAATATGTGTTGTTCTGATTGGTTGATAAATAAAGCTGCATTGGCCTATAGCAAGGCAGCTTAGAAGCAGGCAGGAAACCCAAGCAGATATATGGAGAGAAGAAAGGAAAAGAGATGCTGTGAGAGCTGCCACCAGGAGAAGCAAGATGTGAAAGTAACGGTAAGCCAGGAAGCCATGTGGCAATGTATAGATTAGTAGAAATAGGGCTAGCTAGTGAGAAGTCTGAGCCATTAGGCGATACAGTTTGTAAATAATATAAGCCTCTGTGTGTTTACTTGGGACCAAGTGGCTGAGGGACGTGGGTGGGAGAGATTCACCTGACCTCAGGGCCGGGCAAGACTGGAGAAAATTCCAGCTACACCCATCCCCAGTTCAAAGGGCGGCATGGAGTCTTGCTAGCAGGGTTTTACTGCTAGAGCAGGAAGATATGCAATTTCACAGGAGCCACATAGGACAAAGATGTTCTTTCAGAAGAAGGACATTTGGAATGTTACTGCCACTAAGCTTGTCCCTTTATAAAACAGGATTAAGACACTGCCTGGCCAAATTTATGAGACTGTTGTGGAGGGTCAAAAGGAACAGTAGAGGTGAACAGTGTTTCAGGACCAGTGGTGGCTCAGCGCCAATGCTGGGAAGCAGAGCTGCTCGGAGTACCCTCCTGACACTGAGGTGGAAGGTTCTGCCTTCACCTGTGCTCAGAAGTCAGTGCCTCAGGCACAAAAGAGAAAAGGGGGAGTCAGCTTCCCTTCCTCTTTGCCTCCTGACTCTGAGGCAATCTGAGGTATCTGAGATGCTATAATTAGGTCCTCGGATTATGACCCCCCCCTTGCAGGAAGCTTCTCCTTTCATTTACCAGGACATACATACCGTACAATGCCTGACACCTGCTCACACGGCCAAATAATTGTTTTGACACTGTGACAGTTGTAGAAAGTATATTTTTAAAAATTTCTGAAATCTGCCAATTGGGGTAATTAGAATCTAATTCTCATTTGCCAGGGCAGTGAGCTCTCTAGGCCAAATGACACCCCAATGGTGTATCATGCTCCTTTGCTTGGTTCTCATTGGCTAACAGGAAATTTAATGCCATACAATTATTCCATTCCTTTTTGATGGTTGATTTTGACTTTTAATGATACCATTCACCATGTGTTACAAGTTACATTGGATTTCTTTTCCTGATGCTCACAATGCTTGAAAATGGCTTTCATTTCATTTGACTTTGTGGTTATTCAAGATGTCAGTGTCCTTGCAGGGTGACCCCGTAGCTGGGCCGTGGCTGTGGGGTAAACAGCAAGTGGGTATTTGTACTTCTGCCCTGGGCAAAGGGAAGAGGGAAGGATGCATAGCTTGGGACATAGAGTCCAAGAAGCAGGTTCAAAGCAAACCCAGGACATTAAGGATCAGAGGGGGAGCAGGCCAGCAGCACTATATTGTGTTTGGGAGTCAGATTAAGCAAGGGTCTTAAGGGTGCTGATGGTGGAGGAGGTGCTGTGGCTTCCTTCTTCGTCTGCTGAGGCTACGCTGCTGAGCTAGGGAGCCAAGCCAGGCTAGGCAGCCTTCCATAACCCTACCTTTCCTTGTTGATGGACTCCAAAGAGCCTCTGTTTCATTCCTCTCACTTTGTGGATGAGGAGTCCAAGGTCTGGATTAGGGGAGTGGCCTGTCCTCAGTCACACAGCTAAAAGGTATTCATGCTAGAATTCACTCTGTTCCACTATCCAGGTAACACAACAATGCTCATTCTTCACCTTATTGCCATGAGGCAGTTTCTCATTTTGGCTAGGCTGATCGGCTTGTGAGCTTCTGGAACTACATGTCTACCCCACCTCCAATGTGAGGGTTACAGGCACATGTATCCATGCCTGGCTTTTTAAAGTGGGTGCTGGGGATTTGTACTGAAGTCCTCACCTGTGCACAAGAAGTACCTTTGCCCACTTACTGTGCCATCTCCCTACCTCTTGGAAGCAAGCATTCCTTCAAGGGGCCAGGGCCATGTACCTCTGTGCCCAGTGCAGCAGCAATTTGTGCTAGTTAACCCACTTTATTCTCTGTGTTGGTTCACCTCCTTTCCCTTGGCATTAGGGTTGTTCTTAGGTCATAGTTACATGAAGGACATAGAGCCCTTCCTTTGGGATGGGTGCGTCCTTGCAACCCTGTTCCAGGGAGTCTGGCTGGGTGGGGAATGCCTGGCTGGATTTAACCTGCATGTACCATTTTGGTAGGGCGTTGCTGTCAAGAGGGCAGTCTGTGCATCCAGAGGAATGACCCTGTTCCCTGGGCTCACATTCATGAGCGTACATCTTTCTTGTTTTGTTTATCCCAGGGACACGGCATGCACTTTGTGTTTATGGTCAGGTTTTATTGTATACCCTTGACTGGCCTGGAATGCAATATGCAGATCAGGCTGACTTTGAACTTGCCTATCTCTCAATAAGTCCTGGGATTACAGGCATTGGTGGCCACCAAATTCAGCAAGACTTACTCTAATTTGGGGAAATTTCTTACCTTCTTGCTGTTTCCAAGTTCTACAGTTCTGGCAGTCAGCAAGCTTCTCTCAAAGGTGCAGGATGGTGGGTATGCAGACAGTGAGGGTCTTCTACACATGAGCTTATGCTGTGTACATGAATGGTTTGAAACCATTTCATCTTTGGAGGTAGTCCTCATCTCTTGTTTTCAGTGCTAATACGGGTTTGTTAGTGTTTTAACTTCCTTGTTACAGTCATTGGGGTTGTACTTGGGCAGCTAATGGAGTGTTGGGGGAGAAAATGCCATTCCTCGTGTCCTCTACTTTGAACAGAAGGCTCTTATGGCATTCTGAATAGACCAGAAATAGTGGGGCTTGAAATTTTTATACAAGTCAGCACTGAAGATATGTTCTAATTGGAAGAAGAAGGAGATATTATTCTGAGACTATTTTACGTGTAGCAAGCACACTTTTTTTTTTTTAACCTAGAATCATTTGGCACTCGTGTCTAGAGAACTACTGGAAGTTATGGAGAGTCAAATGTCACTCACTCCAGGCCATCATGCGACACGGAAATTTTACTGTGCCTTCCACTGTTAAATGTTTGCTTGCTGGCCCACATAGGCATGGCTCATCTATCCTAAAAGGCACAGGGAAGTAGAAAGACTTAAATAATTTTGTTTATGTCATGGGATTCTTTTTACAGAAACAATCCTATACAAACAATTAACTACATTTTATGCACAATTTCTGCAGACAAAGGGTTTGGTAAAGACACAAGTTATTTTGAGCATTGTGTTCAATTTAGACTCAGAAAGCGAATCTTTCTCACTAGCTTTAGAGTCGCTTCTGTTGTGAACTAGATTGTGTGTCCATGTGTGTCCTCCCACCCAAGCCTTCCCATGCTGAAGCACTGACTGTGCTTAGAGATGGATATTTACAGAAGTAATTCAGGTTACACGATCTCATTAGAAGTGGTGTCCTTGCAAGAAGTGGAACAGGAGAGAAAGGCCATGCGGAACCACAATGAGATGGCCCCTGCAGTTGAGGGAGGGAGGGAGGGAGGGAGGGAGGGAGGGAGGGAGGATGGGAGGGAGGGAGAGAGACAGCGGGAGAAGCAAGCCTACCTGTCGCTCAGTCTTGAATTCCAGATTCCAGAATTAGAGAAAACAAATTGGCATTTTCAAACCACAGTACACAGTACACACACACACATACACACACACACACACACAAGTACATGTATATGATGATTGTATATATATATATTGTGATTTTGTAATGTGAAATCTGCTTTAACAAAGTGTGATTTTTGCCATTACTTCTGACCTTTTCAAATGTTCAAGATGAAGTAATTTGGCAAATATGCTTTAGTTATTTTAGCTGAGCTCTGCAGAGAGAGACTGGGAATGGAGAGCTGTCATGTTTCCATCTCTGGACTGGGTGCTTTTTTGGTACAGAAGAGCCAGAAGGCCACCATCTCTCTTGATGCATTGTTTCTTATAGGGTGACGGAATAAACAGCATGCATGTGCTCATTCGCGGATGCGTATAGTGAGTAGACATCAAGGGCGTATCTGATTTAAGGTCTGAAAAAAAGCCGGGATGGGGAATGCTGCTTTAGTTGAATGACAAACAAGTTAAAACATTTTCCCAAGAGGTGAGCTGATGGCTGAGCTTTTGTTTCATATTTTTCAAGAGACAAGGACTCTCTGGTGTTCAGCGAAGTGTTGTTCATGCTGAGCCTCTTTGTGGGTGTTTGCTGTGCTTAATTCAAATTTGGACCATAGACCTTCCATATGTTGTGGCAAAACACTCAATCAAAGCAATGTAAAGAAGGAAGGCTTTGTTTTGGTCATGACTGGAGAGGGTATGGTCCGTCACAATGGAAAGGTGTGGTACTGGGAGTGTGGCTAGTCACATTGCATATACCAAGTCACAAAGCAGGTGGAGATTAATACTAATGCTCCCTGGTTTCTTCCTTTTTTACATTTCATTCTGGCCAGAATCCCAGCCCATGGTATAGTGCCATCCTACACTCAGGATGGTCCTTCTTCCTCAATTAAAATAATCTGAAAACCCTTCAAAGACATGTCCAGAAGTATGTCTCCCAAGTGGCTGGTTCTACATCTGATCGACTGTGAAGATGAATCATTGTACAGGTTGAGTGGACTTTTTGACAAATGGGACCAACCCATGCTATATGTGATCTTAAAAGCCCATGCTATATGTGATCTTAAAAGTAAGCTATGCATCCACTTTATTGCTGAGGATAATTATGGCTCCTGTTGAACACATACAAAATGCTCAGCTTTACTGAGCAAATGTGCATTGAACTTTAGGAGTGTCTGGGGGTGCCCCTCACTTTTGAGGAGCAACTGAACTTTCTACGCCTGCCTAGTTCTCTTCTACTGATGCCTGGAGCACAGCTACCTCTCTTTCTCTTACCTCATATCTTATATTATAATGATTATATTACCTATCTCCTTCCATAATACCTTAGCCAGTGAGAATCCCATAATCCTCATATTCTAGATATCCTATAAATCCTAAATTTCCATTTGATTGCGATCTTAGCTTGTCATGAAAATGCTCACACACAGTAGGCCTTCAAAATTGCTACTGTGGAGGAAGTGCTCTTGACTGGGTGTGAAGTAGATGGAGGAGAAAAAAAAGAGGGAATTGAGTTACAGAAGATGGGTTTGGGGAACTTCAGACTTTCATTATGACTCAGTTGTGTGGCTGACTGGGAATTGGTAATTATAAAATAGCTGATGGGATCTGACCCCCTGAAAATTGGGCAGGTGAATGAAATTCCACTTGGGAAAGCTAGTGTTTCTGAGACAGAGGGCTGTATCTCTTATCAGCCTTCGTGTTATTTTGGTTCTGTTTACAAGTAGCTATTAATGCCTGAACCTCCATATTGTAGAACCTAATATCCTCCCAAATGTCATTCTCCACACACCACAAACGTATTTCCTCAGACTAAATCCCTGACTTTCTCTCAATCTACTGGGATGAATGTGCAATTATTTTTTTGGCTCAGAGAATGTACTTTTAAGACACAACTTTGAAAAAACTTCCAAGGCGTCATTATCACACATGGTCTTTGCCTTGCAGATTACTTGCCTATGACATGAATCTTTAAAATTGCTTGGTTTATGTGAGGGGCCTGGGAGGTGCTGGGAATTTTTTTCCCCTTCATAAAGGAGATGGCTCACACTTCTACTTAAAGTGAGTTTGAGTTAAATATTCTAGGAAACTGAACTGGCTCAGAAGGCTATGAGACTGGAGCTGTTCTGTTTAAATCTCTAAGGACTGGATGGGATGATGGCTCAGTGAGAGGAGTGATTGCTATGCAAGCTGGAGGACCTGAGTTCAAGTCCTGATACCCATGTAAAATGCCGGGCATAGTGGTGTGTGCTTGATCCGGTGCTGGATTCACTGCAAAGAACATGTGGATGAACAATAGACAGATAAACAAACCCGGAGGGTAGGCATCTGAGGGTCATGCAGGTGAGAGCGGATGCTGTATGTATTGGAGCTGGGACGACTGGTTTTGGCTCCTGTGCCCCTTCTGGACACCCTGTACTGGTTCTCAGTGTGTAGTACAACAGCAACTGCCATGTTGGTGGCATCTGACAATGGAGACCAAGTCTGATCATGACAGTACTGGCTGCCATGACAGGGATGATGATGGATTGACTTGCTTGTCCACAGTCCTGGGTTTAGCAGATGTCTCATAGGTGACACAGTTTGTAAACTCTCATCCTCAACACAAACATAAGGGATGGCTTTCATAAGTTGAGGGGAAGTCACTTAGTGATTTTTGTGTGTGTGCATGAGTTGTGCGTATGTCTGTGTGGTATGTTCACGTAGGCACTCACATGTGTGTGTATGCATGTGTATATGTGTGTGGATGTAGAGAGGTGAATATCAGGGCCTCATGCTTGTGTGGCAAGCACTCTTTCCCACAGCCCCCACTCCAGCTCCTGCCATGAGTATCTCTGTACTCAAAAGCAAGATTTATGAACTTAGGACAATTTCCTATGTTTTGTCTCTCTTATTCCTGAAACTACACGAAGGTGACATTTTGGTTGCTACTTAAAAGAAATATATGGAAATGAATATTCTGGACTTCTTGGTGAAGCTATTTTTTAGAGGACTTTTTCAATGACTAAGATCTGTTCTTGTCTAAGAACGTGGGAACTCACAGCAAACAGCATCTCCTTTCTCAGAAGACTTCAGGAGAGACTGGCCATGGTCCACAAGTTCCTCACAAACACATCTTAACCAGATGGAGCAGCATTACCCCTGTGTGGCTCTCAGCCTCTGTTCTTTCTCCTGCCTTTGGCTCTGATCAGAGGAGGCCGCACCTGTTGGTGGCAGATTCCTTCTGTTCACCTCCTGACTCAGCACAGCCAGGACGGACAGTTTCCGGGTATCAGACAGTTCCACACACGAAGGCTCAGAGTGCAGGTGGTTCTGTTTCCTCTAGGCCTTTTAAAGGCTGCTCAGTTGCAGGCACACAAATCAGTGCAATGAGGCTAATTATGGTCCCTGGGAGAGTCTCAGCACAGCCCCTGGAGCCTCCTTCTCTCCTAGGAGGGTGGCTCCTTTGGTGAGTTCTGTAGGACCTGAACCTTCCTTATTTACATGTGTCTCCATCTCATGGGTGCATGCTTTACTACTGTTTTCTCTTCCTTCCTGGCCTCACTTTCACCAGTCCCCCACTTTACAGCACCCGCATAGACCAGCTGCTCCCAAGTCCTTGCCTCAGCTCTATCTTTGAGGGGGATCTGACAAGAGTTTAACAATGTACTATTTTCCTACTCTCTGAGACAGGGTCTTACTTAGCCAAGGCTGGCCTTGAACTTGCTGTGTAGCTGAGGATGACCTTGAACTTCTGATCACTTTGTCTTTACCCATTGAGTGCTAGGATTAAGACACTGCACCATTACAACCAATTTTATGCAGTTCTAGGTATTAAACCCAGAGATTTGTGCATGCTAGACAAATATTCAACCAGTTGAGCTATGTCCCTAGCCCTGATCTAAACTTCTGTCTCTGGTCTTCTCTGAATGTCTTCACCACCACACCTTTTACCTTTTACCTCCCCCTCCCCGGGACCCCAGAGAAAGCTTGACTGACCACCCAAACACCCTTTGTAAGTTCTTCTCTATCCTCAGGAGAATATTCAATCACACATTAGTAAAACATCATGTGCTAATTGTGAGAGTGCATTTTGAGGCCAAGAAGGGTCTCCCTGTTTAAGACTCAAGCATGTTCATTTCAAGTGTCCCCTGAGACCTCTTGTCCTGGGACAGACTGGTCCCCCAACCCTGTAATAGGAAGGACAGAGAGTAATAAACAGTCAAGGACAGTAAGACCATTGCTCCCTTGAGAATAGCTAGAAGGAAAACCATTCCAAAGAGGCTACTATTGTTTATAATATAAAAGCAACTGTGCCGTGGGAATGGAAACCTGGGAAACGCATCTCTAGAGAGAACACCCTACCTAGAGATCTCTTAGTGAGAACTTTGGCATGAGTTTCAGCAAGGCTTCCCTAGTCATTTCTGCCATGTTGTGATCACCCGATTTGATGTTCTTTCGTCTACTGCTATTTGTTATTTGTTCTTTTGCTTGCTACGTGCTTAGTGAATCCACTCATTAGAGACAAGAGGACAATTACTGTAGACCCTTTGCCAGACAGAGCACATTTGTTCTGGTTCTTTACATCACCACCCCTCTCACTGACCTGGGGTTGTTTTCACCTGTAACTCCCTCTAGCATTTGCAAATTAGCATCAAAGGATGCCAGCAGAGTGCATAGCTGCCTCATGCTATGGGCTCCTGTGGGCAGAAGCTGCATCCCAAATGAGCTTCAGCATGGAGCTCCCATTAGACAGAAGATGAACGGAACAGAGCCATTCTGTGCTTCTCCTGGACAGAAACACAGCCAAGAGAGAAGCCGTGGCCTTGATTTCAAGCCACATGTCATATTTGTCCCACTACCCTGTGGACAGGAGTCCTGGAATGCGTATGAAGGGGAAAGGGAGAAAGCAGGCTGGGTCAGCACCCAGCATTCAGCTTTCTCTGCTGTCTGGTTGCACCATGAACCCTGTTCCCATCTCTCTTTCTCTTTCCCACCTCTGACTTGTGAACCAGCATGTCTGTTCTCCTTTAAATTCCTTTGTCAGGCGTTTGGTTACAGTGATTAGAAAAATAACAGATACAGCCAGCCCCCCCCCACCCACCAGAAGAAGTGTACCATAGAATGCCTTAGGCTTCCTCCGCTTGATCTTCTGTTGTCTATTCCAGTTGTGGGGCTGTGTCCTTGCAATGGGAGAATTAAGACTAGCTCATGTGTGTACCCATGAGTGCTCCTTACTGAGGAGAGCATTATATATAGAAACTGTTCACAGTGTTGGTCATATTATCATTGCTGTGGAATTTGGATGGGCTTGTTTGGCTCAAGGTTCCACAAGATTTCAGCCTATGGTGAGGAGGGCAAGGCAGAGAGCAGGTGAGGGGGCTCTTCACGTCATGGCGTACTAGGAGGCAGAGAGCGAGGAAGGGACAAGGAATGGGTGGCTATAATCTCAATAACCTGCTGCCAGTGGCGTACTTCTTCCAGCTAGACATCACCTCCTGAAGGTACGTGGTGTTCTGGGTAGTTTTTTATTTTTATTTTTTTGGTTTTTCAAGACAGGGTTTCTTCATATAGTTTTGGTGCCTTTCCTGGATCTCACTCTGTAGACCAGGCTAGCTTCAAACTCACAGAGATCTGCCTGCCTCTGCCTCTCGAGTGCTGGTAAAGGCGTGTGCCACCACCGCCTGGTCCTGGATAGTTTTTATGTCAATTTGACACAAGCTAGAGCAATGGTTCTCAACCTTCCTAACTCTGTGACCCTTTACTCCGGTTCCTCATGTTATGGTAACCCCCAACCATAAAATTGTTTTCATTGCTACTTCATAACTGTCATTTTGTTACTGTTATGAATTGTAATGTAAATATCTGATATGCAGGATATCTGATATGTAACCCCTGTGGAAGGGTCATTTGACCCCCAGAGGGGTTGTGACCCACAGGTTGAGAACCATTGAGCTAGAGTCATCTGCGAGAAAGGAACATCCATTGAGAAAATGCCTCCATAAGATTGGGCTGTGGGCAAGCCTGTAGGACATTTTCTTAATCAGTGGTTGATGTGAGAGGACCCAGCCCATCTCACATTGTGGTGAGGCCACCCCTGGGCTGGTGGTCCCGGGTTTTATAGGAAAGCAGATTGAGCAGGCCACGAGGAGCAAGCCAGTAAGTAGCACCCCTCCATGGCCTCTGTATCAGCTCCTGCTTTCTGGTTCCCACCTGGTTTGAGTTCCTGCCCTGGCTTCTCCCAATGGACTCTTGACTCAGGATATCTAAGCCAAATAAGCTTTTTCCTCTCGAAGTTGCTTTTGATCATTGGCATTTCATCACAGCAATAATGACCTTAACTAAGACATATGGGGGGGAGGTGTCCCAATATAGTGCACCTCCTGGGGAGCAATCATTCCAAACAGCAGCTTGTGGGGACAGTTTAGATTTAAGTAATAGCATTATTCATAATTCTATAGAATATCACGTATTACAAATTAATATCATCATGCTGCCTGAGAGAAATTGGGAAGTGATTCAACAGGCCAGATTGATATCTTAGTTTTAAAGTTACAAATATGTAATGAAAATAGAATGTGCTGGTAGCTTTTTTCAAGTATAAATTTTTTCCACTTTAAGATTACATGGCTCTTTAAGATCTATTTTAAATTTCTTCCAGGATAGTTTCTCTATGTAGCTGTTTCTGAATTTTTTCTAAACAGAGTTACTTCTTCTTTCTACTTTTTCCCCCTGTAATAAAGGCTGATAGCAATTTCTACATTCTTTTCTTGCAGGGGCATTTCAGTGTGCTATATTTGTTTGGCTGTTAGAGTAGTTTGCTGGACTGAGTGAACAGAGGGCACCTGATTCATAATTCCTTTTCCAGTCCTTACCAGAATGCCAGACATATACTATATTCATCTGAATTAACCAATCAGCAAAAGTGTAAAGAAAATAGCCCTTCTCACTTCTATCAGAAGTACCAACAAAGATGGATCCTATGTCTGTGAGGAGACCAGGAACCACAGCAGTCATTTTAACAGAGATAATTCAATACAGGGAATTGAATAGCTAAAAAGATTTTTGAGAGACCTTAATTGTAGATGCTCTGTTATTATATACTAAGTAATGATATTTTGGTCTATGATGGTCCACACATATGATAGTAGTCCCATAAAATTATAATAGAGCTGAAAGAATTCTTCTGCCTACTGGTGCTGTAGCCATCATGACTTCATAGCACAATCCATTTGTGGGTTATTTGCAGACATGCATAGCCCTGCCTGCTTCCAACTGAATAAAGAGTAGGAATATTGCATATATTATGCATGCTACTCTTTTATCGTTTATTTTAGAATTTGTTCTTTCTACTTATTAACTGAAAGTACTAGAAAACAATGTGCCTCCTTACACCAGCGTCAGCCTCTTACATCCTGGTTTTACTGTGCCCCTTGACAGCCTCAAGAGGCTGCACTGTGTGACTGACTTAAACTATCTGACATGTGTGTCTCAGACCATTAAATGACATATGGCTGGGGTAAGTCTAAGAAACACCTGCCTCCTGAGGGCAGGGAAGGGAAGAAGAGATCAGTAGAACATGGAGGGTTGGGTGGAGGGACCCACAGAGCCCAGTCCTAGGCTGCAGGCACTGGGCTGCTTCTGGTGTCCCTGAAGGGTTTCCAGAGAGGCTGAACCTAGGGCTTTTGAGGAAAAGAGCCTGAAATGAAGAGCTGTCTCTAGCTTAGGAGGCCACTGATGAGGTGGCATTGGCAAGAACAGAAAGCAAACAGCCAGAGGCAAATCCCCTCCCCTTCCTCTGCCCCATAGCCTCCCCTGAGATCTTACTGAAAGATCCTAGCAGGAGGATGGCAAGGAAAACATCACCTGTGATGGGCTTCCGAATCAGAACAGAGAACAGAGAGTGGGTACAGTGAGAGAATAGCTTTACTGACAAGCCCAGAACACAGAGGAATCAATTTCCTAATGACCAGTGCCTGGGTAACTCAAGATATCCTTCCCCCTTCCGAGAGCTAGAATAGTCACACACATGCGCATACATGCATGCATATAAGCACAGACACACATGTGCACAAATGCATGAATGCACACCCAGAGGTATACACACAGGCATGCATATGCACACACACACATGCACATGGACACACATGCATGCACACACACATGCATGCCCTCACACACACACACATTCATGCTTCTTGGAGAACAGATGCTGTTCGTTTGAGGAAAGAAGTTCGTGGTTTTGATTGTGTCTCTCTCTCTTACATTCAGAAAACCTTAAATAAAGAGATATTTTGGCAAAGAGTGAAACTATCTGGCAACTTGTCTTGAAGGGGTTTTCAGCGTCCCCAGATTCATCTGCTCCCAACCCATGTGCTTCAACTTCCCATTTTCAATGCTGGGGATGAAGAGACGCCTCCTCCACTGTCGGTCCATGACTGGTGAACTCCTGCTGAAACCCAGTGTACAGAGGAGGAGTGCAAAGGCATCCTTCCTTTCCAGTGCCCTCCCGTCCTGAGGGTTCAGGTGGTCACCCTTCTGTGAGAGCCCAAGTGTCCTAATCTCTCTTTCTTTTGACATCCTCGTGGTCACAGTGTTGTGTCTTTCTCTGTCCCTCCAGCCAGCTCCCAAATAATGACACAGAGACTTATTATTACTTATGAAAGCTAGGCCTTTGCTTAGGCTTGTTCCCAATTAGCTCTTATAACTTAATTTAGCCTGTTTCTATTAATCTATGTGCTGCAACATGGCTCCTGGCTTTTCCTTCTCCTTCTGCATGTTCCACTTCCTCTGTGTCCAACTCGTTACCCCGCCTTTCTTCCTCTCTGAGTCTTCTCTGTCCCCAGAAGTCCCACCTAACTTCTTCCTGTTTAGCTATTGGCCATTCAGCTCTTTATTAAACCAATCACAGTGACACATCTTCACACAATGTAAAGGAATATTCTGTGTAGAATGACTTTTTTTTTTTTTTTAAACAGATATAACCAATCCCATGTGGAAATCAGATTCAGGGCAAGGTGTGCAGTTTGAAGAAAGGGGATACCACTATTTTGATTTTTTTTTTTTCCGCTTATAAGAGTTTATTAGAGATACAGGGATAGAGAGTGCAGGCTGTGGAGACACGTGCGTGGAAAAAGAAGAGAGAAGAGGGGGAATATGCGCTCCGCTTTAAAACGGCTGGGGCGTGGCAGGTCACTACTCCATGCATGTGCGTAGATCAATGGTCGTTGCACGCTAGTAGCCATGTAAGTCATGGATTCTGTCAGCGAGATGCTTGGCAGAATTGCTAGGGAAGTGTCGCTGGTAAATCGACCGTTGAGCGTGTTGTGACCTTCATTCCGATCTTTTATTTTTTAAAAAAAGAAAAAATTGTGGTTGACTGGTATGGGGCGACGTTTCTCTCAAAGACTGCTTCCAGCTGAATAGTGGGCGTTGGTTGGCTCTTGGGGGTGTGAGGGTATCTTGTGAAGTCCGGGGATGATGGTGGAGGTCTGGAACGACGTTCTGCCGTCTCCTGGTTCTGTGGCTGTCCATCCGTGCTGCTGCTGGGACCTCCATTTAACAAGATACTGTTGACATAGAGAGAGCTTAGAGAGAAAGAATCATTATTATTTTATTTTGAAGTTGGCATTTGTCTGAGGTAGATTTGGCCTGTCCAGATAGAGGCATGTGACATTTACCTAAGGTAGATCTGGTCTTAGTACCTCTGCTTAATTTCTATCTGAGACAAGCCTCATTAGAAGTAGTTCATTTAAGGCACCTGTTTTCCTTAGGCAAGCCTTGCTGGAGGCAGTTTATTTAAGGCACCTGTTTCCCTTATTAGGTTAACACTTAGGAAACACAGGTGATCAGTTGTTGAGTATTGAACAATGATAAATGGTTGTATTACATTATTCCTTACCACCTGGATATTTTTGATGGTCTTTTCTCGGCTCTGTGTGCTGTTGGGAAAGAGGGTGATACTTTTCTGAATTGTGACAGCATGGATCCTGTTTGAGTGAGTGAGAGGATTATTTTTTTTTTAATATTTTGTATTTTATAAGCTGTAGGCACATGCACTGTGTGTGTTTAGGTGCCTGCAGAGGCCAGAAGGTGTTGAATTCATTGTAACTATAGTTATAGGTGGTTGTTAGCCAGCTGATGTGGGTGCTCGGAACTGAAGACAGGTCTTCTGCAAGAGCATCCTATGATCTTTACAGCTGAGCTGTCTCTCTAGCTCCAATGGGGGATTTTGAATTCAGCTCAAGTCACCATCTGGTTGGTCCGGAGGTCCTTACTTCATTTAATTGTTCACTTAACTATTAATGATAATTATAAAACTGTCTTTTCCTCTTGTTTGGTTCACCCTGAGGATTTGGGGGTGGTGGTGGCTGAATATAGAATACAATGAAATACAATCTCAAGAAACCTCTCTGTGTGTGTATGTGTGTGCCTTTTTGATGGCAAGGTTCCTGCAGAGTGGTGGGCATTGGATAGTTGGTCCCCAGTTGGTGGTGCTGTTTGGGGGCTTTGGGAGGGGTGGTCTCACTGGAGGAAGTATGTCACTCAAGGTCCAGTCTTTTTGTTTCCTGCTTGTGGTTCAGGACGTGAGCCTCAGTGTCCTGCTCCAGCCACCATGCCTTTGCCCGGTCATCATGGATGCTGCTCCAACACTGAAGCCCAAACAAACCCTGTCTTCTATATGTTGTGTTGGTTGTGGTGTTTTGTCACAGCAACAGAAAAGTAACTGATACTGTGGTGTTTGTGTGAGAGAGTGTGTGTATGTGTGAGTGTTTGTAGAAATGTGTAAGTGTGTGTGTGTGTGTGTGTGTGTGTGAGAGAGAGAGAGAGAGAGAGAGAGAGAGAGAGAGAGAGAGAGAAGAGAGAGAGAGAGAGAGAGAATGTTTGCAAGAATAAGTGTGTGTATGTTTTTCCCTTTATGTTCTGGATATTGATCCCTTGTCAGACACACAATTTCTGTTTTCTCCTGCTCTGTAATTTGTCTCTTGAACGCTGATGATTTTTTTTTCATTATGCAGACACATTGTAATTCGATGACATCTAATTTTTCAAGTTTTTCTGTATTTTTTAAATCTTTGTTGTTGTTGTTGTTGTTTTAGAGACAGGTTTTCTCTGTGTAAAGGTCCTGGCTATCCTGGAACTCACTTTGTAGAGCAGGGTGACCTTGAACTCACAGAGATCCACCTGCCTCTGCCTCCTGAGTGCTGGGATTACATGTGTGTGCCACTGCAGCCCACCTCACTTTTTTGAGTCTTTAAAAAAACCTTTCCCTTTCCAATACAGTGACAGTCACCTGTTTTCTTCTAGTAGTTTCATGTTTTACGATTTTGTCTTTGATCCATTTTGAGTTAGTTTTTGTCATCAATGAGAGACAGGAATCTTAATTCATTCTTCCTCATGTGGTTATCGTCTGTAGTTCTCTGGTATCATTTGTGTACAGGGTCATCCTTTCTCCAAAAATACATTTTGCACATGTATAAAATGTCAGCTGACTGTAGATATGCAGATTTACTCCCAGATTGTTCGTTCTGTTCCATTTGTTCTGTCAATAATATGCTATTGTGATTACTATAGTGGTGAAGTATGTTTTGTAATCAGGTCTCTAATGCTTCTTACTTTGTTCTTTTTGCTCAAGATTACTTTGTCTATGTTCTGGCCAATTTGTGTTAACTTGACACAAACCAGGAAGAGAACCTTGGTTGAGGAATTGCCTCTGTCAAATTGGCCTGTGGGACATTTTCCTGATTGATGATTGATGTAAGAGGGCTCAGCCCTCCCACAGGTGTGCGTGTGCGTGTGCATGTGCGTGTGCGTGTGTGTGTATGTGTATGTGTGTGTGTGCCTGTGTCAGTGTGTTATACACCCTAAGGATTGTGTAAGAAAGCAAGCTGATCAAGCCAGTGAGCAGCTTCCCTCCACAGTCTCTGCTTAGTTCCTGCCTCCAGGTTTCTGCCCTGAGTTCCTGTCCTGGTTTCCCTGGATGAGAGGATTTAAGCTGTCGGCAAACATAAACTCTTTCTCCTCCCAGTTCCTTTTTGTCATGGTGTTTATCGCAGCAACAGACAGAAGACTAGGGCAAGCAGTTTGGAGATTTGTGAGTCCAAAAAAATTCAGAAGATTTTTTTTTCTAGTTTTAAGAGGGGTATTATATTTGAAGGGGATCAAGTTGAATCTGTTAGACTGCTTTCTCTGTGTCCTTTACATTTATTTCACTGATGTTTTATAGTTTTTATCATAGGTCTTTCTTTCCCTTGGGTTACTGTGCTCCTAGGTTTTTTTTTTTTTTCTTTTGTCTTGTTTGTCTTTTGAAGTTGTTATAACTCGGTGTGCTTTTGTGATTTCTATTTCAGGTGATTTGTAGCAGTGTGTGGCATTATTATTGATTTTCATATCTTGTTTCATATCCTGCAACTTTAACCTAACAGGCGGTCTCCATTTTCTCTCTGAAGGTCTGACCGAGGCCTGAGGTTTGTGCTCATTATTGATTTGCTTGGCATTTGGTCTCATAGTCATGATAAGCCTAGGTTTGGGCAGCACCCAGGAGAAGGAAACAGGCATTCAGTGACAGCCAAGAACCTAGGGGAGTCCAATTCCTAGTTTTAATTTTGTAAAGAACATTTTAATGGTCTTTCCTGGGATTCACATATTTTTATGTGAGATGAGCCCTAACCATGTTAGTATCACAACAGACCATCCAGGCAGAAGCTAATTCCAAATCACCTGGGAAGTTAGCAGATGCAATCAGGGACAAGAGAAACGTCACCAGGGTAGAATGGCTACTTTTCCAGGCCACTGAGCTGAAGATGCTCACACTGAGGCTTACACCAAGACCACAGAGTGAGAAACCTCGCTTGGAACAGCAAGGCTTTCACTCATTTGAATAGCCACTTACCTTATAGATTCAACTCCCTCTCCTTGCATCACTTGATAGGTAAAAATGCAAACAGACAGAGAGGCTCATTGGATGCTGACTTTATGTACAGCTGTGTGTCATGGCCAGGATGTACAGGCTGCTGAAACTGAATACCCCCATGTCTAAGTTGTTCCATGCATCCATCTATCCACGTATTCATCCATCTGCGTCCCCACTGGCTAAGAGAATTTTAACTCTAGACTCAGAAATCAAATAGAAATGAAAGCAAAAATTAATTTCATTGTTTTGTAACAATGGAAAAAATGCACCCAAAAATGGCAAAAATGTACAAGGAAACTATGCACTCATTTATGACAATAACAAGTAGTTATTAAAATACTTCCATGTGCCAGGAGCCATGGTAATAGATATGAAGGGTATAAAGGCAGATGAATATTGTTCTGTATTTTGGAATCTGGTAGAAAGCACTTACATATCTCTGACCTTGCATCCTAGTCTCTTGCCTCCAGTCCCTCCTCCACTCTGATATCCCCCCCCCCCAGAACATATTAGGCATCTCTTGATTCAGGACCATTACACTTGAATTTACATCTGCCTAGGATGACCTGTTTTAAGATACATACAAATTTAGTTTTCACACTTCCTTCGGGTCTCTGTCTCAAGGACTTTCAGGCCACTAGAGAAGACCCATTGAAACACCTTCTCCTTTATACATCCATTTGATTGTTTATTGAATGTGTGCCTAATGAAGTCTCTCTTGAGGGTTTTATGTTAGAGAGCAGCATCCTGTTACTTTGGTGATTCTGGATCTCCTTAATTACCTCTACACACACACACACACACACACACACACACACACACACTCCTTCCTCAGCCCCAAATAGTATCTATCTATCTATCTATCTATCTATCTATCTATCTATCTATCTATCTATCTATCTATCTATCTACTTATCTCTCCTCTCTCTCTATGTATGTGTATATATGTGTATATATATAGTGGATGACTGCTCATTACTTCATCCCTGTATCCAGAAACACCTCCTCAAGTAACAGATGCTCAACAAGTACTGCTTGTGAGCTTTGTGAAGAGTGCAAAGAAGACAATAATGTGGAAAGAGACAAATGGATTGCGATGTGGGAGGAACGGTTACTCTGTATTGGGGTTATGGATTATGAACCATTCAATGGAAAGTTGCTACTTAGAAAAATAAAGTTCACATCTGCTAGACAGATCTATGGCTAGCTTCCAAGACAGATTTATCCAGCCTTTCTGAAATGAGGTGCTGGTTAGATGTGATGAATGACCGCATGATGCCTGAAAATTTTTCCATTACCCTTTGCTGTTTTTTGGGGGCTGTCTGGGACCATCTGGAAACAAATGGGTTTGACCTCATTTCCCAAACTACTTGCAAAGTCTGTTCTTGCTAACCAGGAGCTAAATCTTCACTAGTGGTTGTCTCTGCCTGCCGCTCTGCTTCCGTCTTATAGCTGTGCCTACTGATGGGACTCAAGAGGACATGGAACATTTTCCCTGTCACAAAAGCTATCACTCATTAGAGATGGGAGCAGGCAATAACTCTAATGTCCACTGGAATGGCTCAGTGGAAGCATCCCTGCCAAAGAAAACAGGTGCTCAATGACTGTGGAACAAGTCCTAAGCAGAGAATCCAAGCTGAGCACAGATACATGTGACTACTGTTTTCATGGCTGCAGAGATCAGACAGTTAAATGTGTGCTCCCAGGCAGCTAGAGAAGACCCTCTGAAGCTCTGTTTCATATGTGCATCCATTTGGTAGTCATTTGTTGACTGTCTACTTTGTACCAGGTTCAGAGAATGACACAGGCTTGACTCAACCAGAGGGCATGCATAGCATGTCGGTGGGACTGCCTCAGGTTTCCGGAAGCCTTCCCTTGTAGGTTGTCTGAATCAAACAGTCCTTCCTACATGCAGGAAAAAGCAACTAATTCAAAAGATTTTCTAAAATAACAAGAAACAGAGGCTGGGGAAATGGCTCAGTTTTTAAAGTGCTTGCCTTTACCAATGTGAATTCAGATCCCCAGACCCCACGTGAAATACCAGGTGTAGTGGCATATGCTCATAATTCCAGGGATGGGAGGTGGAGACAGGTAGATTCCTGGGGCTCTCTGGCAAGGTAGTCTAGCCTACTTGGCAAAGATCGAGGCCAATGAAAGACCTTGTCTGAAATAAAAGGTTCCTAAGGAATGATACCTGGGTTTGTCTGATCTCTACATGTATGAACACACATGTACATATACATTTACATACAGATAGGCAAAAACATGGGGGAAAATTTCCAGAAAACAAATATAGGGAGAGGTATGAAGACAGAGTAGCTAACATGTTTCCCACCAGGTCTTGGGTTTACTGGGCACCTCCTTTGCTTTTTTCTTTCCTTGGACATGGTTTCTTCAACACAACTTATTTGGTTCAGAAAGATAATTTTGATCATGTCTGGAAACTCCGGCCCAAGGATCTGTCTTAAGAGGTTCAGCCTCATTTTAGAGCAAAGCAGAATGAAAAAATCAAGATTAGAGAGCCAACAAGAAAGACAGGCAGACCATTCATCTGTAGGAGGCCTTGGACATGGGTCATTTTTCAAGGTGCCATCAGAAGGAAGACAAGATAGGCAGTTACATATGCTTTGCCTGGTACAACATTGACAGTTGAGGCAGCTGCCCTGTTGATTGATGGCTGGGGCATCCTTAGCGACTCATCGAGTATCAAGAGTGACAGCTGAGGACATGGATAACCTATAGGTTGACACTTTAGAGGCTTGGATTGTGAGGTCTCTGATTCTACTTAGGCCTTTTCACGTGCAGCTAAGAATCATGATTTCCAGTTACAAGAGGGGAAAGGCTGGTGAGTAACTCAGGAAGTGTCCCAGAACAACAGGCTGAAGTGGGGCCAGGTGTGGACAGATTCACTCTCTCCGGATGTCTTGACGCTGGCTTTGTAGTGATGGGCAGTTTGGTCATTTGGCTAGGTACAGTGAAGCCTGGACCCCAGACTGTTTGGGGGACACTAATTGAAGGGGAAACAAAACTTTTGGGCCTTTCTGGAGAGAGATGTCCTGTTTATAAATGTGTAGGAGACATCACAGTGAGAAGTCACTGATGATTAAGTGGGTAATGGATTCATGTTAGTCCTAGAGAAAAAAAGACAAAGAATTTTATTTTACCTTCTCTTTATCTGTGTGTGTGTGTGTGTATGTGCCCACACATGTGCATATGCATGTATTCCTATGTATGTGCAGATGCACTTGCCTATGTGTGTGTGTGTGTGTGTGTGTGTGTGTGTGTGTGTGTGTGTAAGCGGAGGTCAGAGGTCAACCTTGCATGTCTTCCTTAATCTTTCTCCAACTTTTTTTTCTTTAAGATTTTTTTTTTATGTATGTGAGTATTTGCCTGAATGTATATATGTGTACCCTGTATGTGCCTGATAGCCATGGAAACTGGAAGAGGGTAGCATATCTCTAGAACAGGAGTTACAGTTGGTTGTGAGTTGCATCGTGGGTGCTGGAAAATGAACTCCAGTCCTCAGCAAGAACATCAAGTTCTCTTAATCGCTGAACTATCTCTCCAGCCCCATCTTGTTTTTCAAGACTTGTAGCTAGCCGGTCAGTCTAGACTGCCTGGCTAGTAAGCTCCAGGGATCTCCCCAGTGCCAGGATTACAAGTGTGGCACCACACCTAGCTTTTCTACATGGGTGGTGGGTCTCTGGTCAGACCCTCACATGCCTGTGAGGAAAGAACTTTACCAACTGAACTATCTCAGCTGGTTTCCTCCTTTGGGGACAAGGTTTCACTCTGTGGTGGTTTGAATGAAAATGGACCCCACAGGCCCACAGGGAGTGGCACTGTTAGAAGGTGTGGTGTTGGAGGAAGTGTGTTACTAGGGGTGGGCTTTGATGTCTCAGAAGCTCAAGCCAGGCCTATTGTGTCTCATTCTCTTCATGATGCCTGTGGATCCAGATGTAGAACTCTCAGCTCCTTCTCTAGCACCATGTCTGTCTGCACGCCGCCATGCTTCCTACCGTTATGATAATGGACTAAACCTCTTAACTCTAAGCCAGCCCCAATGAAAAGTTTTCCTTTATAAGAGTTGCCATGGTCATGGTGTCTCTTCACAGCAATAAAACCCTAACTAAGACATACTCTATAGCTCAGGCTTCTTTGCAACTTCCTAACTAGGCTGGCTTTAAACTTATGGTGATCCTCTTGCCTCCACCCTCCAAGTGCTGGTATTACAGGTCTGCATGATCATGTTCATATCTCTGTCTTTTTCAGATCCATCTCTTATTTTCTGTATCTACTCGTTCCAACCTACGTTTTACTGTGTTAGACAGAGTGCCTGGGTTGTCTCTTAGTGTTCTTCCTGTGCACCGCACTTTCGAGATTTCAACTTCCCTGATCAATGCAGATTACCAAAGTATTTTCATTAAATAAAAGTCATTCCTTCATAAGATGCCATTTGATCCTAGTTACTAAAATAAGTTTGTTAAATTCTCAAATAGAACTCAGTGAACTTCTACACAGTTAGGATAGGCATTTGGAAGAAAGGCTATAGGGCTCCACATTAAATTTTACACTTGTAGTATCAAATATAATTTATGCACTTATCTATCACCCAAACCAAAATCCATGACAGATTTAGAACTAGAAAAGCAGCTAACACTATATCTTCTTTCATAACTCATATCCATCACCGGCATTCATATAGACTTTGAATCTAATTAATTTTGGAGTGTGGTGTTTTATTTATTTGCATGCATTTTTAAGTAATAAAGTTTATAAAATTAAAAAAAAAATCTTGGATTGAGATGTATCCCTTTTCAGATTCTCTATAGATGTTGGTTTCCTTGAGTCTGTAGGCTGAGGTCATGGATATGTGTTAAGTTGTGACTTTTCTCCTTGTAGAAGGCACAGGCCTCCACTGAACTATGTGCTGGCTTAGGCCCAGTGGATCTTCAAGGCATCCTTCACAAGTGCCAGCTCCCCTCAAGAGATGACAGCTAGAGCAGGTGAGAATGCCCCTGAAGGAAGTGTGTGGGCCAGGCCGCTGTCCTGAAATTTGAGAGACAGAGGTGCCTGTGGTCATGGAAATCTCATCTCTGATGTAAACCAACCCCAGATCAGGCCCCTCTTACAGAAGGAAAACAACTGCAGAGAGCCTGGCATGCAGCCAACACTCCCTGCTTGGTTCCACATCTGTCTCCAGGCACAGGTGTGGAGAACTTACTGTTCCATGGGCCTTCCTCCTGCTCTTTCTACAAAACAGTATGCTGAACAGCAAGGGAGAGAAATCCCAAGGGCTTGTATTGATTGTCATGTGAAAGGGCTGGGTGTGGCTTTCTGAGCAGAAGAGGATATCCTGCTACAGGCACAAGAGGATACTGCTGGCACCCCACTGCTCCCCTGGGCTGGATCACGGGGGTCTTTGCATCTCTCTTCTGGCTTCAAGGAACACTTGATCCCAAACAGCTGAACTGCTGACATCATTTGTTGGAGACTCATGAGCTCTGGGTATTGGAGTCCCTTTGTGTACTTGTGCATATAATTCAAAGTGTTGGAGAGTGTGGATTTCTTGTCCAGCCCCGTGGAAACGACACAAGAGTGTGAATGTCCACTTCCCATGACCCTCCCTCCCAGGCTCAGGTTTGTCTCCTCTCTTTGTAAGTCTCTTGACTTCATACCTTCCTTTGGCTTCCTCCTCTATCCTGTATTCCCCTACTGGCCTGCTTGTGGGCATTTTCTTAATTGCTCACTTGTATGTGAATTGTAAGTCTTGGTCTGGCATTGAGCATCTGAGAAATGGATCTAAACTGTCTCGCCTTCACTTGTGTTTCTCAGTAAATTTTGTTCCCATTTTATAGATGAGGAAACTGAGACTCACAGTATAACAATGACTCCACAGTTTGAGATTTTAATCTGGTTCTGTCTGAGTCCAGATTCTGTCTCTGTGTGTGTGTGCCATGAAAATCAATTAGCATTTGTATTCGGTTAGCTAGGGGTCTTCTCAAAACTCAGTGTATGGAGGCCACATAGGAAACTGTTCCCTAACTGAGCCACAGGGATTGAGGAGACCTGGGGTCTGAGGAACCATAGGGGGTGGCACTTCTGGTTACTGCCCTCCTCCTCTTCACACACACACACACACACACACACACACACACACACACACACACAGCTGCTGGATAAACCAGCAGACTCTGTGGGGCCAGAACTGTGTGATACTCAATGGGCAGCCCCCAGGTGGAGCAGGGTGCTAGACAGCTAACAGGGACTCAGACCACTCGACCGTGGAGTGGAGGACCTGATGTGGGGCAGCTTCCTTTATGAAGAGGCCTTTCCGGAGAAATCAAGTCCTGATGAAGGGATTTTCTGGGTTCTTATAAAGAATTGCAACCCCTTGGGTCAGTTTCTTACTCTGTCACCTACATCATGGTGTACAGCGAAGTTTTTAAGCCAATGCCCCTCTGAGGTACGCTCTCCAGCATCTTTAGCTGATTCTGTCAGAAGGTTTTCCACCCTTGATACATTTTCAGATGATATGCATATTTTAAGAGTCCAGTGACATCAAGTCTAATTCTGGGGAATTACAAATTCTTCTCCTCAATTTCTTATGCAGAAATTTTCCACTAAAATTAAGCCTAGTCATTATATCAGACATTAAACATGAGAAATGGGCTGGATCTGATTGAACCACTCTGGAGGGGGCCAAATGATGGCATTATTATTTTTAAATTGGGAACCAATATTCTAGCCTTTTGTGTCTTGCTGGTGATGATATAGGAAGGATATTTTCCTTGCTTGAGTTTTTATCAAACCTCCCCAGAGTGTACAAATTCAGATCATAATTCAGATGGATATGATGGCCACGGTTCCTGGAACGTTTTTTGTTGAATGCTGTGTGGGTGGACACAGATTGGCTAGAGGCCCCACTGAGAGCAGGCGGCTGCTGGACAGCTCCCCTTCAGCCTTGCCCTGCTAATGTCTCTCCCAGTGTGGGCTAGCTCCAAGCTGCTTCTGCTGTGTAGCAGCCCAAGATAATTGCCTGAGGGCTCTGTAATGCCTTAGTTCTCGACTGGAGCTGAGAATGTGGGGATGCGCTCTGGGAGTCCAGCAACCTTTGAAACCATAACTACACAGGATACTATGTCTAAGGCCAGAAGCTGTGGAGTGAGATTGGGAGGAGTTTGTGGAAATAACTGGATTGAACGGGATGCTTAGGACATTGACTATATGCTTTATGTACATAATATGTGGGTCTGGGTGCCTCTGATGGATGGCTGCGTGGCAGACTCCCCCTAGAGGTTAGCAGAAGAGTGTGTTATTTGTTTCTCGTGGTTCTGAGAGTCTGGAACCTGGACAGAGCACAGCAGGGGTGGAATTCTTGGTTTCATTTGCTGTCGCGGGGCTGAGATGTCTTCAGAGCTTCCTCTCTTGTGTCTCATACATGACTGTGATGAGGACCAGACAAAACTGGTCAGGAAGGTCAGGAACCCCCGACAGCAGCTCTGAGCAGCCCTTGCTGGAGGGAGGGAGAGTTCTTTCCTTCTTGTCTCGTGGTCCTGCCTGGAAGTTGCACAAGAGAACTTAATGAAAACAAGAGAAGGCACTAGTCAACACACAGTTGGGGGACTGCGCTGACCAGCTCATACCCCTCCCCATACCTCACCCCAGTTTCTACCACAAATTGCTTACAAATCCCCCAGGGCAGCAGCAATGGTACCCCATTCCCAGGACTCAATCCCGCTACACAGGAGTGCTGCCTCTGTCCTCTTAAGCTCCTGTCTATGAATCCTCAATAACCTCTCTTTAAAACCCATCCTCCACGGTCTGTGAATTCCATTCTTTGAATTCTCTAGATAAGAACCCAAAAGCCACTGATTCTGGTGGCTTTGGAGGACACTGGGTTTTCCAGGGCCCAAGCCTCCCAAGCTCAGTTTATCAAGAACCAAGAAAGACTCCAGCACTCGCAAAGACATACCTACCTTTCCCATCTTCTCTAGGATGGTTCTAGTGGCTGGGGACAGGCTGCAAGGGCTCAGCTGGGGTTACAGATGTCTTTTGCTTTGCTGTGTGGCTTCAGGGCCTCTCCCATCTTCACATACCACTCAAGATGGTCTCATCTGCAGGGTTCAAGATTTCTGACAGCAGAGCCCAGAGAAACCAAGAGTGTAAAGGCAGAAACTGTGGAAGTGTCTTTATTTTTTTTTTTTTGGATTTTGTTTTTGTTTTATGTTTGTGGGTATTTTGCATGCATGTATGTTTGTGTAATTTGTGTGTCCAGTGTCTGCAGAATCCCGAAGAAGGCATCAGATCTCTGGAACTGGAGTTACAGACAGTTGTTAGTTGCCATGTGGTTGCTGGGAATGGAACCAGGGTCTTTTTTGGGGAAGCAACCAGTGCTCTTAACCACTGTACATCTCTACTCTGGGCTTCTGCTCAGAACAGGCACAGAACCACCCCCATAGTATTCTTCCAGTAGACTCATGGGTCATTTCATACTCAAGGGGAGGGAACTCACCTAGTTACAAGGTGGCTCAGGTCAATTGGACCAGAGATGGAGGGGGAGAATGTTGAAGGCACCGTTAACCAGTGGCAAGAGTAGGAGACATGAACACTCAGCCAGAGATGCTGAGACCAGGGTGAGACAGAGAGGGATCCTTATTGTGGGATGGCTGCTCTGAGATTCAGCTTGTGTATTTTGTTATTGCTTTCAAATAAAGGGGCTTACAGGGTACTTCACAGGATCATGGTAGGTTCACAGTGAGACAAAGTACAGGGGTGTCAGCTGTGAACCCAGTTCAGTACCTGGCGCATAGCTAACATGGGGAGAAGGTTGGTATAATCACCGTCAAATTCATGGTGACACTAATGATGACAAGGTTGTGGGCATGGAAACTCGTGCTGGGGAGTGGGGATAAAGCCAAAGAAATGGACATTTCCAGCATGCTGACTGGCTCCGTGCCTGGTGCCTCCCATTCTCCCTCTGTCTCTCTTCATTCCCCCATGGCCTCTGCAGGAACAACGGAGTTTAGAAATGAACAAACATTTGGAGGAATTAATAAATCCATACTCGTGATAGTCAGGTCTGTCCACCCCCTCTGCACTTTTCCGCATGAAAAAAGGCAAGTTAGTATAATGCATTCGGGCATCCCACAGTCTTGGGGCCTGCAATTACTGTCCTGCTGTGCCTCGCACACTGACTTCGGCTTTTGTTAGGGTTTCAATTTGAAATGTCCCCAGCAAGTGGTGCTTTTTTTGGGAGACTGTGGAACCATCAGGAGGTGGGACACAGCTAGTGGAAGCAGGTCGCCATGGGTGGGACTTTGAAGAGCATAGCTCTGCTTCTCATCCCTTCAGGCTCTATGCTTTCGATCTGTGGTGTTGTGAGGACCCTTCGCCACACCCTCTGGTAGCCTCAACTGAAGCACTCTGTTATGTCTTCCCTTTGAGACCACAACCACCATCTTTTCCTCCTGGGCTGGTCAGTTTTTTGTCAACATGACACAAACTGGAGTCGTTTGGGAAGAGGGAACTCAGTTGAGAAAATGCCTCTATTAGATTGGCCTGTTGGCACATCTGTGGGGGATTTCCTTGATTAATGATTGATGTGAGATGATTCAGCCCACTGTGGACAGTGCCATTCCTAGGCAGGTGGTCTTGGGTTGTATAACGAAGCAAGATGAGCAAGCCATGGAGCAAACATGTCAGTAAGCAGCATTCCCCCCCGCCCATGTTTTATACTTCAGCCTCTAGGTTCCTTCTTGAATCCCTCCCTGACTTCCCTAAATTATGGGCCATGACATGGAAGTGTAAGCCAAATGAACCTTTTCTCAAGTTGGTTTTGGTCAGTGTTTTATCCTTAAGTTGTTTCTGTCAGGTATTGTGGTCACAGCAGTGTGAAAGTGACCAGTGCGACCTCTGTTGTCTTCATTTGGGTATTTGCTTTCTGACTGTGAAGTAGAAAACGCCCATCTTGCTTCTCCAGAGCCTGTCAAAGGCATTCTGTGGTGAAGGGTGGGAAGACATTTGCAAACTCTATAGTGCCCCATGGATGTTGACATTGTTTTATCAAACATGAGTTATCAAGTGTTAGTGGAGCTGGATAACTGAACAGGCAATCCATCCATCTATCTATGTATGTATATATGTATGCATGCACATGTATATATGTACACATGTATGTATGCATGTATGTGTCTGTCGTTTACCTGTCATCCTACTGCCTTCATCTGTCAATCTCTCTGTCCTTATATCCATCCATGCACCCATCTACTCATTCACCCATCCATCCATCCATCCATCCATCCATCCATCCATCCATCCATCCACCCATTTATCCATCTATCCATCCATATTTATCATCTATTTATCTATCTATCTATCTATCTATCTATCTATCTATCTATCTATCTATCTATCTATCCATCACCTACCTACCTGCCTACCTACCATATGTTCTTTGCTAATCCTGTATTCTACTGACTCAGGGTTTTGGCAGGATAAGGAACTTTGATTTTCTAGAAAGTTGCTAGGAAGGGATGGGAGAGGTAGGTAGTAAAAATGCCAGTCTTGGTGTGGTGTAGTGATTTTTTTTTCCTGTGGAATACCCCAACAAGATTCTATAGATAGTTTTTCTCCCATGAGTCCTCCAACAGAATTTAATGGCACAGCAGAGCGGGACCTGAGCATGCATGTGTGGGTACAGCCAGCTCCCTCTGATTCCTAGCTTTTCATTATCATCTTACAAATATCCCCTGCCTGAGGTCGAGGGAGGTCAATCCAGTGATGGGTAAATGCTGATTTTACATGTCTCCACTGCCTGATAAAGATTCAGCAAATGTTTACCAGACCACTCTGAACTTTTAGGTTTCTCCAGGGAATAACAACTTATAGCACATGTGGAAATATTGTCATTATCTGTTTTGTGGGTGATCGTGGGATGAACAGTGACCGAGGAAGCTTGAGTGAGCTGGGTCATGCCACTTGCTTCTCGTTTTCTCTTCCTCTAATTCACCCTGGGTCTGACTTGCCATCCTGCTCGCATTTCAGCCGTGCAGCTGCATGCATTATCCCCACCACTTCTGCCCAAGTCTGCTGCACAAGGAACTCAGTGGTTTGTAGCCACAGACTCATTTCCCAGGCAGTAAATCGTGATAACACAATGAGATAAGGGTCTTGATCTGGCACACACACCCTGAATTTACCAGAGGTAAACGCATAGCTGGGGCTGCTGGCGTGTGTGTGTGTGTGTGTGTGTGTGTGTGTGTGTGTGTGTGTGTGTGTGTGTGTGGTGGGCAGGTGTCAGTATGTGGGCTCTGGGAGGTGTCTCATGAACACCACTGATGAAGAGAGAGGCGACAGCATTTGCTACTTGGTAATGAGATTCAGTGTTATGGGACTGTTATTTTTAGGGTTTAAGCTATGAAAATCTTATTCTCTCACTAGAGGCCTCTTTCCTGCCATTATGGAGCACACCAGGTGAGGAATCCAGTGCCATCTTTTAAAATAATAACAGATCCAAGTTAGCTCATAAAATACCACTCTCCCAAGTCTGGTTGACAAGAGTGGGCTTAAAAATGGAATTTTGGATGGAAATAAGCAAAGAATAGACATAGAAAGAGAGAGTGGGATTTGAAAGTCTTGAGTTAAATAAGGACAAGGAGACATAGTATTGAAATTGATAGAACTTTATTGTATCCTTTATGGTGAATCAAGTATCTGTGTCCATTGCAAGTCTGTCTGCCTCTGTCTGTCTGTCTATCTGTCTATCATCTATCTATCTATCTATCTATCTATCTATCTATCTATCTATCTATCTACCATCTATTACTAATTATCTTTGTATCTATGAATGAATCTATCATCTTTCTGCTTATCTATTGATTTATTTATCAATAAATAACTGATATTTATCTATCATCTATATATCTATCTGTCTACTTACCCACCCATCCATTTATTTATTATCTGCCCATCCATTTATGTATTTCTCTATCAGTCATCATGTATCTACCCATCTCCCATATGCTTCTCTGCGTGTTTGAAGTGCCCATTGGGTATATCGCATGAACACCTCTTGGTGATCTTGGTCTAAATTCCCCTGTTGGTCACCCTTACATCTTTATGCTCACACATGCTTCATGTGCATCAGATTCCTTGAGTAGGACTAGTGAAATGATTTTGCATAGGTCTGGAGGCTTTTTGGGTTTGGAACGTGGGCTCAGAACATAGAGCTTTCTGTTGTTCTATTATTTTGATTCTGTCAACCATTGCATCAAAAGTAGCTGCTTAGATCCAGAAGCTTGGGCATGAAGGTGCTCAAAACTTTGATGGCAAACCATGTGAGTGATGATCTCTGCACAGGCTTCTCAATGTCAACCTTTCTTATGATGGCCAAACTTGAAAGTCAGCAGGCTAGCTCCATCTGCACCTACCTCCAGCATGATGTGTCCCCAATCAGAATGGTAGTTTTTTGTCTCCCTTCATTCACTCTGGTTGTGGCCTTTTCACTGTACTCTATTTCTTGGCTCAAAGTGGTAGAGCCAGCCATGACTTCCTGTTCCTCTCCCAGCTAGTGTGCCTACTTCCATGAGCACATTCTGTTGCTTTACCCTCCAAGTGTTTTACAGAATCTGATCCCTTCTTATCACCTCACTGCTTGCTGTGGCCACCATGGCTCCTGGTTATTTCAGTTGCCTCTTTATTTTCTTGTTTCCTTAGCAGCCTTGTTGCCTGGAGCTGTCCACATGACTCTTCACAATCCTTGGGCCATCATGTGCCTCTGTTTCAAAACTCTCCAAAGGCTCCCAGCTGGGCTTCATTGCCCTGATTCTGCCCATTCTCAACCCCCAACAGCACAGAAGAGGCCCTTGGTCCACACTTGGCCTCCTTACTTTCTGATTTACATATTCCCTCCCACCTTCCATTCTCTCTGCCCACACCACTTATCTCCCCAGAGGTGCCTACTCGTCTTGTATTCCATTCTGTTTCTATTCAAATGTCACCTCCTCAGAGAGAGATTATCTTTGAGAATTTAAAATAAAACACCATCCCCAGGCCCTACCTTCTTGACTCTGCATCCCTTCATTTTTCTTCTCGATGACTACTTTCTGACACTCTATGCCTGTTTTATTTGTCTGGCTCCTCTGAAGCCAGTATCAGCAGGCTTTTCTTGGTGTCTCCAGCGGCTAGAACAATGTCTGGCATGTAGAAGCTGCTCATGAATTATTTGTCAAATAAATGAAAAGGGGGCTGGTGAGATGGCTCCATGGGTAAAGCAACTGCCAAGTGTGATGACCTGTGTTTGATCCATAGGACTCCGTGGTTGGAAGGAGAGAACCGCCTCCCCCAAGCTGACCTCTGACCTCTACATGCACTATGGCACTTGCTCACTCACACACATGAGATGCACACACACAAACAAGATGTAAGAAATCTAAAGGAATAAATGAGAATGTTACTAGTGCTTTTTATAATGTTCTTATACATTATCTCTAGCTGTCATTTTATTCTGATGCTATTGGATGAGCTATGAGAAAGCGTACTATAACAAAACACTTTGAAGGAGTGGGATGATGCCCATCACTCCTGACCTCTTACCCACTGAGATCTCCTTGTTTGGAGGAAGTTGCTCAATAAAGCAGCTGGTGGATAGATGATCTGAAGACATTGAAAACCAGAGACAGAGCAAGGGGCACAAGAAGAGACCAGGGAAGAAGGCTGCTTACTGACTAACTCACCATTTTATGTTCACTAGCTTTCTTATGTAACCCAGGACCACTTGCCCATAGGATTGGTGCTGCCCATAGTGGGCTGGGCCCCCCTTTTTAATGAACAATCAGGATAATGATGCACAGACACAGGCACAGCTGAATTTGATCTGGGCAGTTCCTCAGCTGGGGGTCCTTCCTCCTGGGTGTGCCCTCTGTTCTCTCATGTTGACAATAACAATGAAACAGTGTGCCAGGTTACCTATGAAGCTTGTTTCGGCTATATAAGTTTGTCATCATGATGCCACAAAATCTCTCTGCTTTCACAGCAGCTCTGACACGTGTCTATCAGGGATGGGTGGAGGGTAAGTGGGGACTTCTATAGCTATAGATAGAGGAAAGAACATGGCAGGAGGATTTTATTCAGCCACCAGGAAAAATAAAATTATGAAATGTGCAGGAAAATTAATGGGACTAGGAATCATGATATTAAGGGAGATGATCCAGGCACAGAAAGACAAATAATTCATTTTTTTCTCATATGTGGATCGCAGTTTCTGACTGTTATATATATGTGTATCTAGGTGGTAGCAAATGTGGGCTAAGACTAGGAAACCAGAAACTAGGGGCCAGAGAGAGGGGAAAAAGATGCTATGGTGTGTGTGGGGGGATTAGAGAAGAGTAAGATGTTAAAGTGGAGAGCACAGGGGGCAGAAGATGCAGTGGGAAAGGGGGAGCAGGCAGAGGGAAGGAGTGCTTGTGGGGATGGGGACAGGACAAAAGTGACTAAGGAAACTTGTTTCTTTGTAAGCCAATGAAAACTCAATAACCTGGATCTTCCTGGAAGAGAGGGTGGGGGCGGTAGGCACAAGAGGTTGGGGAGGTCAGTCTGCCAGCCATGGCAAAGCTGTTGGACTCAGGAACTCACAGCCACTTATACAAGATCAAGCCTGTCGGCATCCCAGCGTGGACAGGAGAGGGGAGAGAGGAGAGGAGAGAGGGGAGGAGAGGGAGGGGAGAGGGGAAGAGGGGAGAGGGGAGGAGGAGAGAGGGGAGGAGAGGGGAGAGGGGAGAGGGGAGAGAGGGGAGAGGGAGAGAGGGGAGGGGGAGGGGGAGAGGGGAGAGGGGAGGAGAGGGGAAAGTGGAGAAGGGAGAGAGGAGAGGGGAGAGGGAGAGAGGGGAGAGGGGAGAGGGGGAGAGGGGAGAGGGGCTCCTGAGGCCTCCCTCAGGCCTAGCTGGGAGCTGTGGGCAGTTGATGGTTGCTGGAGGAAGAAGAGTCACTTTTCTTCAGAGATGTGGCCCCATCCTCTAGTGTCTGCCCACCCCCCTGCTCCCCATGCACAAGGGCAACACTAACTAGAGTCAGTGGATTAAAAGGACTTGAAGTTGGGAAGGAGATGTGGGGGCAGAGGGGAGTGAGAGGTGGATATGACCCAAATCCCTTTTATATACATGTGAAATTCTCAAAGAATAAAGATATATATTTAAAATAAAATAAAAGTATAAATTAAAAAATAAATGGACTGAGAGTGCTGCAGGAGAAGATGGTTGTGAATTGGGGAGAGGCTGCATCAGGGTATCCAGGGCAGGTGCTGTGCCTTCTAAAGCATGCACATGTGCCGTCTGTGGAGTTAAACCCTCTCCTGATTGTTCCCAGTGGTACAGATCCGGACTGTCATGCTCAGTGAGAAACTCCGGGACTCTAGGAATGAATTACCCATTAGGCCCTGCCCATATCCAACAGTAAGGTGGATACTGAGGAAATTTGCCCCAAGCTTTATTATTCTTTTCCATTATCTGCAAACCAACCCAGGGAGTCATGGTGCCTCTGTGTTATGTTCTGTCCTTGGTCCCTCTTAGCTGTGTGGCATTTCTGGGAGAGAAAGGTGGTCCTAAGCCTAGGAGGGAGGGAGATTGGAAGCTTCTTCGGCCACTGTCCCTTACAGGCTAGCTGGAATAAAATGTAAATGACAGGGTGTCCCACCTAGAGCTCAGGTTAGTGTTAGTTTTCAGTGTTGGCCCCCACTGCCTTGGAGCTGGACTTTTTATGTACAGCTTGCTTCCTTATCTGAGTATAATTTATGACACTTCATTTAGTGTTATATTGTTTTAATGGGCACTGTTTTATTTATTTGTTATATTTTGAGACAGGGTTTTACTTTGTAGCACAGGCTGGCCTCGAACTTTCCATTCTCTTGCCTCAGCCTCTCTGTGCTGGGATGACAGGCATGAGTCACCATGACTGGCTGTAGAAATTATTTCAACGATCTTTAGGCAATGTATGCAGCGGGTTCAATGTAACCAACTTGGCTCTCCTGTGATTGTGTTTTCTTCATCCTTCATCCCAGTCTCTCCTCTTCCCTCTCCTTCTTCCAACTTCCACTTCTCTCCCTCCTCCTCCCCTGTTCCTCCTTCCTTTCTGCTTTCCTAAGTAATCCGATTATTAATTATTTCATTCATAAATCCTATGTTTTACCTCCTTCAGTTAGAAAATCCATAGACACTTGGAACCAGCTTGCTTGGGCTCAGATCTTGGGGTACAGGGTTGTAGAGCTGTCTGTCAGCAGAGGTGGATGGCTCTTACTGGCAGAATACAGTGCAAAACCTGCACAGCCATACACGTGCCCTCTACATGTTCACTGCACAATCATACGTGTGTCCTGTACAGCTGTGTGTGTGTCCCGCAAGCAGTACATACGCCCTTCACAGCCATACGTGTGTCCTGTACAGCTGTACATGTGTCTTGCACAGCTCTGTGTATGTGTGCAACAGTTCTCATTCTTTCCCCCGCCACACACCATATGGATGCACACGAGCCCCTTGACAGTTCTGTTGCCACTGTTTCTGCATCAAGAGAGCAAGGAAAACACTTTAAAGGGTTGTTTTGAGAATTAAATACATATTTACTAGATATAATAAATATATAATTAAATACAATAAGTAAATATATAGTCCTCAGAAGGGATTGGCATATAGGAATATTATGTACGTTTGTTATTATCAGTCTTTACTACTATATTATTTCCAGTGGGTGTGTCTTTCGCTGCAAGCTGACAAAGTGAAGCCCATCTTTAAGTGACTGATGGCCTAGTATAAATCTCGGATTTGGAATTTTGGAAACTAAAGCTTGTGTCATGATTCAGATTCATGGCTCTTTATGCACTATGAATTTAGTGTATCCGGGTTTGGTGCCATTCTGAGAAGATGTTCAGGTGCTAAGCTATGTTTTCTTTCTTTCTTTCTTTCTTTCTTTCTTTCTTTCTTTCTTTCTTTCTTTCTTTCTTTCTTTTCTTTCTTTCTTTCTTTCTTTCTCTCTTTCTCTCTCTCTCTCTCTCTCTCTCTCTCTCTCTCTCTCTCTCTCTCTCTCTCTCTCTCTCTCTCTCTCTTTAAGCAGAGGAGGTAAGGCCCAGAGAGGACAAGTCAGATGACGCATCAGGGCATTGGGCTCTAGGGCACGTGTGGTCATGTGGCGTGTGGTCATGTGGTTGTGTGGTCATGTGGCTGTGTGGTCATGACTTGCTAAGAAGATACCCTCAGTGGATAGGGTGGGCATGGAGGACACAGTGGTGCAGACACTGTCTCAGGAGGAGGTGGGCTGACAGGAGATCTGTTGAATTCAAGGCATGATGGTTTAGGTGTCACCAGAGGGAGGTGGCAAGGTGCTGTCTGTCACAGTTAATTCCAGGCCTAGATGTTTTGCTTACCCTTGGACTCATGTGGGAAGTTGGTCCTGATGTGAGTCACACCCTTGCATCTGGTTTTCCTTGGACAAAAATCACCCTGTTAACAGTGCCAACAGGTTTCAAAGGAATGCTTTCAGAGTGATACAAAATGTAACAGAAGGCTTGACCGAATCCAGCTGGTCTCAGAAGGTCTCTTTTCATTAGATGTGTCTATGCTTATTAAAACTCAGCCTGAAGGGCCCCATGTCTAGGGACTTGGCTTGATGAGTTCCCTGGTGGACAGTTCAGTCATTTATAGAAGAGTGTGGGAGAGGCTTGGGCATGCCTCTCTGTGCTAGGTGAGCTGTGGATGAGCATGGGAGAGGCTTGGGCATGCCTCTCTGTGCTAGGTGAGCTGTGGAGTGCTTTCCAGCCCCATGCTTTACACCTCTATCACTCCGTCTAGAGGACAGTATCTCCTTGGGTTGCCAGGAGCTTCTGTGTCCTTTGGGTGTCATATTCAACTAAGAGGCGGGGATACCGTGTTCTTGTATTCAACTAACAGACAGGGATACTGTGTTGTCATATTCAAGTAACAAGTGGGGATACTGTGTTATGGTTTTCAACTAAAAGGTGAAGATACTGTGTTATTATATTAAACTGACAGGTGAGGATACTGTGTTATCTTAGTTCCAGGAAAGCCGACTTCAAGCCCAGGTTTCAGGCATGATATTTTATTTGGGAGGGAAAAGTGATCAGATTGTGATGGCTCATACCTGTATCCTTGGTACTTAGACACCAAGTACCTTGGTACTTAGTACTGTGGACCAGGAGGATTGTAAGTTTGAGGCCACCTGGGCTATCTAGTAAGACACTGTCTCAAAAACATAGCAAGTTGAAAAGAAAAGCTTTCTTTAACAGACAGAGCTGGCACAGTGAGCTAGAGGAAGGAAGGCAGCCAAGAAAAGAAGTGTTAACAAGCCAATTTCCCAATCACCAATGAGAGTGACCAGACCTCATCCACAGGGACATTCTGGGAAATAATAGACTACAAGGCTCAGACTTAGCCCACTCTTGTGCTTACATACCTCCTCCCACCAGACATGAGCAGGGGCTTATTTTGTTTTATTGTTTTGAAAGTTCTAATTCTCCAGCATTTCCAACTCTTGAAGGTATGTTTTCTTTTCTTTCTTTCTTCTTTTTTTTCAAGACAGAGTTTCTCTGTGTAATAGCCTTGGCTGTCCTGGAACTTGTTTTGTAGACCAGGCTGGCCTCGAACTCACAGAAGTCCGCCTGCCTCTGCCTCCCAAGTTCTGTGATTGAAGTCATATGCCACCACTGCCCGACTGTTTCTTGAGGAAAGTCCTCAGGCCAAGAGGAACTAGCAATGACAGTTAGCAGTCCACTTTGATGCTCCAAAATAAAAGGCCTGGGGATTATGGATGGGGCACAGCATCCAAATTTATGGCTTCAGATAACTGAGGTTTGTCTTTTGATTATACTCAATCAAATTGAGCCCACAGTTGTGTTCAACAGCTTCTTTTGTGTGGAGGGTCTACTTTTGTGTCATGTCTTCTGTGATAAAGAGCTTTAATCAACTTGATACAACTTAGGATCACATGGGAAAAGAGTGTCAATGAGAGATCGTCTACTTTGGGTGTGCCTGCAGATCTGTAGGGGATTGTCTTAATGAATTGATATGGATGGCCAAGTCCACTGTGGGTGTTGCCATTCCCAGGGCTGAACTGTATCTGAAGCTGAGCACAGTCGAAGGTGTATGCGTTCATTTCTCTCTGCTTTTGACTGTGAATGTGATGTGACCAGCTGTTGCAGGCTCCTGTGCTGTGACATCTCGACAATGTACTGTTACCTGGAATTATGATCCAAAGCAGACCTTCTTTTCCCCCTCCAAGTGTCTTTAAGTCGGGGTGTCTTATTTCAGTATCAGAAAGGAGACTCCTTCCTTTGGCAGGATGGTGGAAACAGTAGAGTGTGGTAGAAACGATACTGCATTGGTTCTGAGCCCTCAGGAAACTGTTAACTTCAGCTTTTGTCTGGAAATCCTGACCTTGACCTATAGTGGTCGACTGTCTCATCATCTCAGCCTGCAGTCAGCCAGACTTCAGAGGCAGACAGATTGTCTAACTTGCGCAGAAAGATGAAGGAAGGAGAGACTTGATGTGATGGAAGGCCTGTCATTTAGGCCCAGCATTGCTGTCCTCTGAACCCAGTCCACGTCGTCCACTGCTCTACGATGATCTGAGTAAGCCAGCTGCATAGATGTAACTGATGTAAGGAACATGCTCCTTGTTACTTGATTAGCCAGCATCTATTTATAGTGACATAGGCATGTACAAGAAGACACTGCACAATGTGGTCCAGCAGGAGACCAGGATTATAAACATGACCTTTCCTCTGACCTGGAGTAGCAGCCAGTGCTCCTCACAGAGACAGATACCTTGTGTAGCCTCATTATACCTTGTGATGAATTAATGGGCCAGAATTCCCGCCATTCTCGATCTCAGTTGCCTCCCAGAAGGAAATATTATGTTTATCAGTCTCTGGTTTGGTGGTCATCTTTATTCAAGGAGGAGAAAGAAGGAAGTTAAAGTGGACCTGCAGGATTACGCTATGGTTTCCAGGTACATCCTGGAAGCCCCCTGGGTCCCTTTGGTGAGGAACTCCAGCGGGAGGAGAGCTCATGGCTGATTTATGCATTTCTGTATTGCTCTGCTGTGATTGATATCAGCACAGCAGCATCAATAACTTCGTATGTTGCTCCGAGGAGTCAGCATCCGGTCTGGTGTCTCCAGTGTCCTGTAGCATGATTTATGATTCACTTGACCAAGTGACATTTCAAGTCCCCAAAGAGAACATGGAGCATGTTGGAGGAAGCTCAGTGCATCCAGAGTTTCCAGGTCTCAATTTCTTATTTCTGACTTGTTAACTGTGTGACCTTGAGCAGATGCTCAAATGCAGGCTCCTGTTTTCCTTTGTAGAACGTGGACAATTACAACAAATGTCCATATTTCTTGTTACTATTTGATGAAAGAATGGATTGAAATTGCTTTGTCCTAGTAGACACCCTGCACACACAGATGGACTCCAAATTCAAGGATGATCAGGCCCATGTTTTTAAATATCCTAATTGCTGGCTCTTTTAATACCTGAGAATTATGATGAGTCATCCCTAGTGTGTTAGTGGGGTTCAACTGGTGGATATAGCTGGGCTGGGGGAATCCTGGTACATTAGAGACTGAGACAGGGGAGTCAATTAAGTCAAGGAATTTAAGAGCGACTGGGGCAGCATAGCAAGATCCTGCTTCATTCTCCCGCTAAGTGGGTATAAGCAAGAAAGTTGAGTTTGCAGGACATGCCATCCCCTTAAGACAATTCTGTTCTGCATTTGAAACATGTGCAAATTAATGTCTGTTTCTGGGATTTCTCTTCCATACTATATTAGTTCTATTTCTCTTTCTTTTTACTTAAATATCAATTTTTATTATTTTGTATTACAATAGCCTTTCCCACATCTTGACATCATGAATAACAACCCACACCTACCCTATCTTTCTACTTTTTCTTTTTAAAGGTTAAAAAAAAGTAGTGTGTGTGGTGTTTGTTGTGTGCGCGCACGCGCGCGCGTGCGCGCGCAGTGCGTGCACACGCAGCACATGCAAGCAGGTTCCTGGCAGAAGCCAGAAGAATGCATTAGATCTTCTGAGCTGGGGTTACAGGTGGGTATGGGCTGCCAGTGTGGGTGCTTGGAATCGAACCCATCTTCTCTGCAAAAGTAGTAAGTGCATTTAACCACTGGGCCATCTCTCTAGACTCCCATCTTTCCCCTTTTCATGTAAAATTGGCTTAGCTTTTTCTTTCTTTATTCACTATTATTATTTATTTATTTTTTTGGAAACCCAAGTACCTATTTATTAGCTTAGTATTCCAATGCAATTTATTGAAAAGCTAATTTGTAAATTAACTTAATCATGCACTTCTAAGTTATAGTAGGGAATGTTCTTATTTTTGCTGATTAACATATTGTGTGTGTGTGTGTGGGGGGGGTGTATATGTGTACCTCTTTGTTCAGGTGTATGCCCACATGCATGTACAAGTATTTGGAAGACAGAGGCCAATGTTGGTTCTTCCTGGATTACTCTTTACCTTGGTTTTTGAGAATCTCTCTTTGAACCTGATCTTACTGACTTGGAAAGACTGGCAGGGCAGTGATCTCCAGGGACACTCCTGCCTCTTCCTTCCCGGTACTAGGATTGCAGACATGCCATCATGTTTTTGCATGAGCCCTGGAGAGCAGAACTCAGTTCCCCATGCTTATTTATCATACGTTTGACTGCTGGAGCCCTCTCCCCAGGCCTCTTTGATTTTCTAGTTGTCATTTCCTTTTTCTTCTTCTTCTTCTTTTTTTTTTTTTTATTTTTCGAGACAGGGTTTCTCTGTGTAGCTTTGCGCCTTTCCTGGAGCTCACTTGGTAGCCCAGGCTGGCCTCGAACTCACAGAGATCCGCCTGGCTCTGCCTCCTGAGTGCTGGGATTAAAGGCGTGTGCCACCAACGCCCGGCCCTCCTTTTTCTTCTTATCTGGAGAGTTATTATGGCAAATTTCTAACCATTCAAGGTGCCTTTTTATAGATGACTCATTTTTATTCATCTCTATATCTTTCCTGCTTCCCTCTCTCCCTTCCTTCTTTCCTCCCTCCCTCCCTTTCTTCCTTCCTTCTCCACCCCCACCCCAGGACAGGGTTTCTCTGTGTAGCCCGGGTTGTCCTGGGACTTGCTTTGTAGACCAGGCTGGCCTTGAACTCAGAGATCTGCCTGTCTCTGCCTCCTGAGTTCTGGGATTAAAGGTGTGTACCACAGTGCCTGGCTTCATCCCAAATTTTCTTTCATTTTAGCTAGAGATTATCAGCTGGCACATTTTAGAATTCTAGATTGTCTTTGTGGATTTATATGAATGAACTGTGGGCACTGGGAATCTATTCTCCATAGAATGAAAGCTTGGTAATTATTAAACCAAGCTTTATTAATTATTTAGGTCAAATCCTCTTAGCTAGTGTTGTTAAAACGTAGGGGGGCACAAGAACATTTTTAAACAGGCTTCTAGGTGTCCATAAATTCTTGGACAGGCAAACAACCAGTGGACACAAGGTTCTGAGTAAAGGAGAAAGCTCTCCTGAGGTTCTCATAGGCATAGACAAGTCTAAAAAGATGAGGAAATTTAGGACCACAATGTCTGTCTTACATGTGTGGCAGTTTGGTCTATCGTCAGCATTGTAAAGAGACTTTTAAATGATTTTTTTTCCTGCTATTACTCATTTTCTGTATCGAAACAATGCTAGTTGATACATATTCATGGACATTTAGAATACTGCTTTGAATTTTCTTCTGTATTACTATAAACTGATAATTATAAAATCATTAAAGATCCCTTTTAATACATTTGCCTTGAGTTCAACTTTGTCGTATTTTAATACTCCAAGTGTAATTTTCTGTTTATTTGAATTTGTCTGACTTTTTTTCCCCCAAACTCTAGGCTTCTTGCTTAATTGGATTCTTTTTGTATCAATCATGTTTAATATGAAATTTAATCTTGTTTATGCTCATCACAGTGAATTATGTCTTTGTTTCTACTCCAATCATTTTGGTTTTATTTGCTGCTTAATGTTCATGAATCCTGTTGTTTCTGCAGATTTTACATTGGTTGCTTTTCCTTTCTCTGGTAGCTTGCAATTGATTGCAGTCCATTTTAACACCAGGTTTTTTTTTTTTTTTTTTTTTTTTTTTTTTTTTTTTTTTTTTTTAAATCTTTGAAATTTTTCCCAGACTTATTCTAACTCATGTCTCTCCATATAGCATAGCTATCGGAGTTTTCTAAGATCCCTTTATATTTAATTTAAAATTTAATTTAATCTTTTGTTTTAAAATTTTATTTTTATGTTGTATGTATGAGTGTTTATCTGCATGTATGTATGTGCACTATGTGCATGCCTGGTGCCCATGGAGGTGGAAGCAGAGAAGTCCATTAGGTCCCATGGTACTGGCGCTAGAGATGATTGTGAGCCAGGGTTCCGGGAACCAAACTCGGGTCTTCTGCAAGAGCAGCCAGTGCTCTTAACCACTGAGCCATCTCTGCAGCTCTTTTGAATTTTTTGTTAACTTTTTATTTGTTTATTCTCTTTGGGTGTGTGTTGTGTGTGTGTGTGTGTGTGTGTGTGTGTGTGTGTGTGTGTGTGTGTGTGCACCTGCACATATTTGCATGCCAGGATGTGCTTATGGAGACCAAAGGGCAGTATTCAGGAGTCAGTTCTTTTTTTCCATCATGTGGGTCCCGGAGATCCAACTGGTTGGTGCCAAAAATAAGAATTTGGAATGCACTGTGGATGGTGAGATGGCTTAGGAGGTAGATGTGCTTGCTGCCAAGGCTGAGGACTTAAGGTTGAGCCCCAGAACCCACAAGGTGGAAGGAAAGAGAAAAAAGCTGTTCTCTGACCTCTACACACACACACACACACACACACACACACACACACACACACACACACCATGGCACATATGTGCCTACATACATACACAGACACTAAATAAATGTATGAAAAGAAGAATAAAAATTTGGACATAGTTTTGCTTGTTCTCTTTCTCTCTTCTATTTTCTTCTTAGAAAACTTAAAATATAGTTCATTTTTTGTAACTCCATCATATTATACATGCTCTTGGATGTGCTATTATTTGTGTTGTCTTAAATCATACTTACAAGAAATGTACTCAAATTATGTTAGTTGCTAGCCTTAGTACTTACTAAATTTTATATTGTGATGGATCCTCTCTTAGCCTCACATTTTTTTCTGTCTTTCCCATTGTTTCATGTCTATCTACAAGTAATTTATTTCTTTCCTTTAAAATAAATTAAATATAAATGTGAGTGTGTGTCTGTGTGTGGGTATGGGCACATGAGTGCAGAACCCTGCAAAGGCCTCCTTGAGCCCTCCTTGTTACCTAGCCTCTCTGAGTCTGTGGATTGTAGCATGGTTATCCTTTACTTTACAGCTAATATCCATTTATAAGTGTGTACACACCGTATTTGTCTTTCTGGGTCTGGATTACCTCACTCAGGATGATTTTTTCCTAGTTCTATCCATTTGCCTTCAAATTTCCTGATGTCATTGTTTTTAACAGCTGAGTAATACTCTGTATGTAAATGTACCACATTTTCTTTATCTATTCTTTGGTTTAGCGGCATCTAGGTTGTTTCCAGGTTCTGGCTATTACGAATAAAGCTGAGCAAGTGTACTTGTGATATGATTGAGTATCCTTAGGTATATGCCTAAGAGTGGTATAGCTGGGTCTTGAGGTAGATTGATTCACAATTTTCTGAGAAACTGTCATATCAATTTTCAAAGTAGTTGTACAAGTTTGAACTCCCACCAGCAATGGAGGAGTGTTCCCCTTGCTCCACATTATCTTCAGCATGAGCTATCGGTAGTGTTTTTGATCTTAGCCATTCTGACAGGCGTAAGATGAACTCTCAGAGTTGTTTTGATTTGCCTTTCCCTGATGGCTAAAGATGTTAAACATTTCTTTAAGTGTTTCTCTGCCATTTGAGATTCTTCCGTTGAGACTTCTGTTTAGGTCTGTACTCCATTTTTAAATTGGATTATTTGGTTTGTTGGTGTCTAGTTTCTTGAGTTCTTTATATATTTTGGGGATCAGCCCTCTGTTAGATGTGGGGTTGGTGAAGACCTTTTCCCATTCTATAGGTTGCCATTTTATCCTATTGACAGTGTCCTTTGCCTTACAGAAGCTTTTTGGTTTCATGAGGTCCCATTTATTAATTGTCAGTCTTAGTGTCTGTGCTACTGGTGTTCTATTCAGGAAGTTGTTTCTTGTGCCAGTGCATTCAAGACTACTTCCCACTTTCTCTTCTATCAGGTTCAGTATATCTGGATTTATGTTGAGGTCTTTGATCCACTGGGACTTGAGTTTGGTGCAGAGTGATGGATATGAATCTATTTGCATTCTTCTACATGCTGACATCTTATTATGCCAGCACTATTTGTTGAAGATACTTTTTCCATTGTATAATTTTGGCTTTTTTGTCAAAATCAGGTGTCCATAGGTGTGTTTGCTTATGTCTGGGTCTTCAATTTGATTTCATTGATCTACCTGTCTGTTTTTATGCCAGTACCATGCAGTTTTATTACTATAGCTCTGTAGTAGAGCTTGAGATCAGGGGTGGTGATACTTCCGCAGTTCTTTTATTATATAGAATTGGATAAGCTACTTGGTTTTTTATTTTCCATATGAAGTTGAGTATTGTTCTTTCAAGGTCTGTAAAAAAATGTGTTGGAATTTTGATGAAGGTTGCATTGAATCTGTAGATTGCTTTTGATAAAATGGCCATTTTTACTATGTTAATACTGATCCATGAACATGGAATATCTTTCCATCTTCTGATATATTCTCTAATTTCTTCAAAGGTTTGAAGTTCTTGTCATATAGGTCTCTCACTTGCTTGGTTAGAGTCACCCCAAATACTTTATATTATTTGTGGCTATTGTGAAGGGTGTTGTTTCCCTGATTTCTTTCTCAGCCCTTTTATTGTTTGTATATAAGAGGGCTACTGATTTTTTTTTTTAGTTATCTTGCATCCAGCCACTTTGCTAAAGGTGTTTATCAGTTGTAGGAGGTCTCTGGTAGAACTTTTGGGGTTGCTTATGTATACTATCATATCATCTGCAAATAACAATACTTTGACCTCTTCCTTTTCAATTTGTATTCCTTTGATCCCTTTTTGTTGCCTTGTTGCTCTAGCTAGAACTTTGAGTACTATGTTGAATAGATATGGAGAGTGGACAGCTTTGCCTTGTTCTTGATTTTAGTGGAATTGCTTTGAGTTTCTCTCCACTTAGTTTGATGTTGGCTGTTGATTTGCTCTATATTACTTTAATTATATCTAGTTATAGTCCTTGTATTCTGATCTCTCCAAGACTTTTATCATGAAGGGGTTTTGGATTTTGTCAAAGGCTTTCTAGCATCTAATGAGATGATCATTTTTTTTTTCTCTTTTAGTTTGGTTATGTGGTGGATTACATTGACAGATTTTTACATGTTGAACCATTCCTGCATTTCTGGGATGAAGCCTACTTGATCAAGGTGGATGATCTTTTTGATGTGTTCTTGGATTTGGTTTGCCAGTATTTTATTGAGTTTTTTACAACAATGCTCATGAGGGAAATTGGTCTGTAATTTTCTTTCTTTGTTGAGTCTTTGTGTGGTTTGGGTATCAGGGTAACTGTGGCTTCATAACAAGAATTGGCAATGTTCCTTCTGTTTCTATTTTGTGGAATAATTTGAGGGGTACTGGTATCTCTTCTTTGAAAGTCTGGTAGAATTCTGTGCTGAAACCATCTGGTCTTAGGTTTTTTTTTTGTTGTTGTTGTTGGGAGAATTTTAACGACTGCTTCAATTTCCTTAGGGATTATAGGTTTATTTAAATTTTTATTTGATCTTAATTTAATTTTGATATATGGTATCTATCAAGAAATTTGTCCATTTCTTCTAGATATTCCAATTATTTTGTGGAGTACAGGGTTTTGAAGTATGACCTAATGATGGCCTGGATTTTTTTTTTTTTTTTTTTTTTTTTTGAGACAGAGTCTCATGTAACCTAGGCTGGCCTCAAGTTCACTATGTGGCCAATGATGACCTTGAACTCCTGTTCTCCCTTTTCCTTTTTCCAAAGGGCCAGTATTATGGGCATGAGCCACCTTGCCTGGTTCTCTGTGGTGCTGAGGACTGAACCCACCGATCCCTGCACAGCAGGAAAACTCTCTACTCACTGGGTTATGTCTCCAGTCCCTCACCTTTTCATCCAGTTACTGTCTCCCTTGTGGGTGCATTGATAGGATTTTGGATAGAGAAACATTTTGCTTGCTGTGGCTTTTCTTTTTAATAATTCTTGGCAATACGGCTCCATAAAGGGAGGGGACATACACAAAGCTGGGAGGATTCATCATGGACTTATAGCTAAAGGGAGGACACATGTTTTTTGCATTATTTTCCGTTCTCTCTTGGAGGAATGCTTTCCTTCTCACTCACGCTGATGGGCCCTGAATGCAGCCTGTAGAAATGCACAGTTTCTAGAACACACTGTTACCAGGGGACCCCTTCCCTCTGCTCTTGCCTACAGCACTGTTCTTATAGAGCTCAAGTGGCCCCAGACATGCTATTTACCCACTCATATGCCTTCTGTTCTGGCTCCATGGTCCTGGGCAGTACAGTTTTATCCTGGATTGAGGAAATGGCACTTCATTAAGGGGCACTTGAGAAGCGGGCAGAGGGGGAGGTTCAGCTTCTGTCTCCATTATAGACTAGTGGAGGAGGGAGAGGGCCACAGAAGGAGAGAGTTGTTGTTCTTTAGCATTCAGTTCTGTTGTTACTAATTTTCAGTGGCATTTACTTTGAGTTATATCTGCTCCTTCTAGGTTTATAGATTATCTTTTTGCCTAAGTTTTTCTGACATGGTGAGTTCTTTCTACTGATTGCTATAGTTCCATTCATATTTCAATGAGAAAATAGACAAAAAAAGCAAGAACTGGTGTTGATAGTTAAACGCCACTTTTAAATGAAAAAACTCACTTCTAAAAACTTCCAGCATGGGGGCAGGAGAGCCAACCAAGTGGCTGAGAGCATTGCTGCTCTTGTAAAGGCCCCGTGTGCAGCTCCCAGCAACTGTGTCAAGTGTCACACAAGAGCCCGTGACTCCAACTCCAGGGTATCCGATGCCTCCACATCTTTAAAAAATCCCAGCCTGAAGGGGAGCTCCCAAGGTTCTATCCCTAGCTCTTGGGAGTTGATGGCTGCTGGGGGAAGGGAGAGTCACTTTCTTTTTTTCAGTGTGACCATTAGCAGGTTGTTCATGACCCAGTGGATGATTTTATACCCACATACATATAGACAGCACTAATTGGACCCAGTGAATTAAAAAATATATTCCTTTAAAATTGTAAGATGGAGGCATAAGGTTGGGAGGGAGATGTAGCGGGAGGTCCTGGAGGAGTCTGGAAGGGGGAGTATGGAGTTAATATGATCAAGATACAGTGTATACATGTGTGGAATTTTCAGAGAAAGAACAATTTTAAAAGTGGTTAAGGGCATTTGCTGCTCTGGTAGTGGACCTGGGTTTGGTTCTCTGCACCTACATGGTGAACCATAACCATTTGTAATTCCAGCTACTGTGGATCCAATACCCTCTTCTGGCGTCTAAGGGCACAAGGCATGCACATGTAACACAGACATAAATACAGGCAAGACACTTATACAAATAAAAAATAAAACAATAATGAATCATAAGTGTTGTATATCATTCAACTAATTCAGCTAATTCTGTGTCACGAATCACCTCCAATCAAACGCCTTTCTTGTTTATGATTTGGCTAAGAATACAGTATCGGGGCTGGGTGTCCCTGGGCAACTCTACTTCGTTAATCATTGTGAAGAGAGCCTTTCTTCCTATGGGATAGACACATTGGAGAGCTCAGAGTGGCACCCTGAAAGTGCTTCTCACCGTGGCAAAGCAACCACCCCACTTTTGGATTTGGTACTGTAACCTGGACCCACATTCACTGACCAGAGCAAGTCACATGATTTAGGCCATCGACTGAGAAGCAGAGCAAACCTTTCTGTTTCTGGAAAACAACACATTTGCACGGCAGGGTAGGAAATCAGGATCTGGGGAGACGGCATTGCCGCTTGCTCTGCAAAGTGGACACCTGACTGCCAGTCTCCAGAGCCCACAAAAAAGCCGGGTAGGCCTATGTGGGGGTTTGAACGAGGACTGTCTCCAACAGCTTCGGGTGGCGCTGTTTGGAGAAGTTATGGAACCTGTAGGAGGTACAATCTTGCTGGAGGAAGTACGTCACAGGGGGCGGGCTTTGAGAGTTGATAGCCCAACCCTACTCAACTCGATTTCTCTGCCTTTCCTGTGTGGTTGGTGATGCGTTCTCTCAGCTGACTGGTTAGGTTACCTGCTGCCGTTCCTCCTCTGCCAGAAGGAAAAGTAAACTTTTTCCATAAGACACTTTTATTCATGGTGTTTTATTGTAGTAACAAAAAGTGACTAATATTACACAATTCCAGTCTTTAATCACAACACATGGGAAGCAGAGAGCTGGTACCTCTTGAGCAAGTAGGCAAGACTAGCCAAATGTAGAGCTCTGGGTTCAGTGAGAGACTTTGCCTTAACATATAATAAGGTGCAGAGCTAGAAAGGATGACATCAGATGTCAACCTCAGCCCTCCATATGTAAATGTATACATGTGCGTGGACAATTGCATTCACATGTGTCCCCCCCTCCCCCGCACACATGAATGCACATGTACACATACAAAGTACAAAAACAGGATGAGAAAAAAAATTCGGACGAAAGTGTAAATCCGTCCAAGTATTTCCTGTATGAAGGCACCATACAAAGGCTTTCTGTGGATTTTTCTGTATCTCCCACTCCCCCTGACATTCTAAAATTTGAATTTCCTATCATGTGTAATGAGAAAAAGAAGCTGGAGATTTTGAGCGGTTTCCCCACTACCCACAGACTTCTGAGGGGTCCGAGGGGAGATTCAGGGTCAGGTCTCTCAGCAAGCCTACACCTCTCCAGCTCTACTCCATATTCAGTTTCTTCCCCAAACCCAGTATGGCTTATTCCTCAGGAAGCACAGTGTTCATAAAGAAAAACCAGAGACAGACTGGAGGCTGTAAGCCATCTGACATTTGGAAAGTGCCCATCACCTGCTCCCCAGAACCAAAGGAGGTGAAAAGATGTACTCCTGGGGAGAAGGGTGATTTTGTTAATAGGTGTGGTGTTTATGCCAAGTGTCAATTAAAGCCTCTGGGTAGCTTTGTTCATCAGCATTGGGTGGCTCACAGGGCTCAGAAGAGGGATGCAGAGGAAACTTCTAGAAAGACAATCCCAGTCCCACCTGCTGTCCCACAGCTTGGGTCAGCAGAGGAGAGAGCCTTGGCTTCCGAGGCATACATTATAATGAGTCACACAGTCATTAGCGTGTGAACCTCAGGCAGGGTGCTCACATTTTGTGTGAGGGAAGAGGGTTTTTTTTTTGTTGTTGTTCAGTCATAAGCGCTCCCCTGCTGGGTCTGAAATTGCTCTCTGCACCAAAAAAATGCCTGACTTCATTTTCTTTGAATTTAAAAGGACCTTCACAAACATTTTGGCTTAAATATAAAAGAAAAAAATTATAAAAGAAATTAGAAAAAAATTTAAACTTTGGCAGAGGCAAGTTTCATGGAAAAGAGCCCCACTGAAAATAAAGGATGTTAAGAATATTTCGTGCTCCCAACTCGTCTCTTTCTCAGGTATAGCACCACTCTGCTGAAGAACAAAGAAAGACAGGAGCCTGGTAGATACAAATTACTTACGTTTCACAATAGAAGCAAAATTGGAAATTTCTTTCAAAATAGTAAAACTAACACAGCACCTAAAGCACTGTTTCCTTAAGAGCATGGAGTATGGCCAGCAGTCTTGTAAGGGGAAGATTTAGAGTTTGAACTTCAACTGTTGACTCTCAGTGCATGGTGAGTCTGTCATCTGCTGTCTTTCAGCCTCATGGGAGCCTCTCACTGGCTGTGACTGGGGCACACAGGGACCGAAAGCTGATTACTTTGTCCTTGAAGAAAGACCGGTGTTAGCATTTGTGCTCCTCCTGGGCACAAGCAGAGACAATTCAGGGCATATGGGTACATCTGGGTCCCTCACAGGCTTTCCTGTCATTCCAACAGAGGGTACTGGGTATCTGGTGCTGAGAAAGCAACTCTGTGGTTAACAGTCAGCACTAGCTTTCTACCCTCCCTGGTGAGTGGGTGGAGCTCTAGACTTTTCACTAAAGGATATGCGTGTGAGAGGACAAAGCTGTCTTATACATCTCCCTCATGTCCTCTGAATTCTCCAGACCATGAGAATTCAAGGAACCTTCCTTACTGACTATGTGTGGTCAGCATCCATTCAATTTTAGCCTTATATGTTCTTATAAGTCTCTTATGAGTCCTGGATATGTAGATAAGCATGTATACATGTGTGTTTTTGTTGTGTGAATATAAGCTTTCCTCTTAAATGCTTTTTAAAAATATGCAATGAACAGTGCTGTAGAATTGGGAATGCGTTTGGGGTTGCTTTAGTGATAAGCATACGCAACTTGTTTGAGCATGCACCGATTGTGATATCTGACACTCTTTAGTGCATTCTCAGAGATGCTCATGGGCAACACTGAAATAAAAATCATTTTTCTTAATTAAGTTAATGCTGCTGAATCTTTGTTCTGTCCCTCCTCTACCATCAAACCTTTGAAGGCCCCACTGCTTCCTAATCTGGTATAACTCTCTTGTTCATCATAGTTTGCTTTCAGACAAGAATCCTCTGTTGAGTCACAATAAGGTACACCTGGTGTGATCACGCCTGACCAATGCAATGAAGGGGTACCTTTCTACAGGGATGGATACATATTCTCAGACGGCCACAGGCTTCTGTGCAGATTATAAAGGACACTTGAACTATCTTCAAGTTTAATGAACACTCATTTATGTAGCAGAAAAATCAAGCTTTTGGCTTTGAACTTTAAGGCTGTCAACTCTGTATGGTAACATGTGCTGGAGAATAATTGATAAATTCCAAATACTTGTTATGCGAGAACCCATCAGGGATGTGATTCATGGGTGTACTAAAAACAAGTTTGAATGATGGAAAAATTGGTCTTCTAAATGAAAGAAATAAGGCTGAAGAGAAATGTGTAAGAGATCAGCCTGGGATTGTGCTGAGGAGAAGAGCAAACAGGAGAACACTGTCATAAAATGATCACTTGGTGTGCACCCCACTGTACCCTGTCAGAGGTCATTCAGCAGTCACTTTCATGCTAGGATTAGGTCTTATTCCATTCTAGTCACAGTGTCTAATGCTGTCATTTCTTAGTTTGTGGAAGTAACTCCATGAACATTCAGGAAATGGCCGAAGAGGAGAGAGCTTAAATAATCCCACATTAAGGACACACACAGGCCTCATATGTTAGAGTCTACCCCAGTCTGCAACTTCTATAATTTTCTAGCTTCATAATACATTTGAATGAGTGGGTGGAGAAGATCCAGTCCACGAATGTCCTGAAGCCATCTACTCAGAACATTGTCTATTGTGTCCCGTTAGCACTCCCTTATCCATCTGTCTACCTATGGAGTCATTGTTTTTGATGGTGTGCTTCAGTGTCCTGAATTGGAGAAGTTTCTCCTTTAGTACTATTTCTTGCTGCTACTCTAAAGAGAATGCCAGCACAGGATGGCAATCTTGTTTGAGAACCCTGTCTCCCTTGGGCACAGAGCCCTATATAGTGGCTGTGCTAGCTTCATGGATCCTGGTGTGGTGCTGATCCTCTACCTAAGCGTCAGCTTCCCTTGGATCTTGCTGATGCTGCCTTCTAGAGTCTGTACTCCTGGCTGAGTCTGTCTAAGTTGGAAAGGCCCAGGGCTGGCCACTGCATACAGCAGGGCTAGGTAGAAAAAAAAAATAATTCATCTGGCTTTGGTGTGTGAACCTGTGAAAAGACTGTAGTTATTGTCTGTCTGTTAATGGCCCTTGGGAATCTTCTGCAGGGCTGCAATGCCACAGCTCAGGGAAAAGGCTATTCTCAGGGGTAGAATGTATAAACACAGGTATATACCAATTTACATGATAGGACAGGAAAGAGAAGCATGCTGCTGAAAGCTTGTGTGCAGAGGATGAAAGATCCCACCTTTGGCAGCTACATTGGTTTAATTTCCATTTATTGAGAACAAACTCCCATTGAGCACTATTAGCAGGCAAATTCCCTACAGGGTTCAAGAAGAACAAGAGCCTCATAAGGCAAGTCTCCACCCTCATCTGTAGGGAAGAAAGGAAAAATCAACAAGCCAGCCAGCTGGTTACATCCATCCATCCATCTATCCATCCATCCATCCATCCATCCATCCCCCCACCCACCCACCCACCCATCCCCCCACCCTCCCATCCATCCATCCATCCATCCATCCATCCATCCATCCATCCATCCCATCCATCCATCCATCCATCCATCCATCCATCCATCCATTCATCCATCCATCCATCCCATCCATCAATCCATTCATCTTTCCATCCATCCGTCTATCCAGCCAGGCAGTCAACTAACCAACCAACCAACCAACCAACCAACCAACCAACCATCCAACCATCCAACCAGGCAACCAGCCAATCAGCCAAGCAGTCAAGCAACCAGTCAGTCAGCTAGCCAACTAGCCAAATAGCTAACCAACAAGCCAGCCAGCCAGCCAGCTAGCCAGCCAGCCAGCTAGCCAGCCAGCCAAACAACCAGCCAGCTAACCAATCAATCAAGGAACCAATCAAACAAACAAACAAACAAAATAAAAACTCTAAAGTACCAGTTCAGGCACTAAGCTTGGGTATTTGTAAGTGCCCTCACACACATCTAGTTTATCCCAGTTTGTAAAGCAGGTGAGGCAAGTGTTAGCTATATTTTACCAATGAGAGCACAGTCCTTGTTTAATATCACAGAGCCATATGTAGCAGCCCAGAATCGGGGTCATGGAACTGTGGTTTCCAAACTGTTTCTTTGTAAACACTTGGTTATAACACAGTCTGTGTTCAGAGACTACAAAGGAAAAAAAAAGATTTAGTTCTTCTTGGGCTAAGGGAGATAGAGGATTAGGCTTCTGAAAAGAAGTAATTTTCCATATGTGGAGAAATACAGATTATCCTAGACAAGGAGGCACCACAGGGTGGAAAGGAAGGCAGTGGCCTGGAGCAGAGAAGCTATGAAGATGCAGGCTTGCTTCAGTGAGCCTCACTAAATGAGCAGATGTAGGGCTGAGAAAAGCTTCAGGCTGCCTCTAGCCATTGCCTTCATTTCTAGTCTCCCGTCAGGACCCCCGTCTCTTTCCTGAAGAGATATTATGCATTCCAGATTGGAATCAAGGATAATCTTGAACTTCTGGAAATTCTTTTGTCTCTACCTCCCAAGTGCTAGAATTACAGGTGTAGTCTCCCATGTCTGACTTACGTAGTGCTGGAGACTGAACCCAGGGATTTGTGCATGCTAGGCAAACACACCTCCGACTGAGCTCAATTCCACCCCCATTTTAACTTTTAAAATCCATCTTAAATTTTAATTGACACATGGTGAGTGTGTTTGTGGAGTACAGTGTGGCCTTTCAAAACATGGTACAGTATATAATTAATATGTTTATCATCTTAGGCATTTATTACTTCTTTGTGGTGGGAACATTCAAAATCCTGTCTAGTAGCCATTTTCAAGTATTCAGTGAACTGTTATCAACCAGACAACTCCTGTATTTGTTATACAATTGGTACAGAGAATAATGACCCATGTCCTTGGGTATTATTCCATTCAAGATTTGGCAGCTGTACATCAGGCCAATTCACAGGTGCTGTTTCCCACAACAGCACGGACTGCATTTGTGTCTCTGTGTCATGTTTTATTAATTCTCATAATACATCAAACCTTTCAAGTTTGATACAGTGATCTGTGGTTAGTGATCTCTGGTGTTCCCATTATAACAGTTTTGGAATGCCACAAGCAGCAACCATAAAGGACCCACATTCAACAAATGTCATGTGTTTTCTGACTGCTCTGATGTCAACTGTCCTCCAACCTCTCTTCCCTTTCCTTCATCCCCAACCTCTGAGACACAGTGTTGAAATTAGTCCAGTTCAAAACCCCAGATTGGCTTCTCAGTGTCCAAATAAAAGGTATTGTCTCTTCCTGTGTATCAAAGGGTAGAAGTGATCAAGCTTCCATGAGGAAGACATGTCAAAAGCCGATGCAGGCCAAACTAGGCTCTTGCAGCAAACATCCATGCTGAGTAAGTAAAGGATGAGGTCTTGGAGGACATTTGAAAAGCTACTCCAGTGAGTACATAATGCTAAGCAAGGAAAAGAGCCCACTGCCTGATAGGGAGGATGGGTTGGTGGTTGGGACAGAAACTCAAATCAGCCACAGCATCCTCTTAGGCTAAAGCTTTCTCCACGGGAGGCCCTGACTCTCTAAACTTCCAGGAGAGGTGAAGAAGCATCAGAAGCGGTTTTAGGGTCTCAGAGGTTGGTTCATAAGGTTCAAGGGAAGCAGCATGCACACACTGGGGTGAAGACAATCAGTGGGTGCTGATGGTGAAGTTTTGAGATATCCAGATGTGATGGATGGAGATTGCCGGGAAAGCTGGCCTCGCTCAACAGATTTGCAAGGTGGATGGAATGAGTCTTAGTTGAAAGAAGATGTGTCCTGGATTTTCGTAGCTAAAGAGGAGTCAAAGCTTTAAACGACAGCCTGGCTGTCTTGCTCAGAGCCAAGGCAGCTGATGACACTAAATTAAAAATTAGCCAATGCTTATTTTTCTGAAAATTCTAGGACCCTTAGGGAGTCTACTAAATCTTCTTTGGCTGTGTTTCATAGGTGGAACAAGAGAGCACACCTGTTCCAACCTGGTCTACAGAATGTTTGAAGGTTGCTGTTGAGATCTAGTACTCACTAGAAGACTTTCTTCAAAATATTCCTTCTCTTTTTGTGTGTAGATGTTAGAGGTGTTTCTTTATATGTACGCGTGTTTGTGTAGATTTGGAGGCTAGATGACAACCTTAGGTGCCATTAGACACGATGCCATCCATGTACCTAGTTCTCTGAGACGGGGTCTCTCACTTGGCCCGGATCTCACTCATTAGTTTACCTGGGATGGCCAACAAGCCCCCGGGATCCTTCTTTCTTTACCTCCTCAATGGATGACAAGTGTGTGTCGCCACTCCAGGCTTCTTTGACGGGGTTCTAGGGATCAGGTTCGGGTCCTCATACTTGAACAGGGGGCAATTGATTGATTTAGCTGTCTCCCTACCCCTATTACTGCCATCAACCATGCATCTCATGTAAATGTATAATATTGATATTAATATCAATGTTTTCATGCCACCTAACACAAGGCCTATTCTACAGCCTATGGACTGAAGAGACACTTGGCTCTCACATCTCACTTCAGTAAAATCAAAACCTTTTAGAAAGGGTCACCAACCTGGATGCTGTTAATGACATTGTTGATTCATAGGGAGAGATGAGTTACCGACCAGAAGTTTGGAAGAGATTGATTTTAGTGGCTACAGTGACTTGAGGGGTTCAAGGCTGCAGGGGAGGAAGTCACCGCAGACAGGGCTCAGAACAGGGGAACAAGAATTAGGGGCAGAGTTGGCAAAGGAGACGGGGCTGCTGCAGTCTCACAATAAAACCTAGTCAGGCGCTTCCTGGGTGAGCAAGGGTGGGTGTCTTCAGCTGGAATGGACAGAATGAGTGTGTTGCATTTTGTTGAAGTGTCACCAAGTGTTACACAAACTTGGCAAAGCAGTGGCAGCATCTAAGAGGGCTGACTCCAATGTGGAGAGAAGTCCTATTGTGGGTAAAATGCCATTAAGTAGCATTGCATACCACAGAGAACTCTTTAGAGGAGAGATGTGCTAATTGGTACAGCTGACTTCACTGGTAAGACATTGCCACTGGTACCCTAGTCTTCAGAAAGTGGAATTTGGGTCTGCCTGAACCATCAGCACTGAGGTCATACTCTTTCCCAGAAAAATGATTGTGTCTTGATAAAGACCCGGCTGACTGTTAGCATAACTTAGCAATAAAGCATTTATTTAACAAAGACATTTATGTTGGTATTTTTAGGCATCATGCAATTACAGACTCCACCGACTGCAGTGTAATGTAAAAATAACTTTTATATGCACTGAGAAACCAACAAATTTGTATAACCCACTTTATTGTGATACTTACTTTATTGCAGCAGTCTGCATCTAAAGCTATACTCTCTCTGAGGCATACTTATATTTCATTTGGAATATGTAGGCACCCATATCTGTTGGATCTACTAAGAGTTGAGTTTCAAGGCATAAAGAGCCAGAGATGAGCTACCCAGCATTTTCAAAGGGGTGATGGGATGACCCAGAAGTCATGACTCTCAGGTCTGTCTCAGCTGTGGAGAACTGCCTCACCCAGCGGGTGTGCCATCCTTGGGAGAGCTCAGTCTGTAGAGTTGACTAAAGAGAGGGTAGAACATTAATGATCTGTAGGACAACAGACTGAGGGTGCAAGTTCAGCACACCACCTAGGATCTGGAGTTCCCAGGGGTGGGTCAAGATTTTGTTAGGTCTGAAATGTATCTCTTTTTTGCCCTGCCTAATATTTTATTTCCATCTTTGCCTTCAGGGCTGCTTAGTTTTTATTGCCTACTTGATACAACCTAGAGTCACATGGGCCTCAATTGAGGAATTTCCTAGATCACATTGGCCTGTGGCCATGTCTGTAAGAGATCAGTGTTTGACATGGGAGGGCCCAGCCCACTCTGGGTGACACCATCCATAGGTAAGTGGGTCTGGGCTTTATAAGAAGGGCTAGCTGAGTGGGCCAGAAGGCAAGCCAGTAATCAGCACTGCTCTATGGTTTCTGCTTGAGTTCCTACCCGACTTCCTTTGATGATAGACTGTGACTTGGACCTGTAAGCTGAAATAAACCTTCTTCTCCCCAAAGCTTCTTTCAGTCATGGTGTTAATCACAGCAACAGAAAACAAATGAGAACACCTTCTATGAGTGTAATAGTTAATGAACATCCTGTGTACCAAACTACATCTCTGTTATCGCAGAACACAGGCTACAGAGCTGTGTCATCCTCAGTGACTGTCAATCTGGGTGAATATTCCTGTTCTACATTTGCTTTTATGTAGTATGTGGTGTTTGTACATGGTTGTATGTGTGTGTGGTGTACATGAATGTGTAGGTGTGCACACATGCATGTAGAGGCCAGAGGTGGGCATCAAATATCTTTTTCTATTGTTCTATGCCTTACTTTTGAGATAAGGTTTCTCACTGAACCTCCAGCACACTGATTCTGTTACACTAATTGGCCAATGAGCCCCCAATGTCCTCCTCTACTTCCTGTCTAGTGTTGTGGTTCCAGAGGTATGCCACCACACCTGGTTTTAATGTGGGTACAGGGGATTTGAACCCAGGTCTTCATGCCTGCATGGCAGGTGCATTTCTGACTGATCCATCTCCTCAGCTCTGGAGTATCTTCTGATAGGCCTATCATACCTGCATGGGGGAGAGTGGAGTGTGATGTTTTCAGTCAAAGAATGCCAGTCTCTGTGTGGACATATGTTCCCTAAATTAAATATGAAAGGTGTATTTTTTAAGCTTCTGGAATTTATGGGCCAAGTAAGAATCATGGAGTTAAAAAAGGAAGGTTCTAGAAGCAATTGTAAAATGTACAAGTCTTATTCTTAGAAGCTCCATTGTATGTTTCTGCATCTTTCCTGTACATGACTTTTGTGTTCCTTTCCTATGACTCAGAACACTCCTTCCAAACACACTTAATCACCTGTAGTTCAATTTCACTTTTTTTCCCAAGAGGGAAGGAACTTTATCCAACTTTCTGATTTGACAACTGGAAATTTGTTGGAATCAGAATCTGGGGCTTGTGGTGGTTTTGTCTGTGGTTCAAATAGTTTCATACACTGTGAAACGTTCAAAGTCATCCACTGTGCTCCGCTCTCCTTCTGCATGCTCTCAGAACCCTCTCTGATAAGACTCAGGAAATTTCACAAGGAAGTGTCTGGTTTGGGTGTCCTTTGGGATGTGGTAGCCAGTGCCCCAGTGCCTTTTGTTTCCTGAAGAAGCTCCGGAAGAATTCTGCTTACAATTGCTCCTCCTCGTCTACCTTTCCTTTCCGGTCTCCTCCATTGCCTTCCTGTCTTCTCCTCCATTTTGGCCACGGTCTTCCGGATCTGGCTGTCTAACTCCCCCGTCTTGTGTCTTCATTTCCATCTCTATTCAGTTTGATCTTCATCCAGGGGTCTCTCCCAAACTTTGTATTTGAACTTTTCCATGACATTTGTGACTCCCTCAGTTTCCTCACCTCTCTTTTGTTCTTAGGTGTTGTCTTTCTTTAGTACCCTATTATTGTCTAATAGATGCTTAATGCCCTGCCCTCAGGAATGATTGACAGGATGTTTTCTGGAAGACTTTGCCTCGTCTGTATGCTTTTTCCTCTTACTTGTTTTGGATTTGACATTTAACTGTAGAGGTTTTCTCAGAAGGCTGATGCAGAACACCATCCTTCAGACACAACATGGATGTTACTACCTTGAACTCAGAGTAGCCAAAGCAGGATTAAATGTACGTGGGGTGGAGGAGGAGGGAAGGAGTGGTTGAAATCTCAGGTGAGGATCTGGCAGCGCCCCCCCCCAACTCTTTCTACAATGAAATGTTAATAGACCCAAGGTCAGATGAGTCTTCTTTTACCTTAATTGGCCTTGTACTCTCTGCTGACATTGGAAGGGATTCAGGCTTCTTCAGCTTGGAAGGTCAGTTACTGCTGGTTTATATTCTAGTAATGTTTTCAATGTAGTCCTTCTTTGTTCTTTCCATCCTTGTGGAATTATGGCTTAGGAACAAGCCTTTGGGAGTCGGGGAGATGGCTCAGTGGGTAGAGTGCGTCCTGTGCAAGCATGAGGACCTGAGCCTGGATTCTCAGCACCCAAACAAAAGCCATGCTCAGCGGCACATGCCTATTCCCCCATACTAGGGGCTGGAGGTAGGGGGATCCCAGGGCCTTGTTGGCCAAGCAGCCTAAACACAACTGTGAGGTTCAGGTTCAGTGGGAGATCTTATCTCAAAACATCATATGGAGAACTGAGCTAGGAACACTTCCTCAGTTTCTGGCCACTACACCTGCCTGCATAGCCAAGCACACCTACAGAAACAAGTGCACAAACACACACACACCACCACCACCACCACCACCACCACCACCACCACCACCACCACCACCAGCAGCAGCAGCAGCAGCAGCAACAACAACAACAACATAAAAAAATCAATCTTTTAACCACAATTTTAGAGGATTTTTGGACAGGATGCTAACCAGATGTTTTAATTTTTCATCTTTATGCACATCTGTCTGAGTATCTTTACAATTTTTACATCTAGCTTCAATCATGCCCCCAAGATTCACAATAGTGGATTTCACATAATTTTTGCTGGAGAACACGACATATTCTGACTATTCTAGGAAAGGCCCATTTTCTTAATACATGAAAAGCTACTATAACATTGCAAGTGTCGTTTACATTATTACACTCTGAAATTAGTTTTGTTGGTAAGGCACTTTAAAGTACATGCACTCAATTTCCATATTTGAATGTGGGAAATCTAGATATTCAGGTTTCAAGGATTATTTCCCAAGAAGGCTAAAACTAAAGACTCAGTATCAGGGCTGTGCTTTCCGGCACTGCTGGCTATTGAGTTTGTTTTGATTGACTCATTGCTATGATGCATATCTTTGTGCACAAGCTCTTCACGCATGGGACTTATTTCTTCATGCATGATTCCCAAGAGTGGAATTACTGGATTCTGAGCTATAAACATTTTTAGGTTTTTAGAGTCTTACTGTAAAAATGCTTTGCAAGAGTTATGGCAAATTTTCCTAATGGGGGACAGTGGGTCAGAATACATTTATTTGTACATGCCTTTGGGGAAGGGTGGTGGACCGAAAAACCCATCTCACAGCCAAACACACCACACATATGCACCATACGCACACACACACACACACACACACACACACACACACACACACACACACACACACACACACACAATGCCATGCCATACCATGCCATGCCAAAACACACCACACACACCACACCATACCACATCTCACCACACATCACACACACACACACACACACACACACAATTGGGGCAGCTTACAATGCCATTTGGCCATTTTAATAGAACCAATCTCAGAAATTTTCCACTAATCATAATTAAAAGAGCATTTACCACATGCTTAGATCACCCACAGAACATATAATTATTGAAAATTTTGAGTGATAGCTCATAGTTATTGCAAAACTGCTAAGCACAAAGCCGGGATGCCCCTGATTCCCACCCGTGGGTTTCCCAGGCTTTTCTAATGGTAGGAAGGATATGAGCCTGTGGACATGGCGCATGAGGAACAAGAGATGGGTGCAGAAGGAGCTCTAAAGGCCCTTGTGTGGAACACTTATGAGGCATTCGGTCATTTTACTTCCTGTGTCCTGTCATGTGAAGCATTGTGCTTTGGGCAAATGTGTCAGGGAAATAGGCTTCAGCAAGGGAGTGGACAGAGAAAATGATGCCATATCATAAAACACGAAAAGCTCCTTGCTGTCTTATATGAGAATGTGCATGCTTGGTGCTGGAAACACTGGGCTTTGGCTATTAGGCCTTAGTTATCGAGGACAGCCATTACAGTGATGGTAGTACTGAACGTGGATGTGATGGTGAGGTCTTCATGGGTGAGCTGAAGGTGTTGGAGTACCTCCTCATTGTATTAGTTTCTTTTCTTGCTGAGACAAAAATCCACTGACAAAAACAACTTAAGGGAAGAAGGTTTTGGTTTACAGAGTGAGGTATAGTCCATCCTGGCAGGGAAGTTCATGGCCATAGGAATGCAAGACACTTGGTCATGTGCCATCCACAGTCAGGAAGCAGAGAGCCATCTAGGCTGCAGCCAGGGGATGGGGTCACCCAAATTTAGGGTGACTCTTCTCACTTATGTGAACCAAATCTAGAAACTCTCACAGACATCCTTAGAGATGTGTGTCTGAATGAATCTAGATCCTATCCAGCTGGCCATGAATATTGACCTTCAAACTCATCTTTTGGCTTTGGACAGCAGCCTTTTGGAAACCTGATCAAGTGACCCTTTCAGGGTCCTAGTAATCTCCTGGAATATCCATGGGTGCTTCAAAAAACAGAGCTAGTTCTGAGACAGAGCTGGGCTTACTGAGCTTGCAGCCACTTTATAATTTTCTTTGTGCTTTGTCATTGCATGTGTATAGAATGCTGGGAATCGCAGCCTGTGCAGGCCAAGTATGTGTCAGGAGAGGGCTTGTTCTGTCATGTGTAAGGGACTTGGATTCTGATTCTTCTGGTTGCCTTTCAGGACCTCAGTCTCCACATCTGGAATAGGAACATAAAGTACAAGGACCCTTGTGGAGACCCTTGGCTTATGCCCCAAGTGCTGTTTCCCTTCTTGCTATGGGAGGCTAGGGAGTACCACCTAGTACAGGCAGAGGAATTTGTGGGCCACTCATCAGGGATGGAGTCCCCAGAAACTCTGCTCCCTCTGACCACAAAAGCTGAGGTGTCTCTGGGACTCCCCTTTCCTTGGTTGTTTCTCCCCACTCTTTTTCTCCCTACCTTTTATTTGTTTTCTCCCCACCTTTTATTTGAACACTGAGAACAGAGTGAGCTGTTCTCCAGCAGTGGTCTCTGGACCATCAACGCCATCATATCCTAGGATATTAGACATGCTGATTCTCAGAGCTACTGAGTCAGTGACTCTGGATTGGGGACCAATGGCAGGCCTGTGTGAACAAGCAAGTCCTCTCCTCCACTGTCAGAAATAGATGAAACTGAGCTGATTTACTGACTGGATTCTTAACTATGCACTGTTACATTTACTCTGCATTCTGGACAGGGTCCAGCTGTCTTGAGACTGGGCAATCAGCAAAAATCTCTACTTGCATTTCCCAACAGATGCCAGCCCAGTAGTGGAACTTCATCATGGCCCGGGGATGGTGGTTTCTTCTTTTTACCTGTGCTTACTCAACGCTTTACCTGTGGTGCTCAGCGCTTGGAGGGACTTTGGCCTGCAGAGGAGGAAGCCGTACTTTGAGCTCTCCTGTAGACCTGCATCTGGATTATGGGGCATAAACTTTATTGTGTTTTTTTCCTTTCCTTTGTATTTTACACTGTTGGTCCTTGAAACGATGCTGCTTTGCCAGCATGGAGAAGTGGGGGGACCTTGAAATCCTGACTATTCTCTCAGCAATCTGTTCCCTCATCTTCTAGCCCCCCAAAGCCTGTCACCTCTTTAGAAATAGGAGGATATTTTCAGCACGTCAAGCAGAGCACCTGAAATTGCTGGAGACTTCAGAGCTGGGATCCTGAATATTGTTATTAATATTCTTATTTTGTTTGGAGCTGTGCGTACAGCATGTTGAGGATTAATTAATAAATGTTTTCCAAAATGGTATGTTCAGAACCTGTCCAGGAGCTGAGGAGACAGCTCGGTTGGTATTGGTAGAGTGCTTGCGACGTAAGGATGAACCTGAGTTTTGTTCCTGGCACCTATGCGAAAAGTCAGGCATGGTGACAGGCACTTGAGATCCAGTTCTGGGCAGGTAGAGACAGGCGGTTCTCTGGAGCTCAGTGGCAGTCAGTCTAGACTAATTGGTGTATCCCAGGTCCCAGTGAGAGACCCTGTCTAAGGGAGAAGATGGCTGAAGAACAACCCACGCCTAGCATGCATGTACATATACATGCAACTCCTCCCCCACACCTATCCCCCCCCCCAGACAAAGCAAAGCAACACTAAAACCATATCAGGCTCTCTGGAGCCTCCAGGCCTGGCCTGATCAGTTGCTGGCATATTTTGAATGCTATTAAGATTTTCTTGAGCAGTGAGGTTTATGTTTATCCTGCAAAAATTGTTGCCAAGATGATATTGGATTTCATAAGGTCCCAGATAATTGGCAGAGCCCCTGCAGACTTCCAGTATTTCAGAGAGCAATTGTATTGGGCTTGGTAGCAAGAACACATGGTATGGAAAATCTTTATAGTTTGTGGGAGGAGATAAAGCAGCCTAGTGAGCGACCTTGGAAATCCTCATAACTTTAACAGTTGTTTGGCATTTGGTTGGTATGGAAATGACTGATTAGTCTCAACAAAGGTTGCTGTGGACCAGGCGTTGGCTCTCTAAACTCAGGTGCTGTGTGCTTGTTCTGCTCTCTACTCTGGGGTTCTGAAATCTTCCTGGGATATGTTTCTTAGTTTTTATTTTTATTTTAGGTTACCCCTCCAGAGCAGGAGGATGTCTTTTGCTTGTGAGGTCAGGAGTCAGCGACACAATCATTTCAGTTAGCTCTGAGCTGTAGGCTTCATAATGCTCTTTCCATCACAGCCTTACAGATAAAATTTGTTGTGTGCTCTCTTTTAGAGAGGGAGGAGAAAACAGTTAATAAACATTATAAACAAGCTATTTGGGGACATATTTCTTTATACTCTTTGCTGAAAGGCAGTGTCTTGCAATGGCAAAAAGCAGGTACCAGAGCCAGACAAACACTGTGTCTTCTCTCTGTTGCTGTCTGAAGACCCACGAGGTCTTCTCTGCCTAAACTTCTTCGTTAGTAGACTGGAGACAATGGTGCTACTTTTGTGCAGCTGTCCAGAGGGTTAAAGTAATTCGCATTGGTAAAATTCTCTGAATATTTCTTGCAGAAAGTCCTCATTATGACATTTGGAATCATTGGCTGATAGGGTCACCTGTGCACCTGTCGCTTTAGCTCCGGAGTACAGGCGCCATGGCATCAGACACTTTATGTCTCTTCAGCTCCGGAGAGCAGGCGCTATGGCATCAGACACTGTAGCTTTTGTCACTGCTGCTGATGCCTAAAACACTACTGCATCACAAGAGGTGCAAAGAACAGTTTCACCGAATTCAATCGCAGGTTCTAGAATTAGCTTGTTTCTGACCAGAGCTCCCCAGAGATCAGTATTTATCTTGCGGTTCTTGAGGGAGAATTTGGGCTGTCTTTTGGTAGATTTTGGAGTCTGGTTCATTCCAGGATCTTCCGGGGAATGAGAACAGTGTAGGAATGGTCAGTAGGACCACTGGATCAAGACAAGTGCTAGAGTCAACCCTTTATGTCTCAAAGTGAATACAGGAGCTCATGAGGGGGAAAAGCTCCCCTAAAGTTTGTGACTTAAGACAGAAGCAGTGTATTTACTGTTCTTGCAAAGTCCGTGGTAGGTAGGTAACTCTCCAAGGTAGTCTTCCCCCAAGAGAACTTGCTTGTAATACCATTTGAGTCACCAGAATCAACAGACTCAGGAAGGCATTGAGGCAATTCCATAAGGCCCCTCTTTGCTTCTGCTGCAAGGGGTGTGCAGCATTTCCACTCTCTTCTCATTGGCTGGATGTGGTCACATGGCCACTCTACCTACAGGGAGCTTGCAGGAGTGATTTGTCAAGTTTTCAGGAAGGGGAAGAAGTAAACATTGGTGACATTTACTGCAAATGGGTGTGATTTTACTTTTTACAGAAGAAAGTTTGTAAACTCACTTTGGATCAACCCTTCACAAGGAGATTACACCAATGATTTTTTTTCTTTGTGTAGTAAGATTGTGGCATAGCTTGTGTGTGTGTGTGTGTGTGTGTGTGTGTGTGTGTGTGCGTGTGTGTATGTGTATGTGTGTGTGTGTGTGTGTGTGTTGTGTTTCCTGTTCACTGGAGACAAATAAAATCATGTATCTAACAGTTAATGGGGCAACTACCAGACTATAACCTAGTAATGCATAGGATTTAGATAGGGAGTGGGTAGATACTGGCCATGGTGGCATATGCCCACATTTGGGGAGTGGAGGTAGGAGGATTAGGGGTTCAAAGTCATCTTCCCCTATATAGCAAGATTGAGGACAGCCCTGGCTATGAGACCAACCCTGTCTAAGTAACTAAATAATAGTAGGATTGGATACAATCTTTCAAGGCCACAGGGATTTAAGGAGTAACTAAGAAAGCAGGGGTGATTATGGATAGCACCATTATTACAGACTGGTATACTTAGCTTCTTATGATCAGTGATAAAACAGAGATGAAAAACTCATCTCTGTGGACAGGTTGCTTATGATTTTCAAGGGAAACATATGGAAGTCTATCATTCAAATGCTAGGTATTGACATAGTAGAGGGTGCACACACTGATGCCATACCTCAAACTTTCAGAACCCTCATGGTTTATGAAGGAACTTAATGAGTGAAATAATAACCTCTTTATAACATAGACATTGTAGTATAGAGGCTTGTACTAGGTCAAGTGCTATTGAACAAGGCTGTAGGCAAGGGAAATAACATTCATTCACTAATCGATTGATAAGTAAAAACTGCAGACATTTATTGTGAGCAACATGATGTCGTGACATACATACATTGTGGAAAGGCTAAATTGAGCTAATAAATATATGCATTACTTTGTAGTGGGTGGTTGTTTGAACCATACTGTAACTAGAGTTTTCCTGCCTTGCCCACAGTCAGGACAAATCTTTGTCACCCACCAGTCCCACAGCCGCTCAGACCCAACCAAGTAAACACAAAGACTTATATTGCTTACAAACTGTATGGCCGTGGCAGGCTTCTTGCTAACTGTTCTTATATCTTAAATTAATCCATTTCTATAAATCTATACCTTGCCACATGGCTCGTGGCTTACCGGCGTCTTCCCATGATGCTTGTCATGGCAGCGGCTGGCAGTGTCTCCCTTCCTCTCAGCCTTCTACTTCCCAGAATTCTCCTCTCTCCTTGTCCCACTGAACCATACCCTGAAGCACCGCCCCTAGTGAGGTGGCAGGTAACTGTTACACCTGCCTATGACCTTGAGGTACATGTCCCTGGGGCGTGGCCGCTTGCATTACTTCACATACACTTTAATTCTAGTCTCAGCTATTTCCAAGTCAGGAGGCTGCATGTGAACTTGAATGGAGAATGTAGCCATGCTAAAGGATTGAATAAGGAGACAGCAGCCTTCTGTGCAGAGGAAACACTATAAAGGCACAAAGACATGAAGCAATTAGCTATGCTTAGAGAACAAAGGGATGCAGGCAGCATGGTAAATGAAGGTCTAGTCATTCAGAGCTGCTGTTAGTGATGGGCTGAAGAAGGTGACACCAGGAAACTGATGGGGAGATCAATGAACTGGTCCAAGTGAGAGATTCTGGAGTCTGCACTGGGACAGTGGATGCTGGAGATGAAGGTTGAGTGAGACATGATGGGGTCTTCCTTGCCTGTTCCCCCTGAGACTAAGACAGTACCTGCTGCCTCTGGAGTCAGGGTGGTGGATAGAAGAAATGGACATTTCACTTTTGATTCTGTCTGATTTGGGGATATAAGAGGGCACTGAGACCATAGGAGCCAATTGCTATGGAAGTTTCCAAATGCCATTTCTTGGCTAAGAAGTCCCTCCCAACTTCTGGGAGGGTGGACTGCTCAATGCTCACAATAGAAAACTTCTTCCAAGAAGTTTCCAGTTTTCTGGCCTTGAAATTTGCACATGCTGCATCTTGGAGAGACCCACGGCCAAGGATGGACTTATAACAGAGTTCAACACATTGGCTGGAAAGGAAGGGACACCTCTATGCTTCACTCCCCCCTCCCCCCAGCCAGGTCCCCCTGTGAATCAAGTCAAGGCTGGACCTTTATCTGGGTCCACATCTTCACTTAGCTCCTTCATCCTCTCAAACCTGCTTTCCTTTCTTTCTCTTCCAAATAGATCATGTGCGTCTAAACCCTTATTTCAAGCTCTGTATTTGTGGAAATCATGCTGAGACACCAGGAAATATTGACCATGGAAGCTGATGGAAGATGCGTGGGTAGGGGAGAGGAGAGACACAAGCAGCAGCCAGAAGAGGAATGAGAGCTAGAGAACACAGTCGGGGTGTACATTTAGAGAAACAGTGCGTCTGGAAGAGACCAGCATTCTCTTTCCAAAGTTATGAAGGGGAATCTGGATTCTTCTGAGTCCATGCAAATGCTCTGTTCATAGGGGGCATAGGTTGCTACTGTCCACCCCCCCACTTCTATGGGGCTATGTTTCTAACTCTCTTTGATGAAAATGGCTAGGGTCAGGGAGTTTTGTTCACCTATTTGTGATGCTGATGCAAGAGGCAATGGAAAGGCAGGGAGAGTCTGAAGTCCAAGGGTCTTGCTTGATTCAGGAGGGGTCACCTAGGCAAGGAACCTCAGCCACTGGCAAAGGGTGGGACTTTTTCCTGTCCTGTCCTAATCCTGGGTTTAATTCTGTCTTCTTAAATAGAATTGCAAATGCTCCCCGGCCCCAGCCCCTGCCAGAGTTTCTCCTAAGGCTATGGACTGCAGGCTGCAGAAATAGATAAACATTCTCCCCTGTTCTGTACAGAGCCTTTAGCTCCCACCCCTTTATGCTGAATACACTAGCCACGTGGGTAGAAGTCATTTTTAGCCTTGGCTTCTGGGCAGAAAGCTTCAAGCTCAGCTTGCCCATTGTATTCCTGTCTCCAGGCTCCAAGCAGCCCTTCTCATGCTGAGAAGTCCACTGGCCCAGAGGAAGCCTGGCCCAGAGCAGAGGGTGGCATTTGCAGTCTCTCTCCTCCCACGCTGAAAAAACATAAGTTGCTGGCACACAGAACAATACTATGAGGGGTGCCTGGGCTTTTTATTCCTCCTTCCTCTTCCAAAATGCTTTGCTTCATTTTGGCATAGAAACAACACACAACTACCCCTTCAGCAAACACTATAAAAACTATCTCCAGACCAAACCTCCCTCCCTCTGAGCTTTAATCAGACAGCTGTGAGGTGCCCAGTCCAGGCAGATGCGAGTGCTTATGAGCAAGGATGAGGGGCTCAGGTCACGTGACACCCTGGTTGCATTGATTTGTCCTTGCAGCTCTTGATCTATGTACAAAGTCAGTAGTAGGGGAATAAGGTAGAGGAAGTGTGAGGAGAGAGAGAGAGGCGGGAAGGGAGAGGAGAGGAGGTCAGAGGTCAGCAAAGAAGGGGAGGAATTCTGGAAGGTAGAGATGTGAATGCATTCAAAAACTGTAGGGGGAAACCTTGCTAGTTGAAGAGGATTTTGCAGGATCTTCAGTGTAGTTAGTTACATTGAGAAGGTTGGTGAAATTGAGAGCATCCTTGGTTTATCCATGAGAGGGACCATGGATTGTGATTCCAGAAGATGTAGCTTTCCTTCTTTAGTATGCCCAAGTCCCTGGTGGCCCACTTTGTGTAGAATGAATGGGCACTGGGCATGTTGGTTGTGGTAGTCTGAATGTATTGGTGCCCATAATCTCACAGGGAGTGGCACTATTAGGAGGTATGACTTTGTTGGAGTAGGTGTGGCCTTGTTGGAGGAAGTGTGTCACTGTGGAGGTGGGCTTTGAGGATTCCTATGCTTAGGATACTGCCTAGTGTCTAAGTTGACTTCCTGTTGCCTGCAAGATGTAACACTCTCAACCCCAGCACCATGTCTGTCTGCATGCCGCTATGCTTCTCATCATGATGATGATGGACTGAATCTCTGAAACTCTAAGTGAGTCACCCCAGCTAAATGTTTTCTTTATAGGAATTCCTGTGGTCATGGTGTCTCTTCACAGCAATTAAAACGAGATAGGCAGCTGCATTTCATCCTCAGCTGAGCCCATCCCAGGGAGACATCTATACCAGGGAGACTATGGATGACACAGCACCCACGAAGCAGGCAGCGTCTCTATGTCATAGTTAAAGCTGATTTCTTCAACCCTTGGACCCTTTGCCCTTTGGGTTTATTATTGCCCAGCTCTAGCTCTTTTGTCCCTTTTTGGGCCCCTTATATTCATGAGGTCGTGGGCTCCATGTAAACATCAGGAAGAGACCAGAGGTGGCTGGAGAGTTTGCTCGGTTGGTAAAATGCTTGCTACGCGAGCATGAGGCCATGAGTCTGACTCTCAGAACGCACGTCTTAAAAAATCTGGGCATGACATGGTGGCACGTATTTGTAAGCCCAGCACTGGAGAGGTGGCAATGGGCAGGTCCTTGGGACTCACTGGCCAGCCAGGCCATCTGAATTGGGGTATCCAGGTCTCAGTGAGAGACTCTGTCTCAAAGATGAAAACCAAAAAAGATGGATGATACCTGAGGAGAAATATCTGAGGTTGACTCTACAAGCACACAAATCCCTATATATGTAAACACACACACACACACACACACACACACACACACACACACACACACACGCTTGTACCCACAGAAGGAGACTGGGGACAGTGTTGTCAAGAACATGATACTGTGGTCCTATTTCATCTGTTTGGACTGGTCAGAAGAGAGACATTTATCAGTGTTGTCATTGGGAATTGTTTTCCCAACTTGATTTCATCCCCTCTCGCTGCCCACCTAGGGTCAGGTCCTGGTCTGTGATGTCCCACTGTGTCCTTACCACACTCCTTAGGTTGGCAGCAATGGGCTGTTCCATTTTCCAAGGCAGATAGAGAGAGGCTCAGAAAGGTGAATGGGAAAACTGAAATGAGAGAGAGAGACCAGTTCTCCAGAGTCATACAACCAGGTCTCCTGGCAAATCATCCCATGGAACGCCGGCTGCAGGACCCTGGAGGTGAGTGGCACGGAGGAGATGTGTCGCTGTAGACCCAGGGAGAAGAGATGCTGCCCTGGCTTTTGGCGGTGGTCAGAGGTGAGGTTCCTGCTGCTGGGGCTTTCAGCAGAGACCATGACCCCACTCTTTTGGACAGCAGTAGAGGGATGACGATCAGAGAGAGGGCTAACAAACATTTAGTTGAGATTTAAGCCAGAAAAGGGCAGAGGGGCGGGAACAAATCTCAGACTGAGATGACTTTGGCCATAGAACTTCAGAATTTGATGCCAAGTTTGCTTCTTAGCAATGGAAGACATGGAAGGCAGGGAAGACATGGAAGGCACTGCCTTCCCACACAGATCCCCCCCCCCACTACCATATCCCCGTCCCCACATCTTAAAGATTCCCAAGAGCCAGCTCATACTCTTGGGTGGCTGGGGATGCCTCCCTGCCTCCTTCTCTTGCCTGCCTTCAAGAATCCCTCAGCCTAGGCACAGAAGCTGTCTTCCACAAGGAAGGCATAGAGAGCTGAATCATGCAGGGAGCTGTTTTATTCTCTGGTCACTTCTCTGCCTGGGTTACTGGATCTCTGCCAGGGCTGTGGAGATGAAGGGAGATGCTGTGTCCTTGTTTTCCCCAGGGCTGCAGTATATGCCCAGGCTCTTGGCTCAGGTCTCTGGACAGCACAGATTAGTTTGCATTACAAGACTCTGTTTCCAAGGCTGTCTCCACCTCCACACTGTGGGCTCCCCAGAGCCATGGACCAAGTCTGAATCATTGTCCCTCTGAGTACAGCACCTGTGGGTAGAAAGTTGGACAGAGACATTGAAGGCATACTTGGGAGATGGCATTGGACTTGTACCTTCAACTCAATTTCATTTTTAAAATTTGTATTTATTAAAATCACACACACACACAACACACACACACACACACACACACATGAAGATGAACCCATGTTGTGGTGCACATGTGGCGGTCGGAGGACAACCCCGGGTGCTGCTCCTCGTTTCCTATCTTCCCCAGGAACACGGTTTCTTTTTCATCATTTACCACCATGTACCACATGTTATCTAGCCCATTTCTCTGGTCTCAGCATTCCATTTCTCTGTAGAAGTGTTGGGATCACACACTTGTGCCTCTGTGACGTGGAAGGAAAAGATATGTGTGCCTCCTCCCTCTCCCTCTCTCCCTCCCTCTTTCCCTCCCTCTCTCCCTCCCTCCCTCCCTTCCTGTGCCCCCCCCCAATTTCACACTGTCATATTCTTTTTTCCAACTTTCAGAATGTTTTAGAAAGCCAGTTCACACTCTTGGGGTGACTGGGGATGCCTTTGATTGCCTTCAAGAGTCTCCCACCCTGGGCACAGGAGCTTGTTCCACAGTGAAGGCACAGGGGACCAGGTTACATCTGCTCTGTCAGACAGAATTAAAGTAAAATACCTTCAGTGGGTTTCCATGGGTTCTTTGGATTCAAACTCAGGGCCTCATGTTTTGGTGGCAAGTGCTTTACCTGCTGAGCCACTCCCCAGCAATCTCCCCCATAGCACCAATTTCAGACATACTCCTGCAGACCCGGCCCAGGACCAACGTTCCAGAAACACAAAGGCATTCCCCAGAGACAGAGATCAGGGCCAGTAAATAATGAGAATTGGCTTTTTTTAAAGCTGTGGTGCAGGAAGAGGCCAGATCAGGGCACTCTCTCCCTGTGAACAAGTGTGCACTGGACACCCTAGCCAGTGGCCCTGCTCACACCAGCACGAGCCTCAAAGTCATCAGAGGGATTGTCAAAACAGATTGCTGGTCCCCATTCACACCCGAGGTTCTGATTCAGTCAGTGGGTCTGAGCTGGGGCTGAAGAATTTGCACTTTTGACATACTGCCAGATAGTCTTGATGCTGTAGATCTAGGACCGCCTAGTTTATGAACTATCATTTTAGTTCAGTGGGTTGTCCAGGGTGAGGAACACACTTCGTTGGTCCCCAAAGGCTGGAGCTCAATGGGAAATGTGGATATTTAGTTAAGAGTAGTTTGTATGACAGCATCCCTCTTTCTCTCTTTTCTTTTCATTGCTTCCTTGTAAAACCAACTAAAAAGAAACCATTATAATAGAAATAATCCTGAAAATTAGGTGGGACTGGAGAATGGCCCAGTAGTTAAAGCACTGGCTACTCTTCCAGAGGACCTGGGTTCCATTCCCAGCGTCCATGTGGCAGCTCACAACCACCTGTAACTCCAGTTCCAGGGGACCTGAGGTCCTCTCCTGGCTCTACATGGTGCACAGTTGTACATGCTGACAAAACACCCCCACACATAAAATACAATAAATATTAAAAATATAAGCACACACAGAGACACACTACACACATACACAACCCCCCATATGTACAAACACACACACACACACACACACACACACACACACACACACACACACAGACATGCATGATATTGCAAAGTGGTCTTGCATGATGGTGTTCTTAGTTGGAAATGTCTTCAGCTCCAGAGCCTTTGGCCTGGTCCAGTGATGGACCAGTTAATCAGCAAGGTCCCCAGCAAGGTCCCCAGACCCAGGGCAGAGGCAGGACTGGTGACTCCCTGCTCAAAGTTCAGAAAGCTGGTGTGAAGTGGCACTTTGACCCATGCCTATCCTTAGGACAGCTGTCCTCTACAGCCAGGGTGCCTGCCATCTGCGCCTTTAACCTTCGAAGCACATTTTAAAATATACTATTTAATTTTAAATGACATTTGCCAGCCCGCTGCTGTGCCAGCTCCCTCTCGACGGCTGTATTGCTGACAGAGATTCTCTCTAGAAGCTGGTGTGCAGGGTCAGCTGTCCAGGCCCTCAATGTGCTGAGTTCCAAGCGGTGCCTGCAGGCTTTTCCTCAGCAACAGTCTTTATCTTTACATTGTCTTCTGAGATCTGGGACCCTGGGAGGTCCTGGCTCTGTAGAGGATGGTGTTGCTGTTTCTGCAAGAATGGTACCTCTGAGACTTTTCATGGGTGTTCCCATCCTTCCTCCTACCAAACCCCGTGGGGAAATATCAATCTCCACATCTAACCTAAAAATACCCTCAGAACAATTCTGGTTGCTAAGACGTATTTCTGCTGTTTCTGCCAGGAAGCCAGCAGGGTCCTTGGTCAGAGCGGAAAGCATCTTCTTTCGCAGTCTAAAACATTCCTGTTTGTCTAGTGTGTCGCCTCCATTGTGAAAATTCACGAACTCTTTCACAGCCTAACAAGCCAGACTTGTTTCCTGCTGAGGTAAACTCACACCTGCTCAGCCCGCACCACCTTTCCACTGGTATCCTGCCGGGCTTCTGGCCCTGCTCTCAGCCTTGAAATGCATTATAACCTCAGTTTGTGATGAGGAAGGAGGGGGTCATGGAAGGGGGACAAAGGGAAGTGAGGAGAGAGCGCAGTTCTAGACAGGTGTGACTTCTGGTTGGTCTCTAGAAAACTGGTTGCGATAGGTTTGTACGTGAATTTTTCTGTAACTTTTTTCCCCCAGCTCACAGCCTGATTTCTGGTTTGGCAAGAAGGACCACCAGGTGGGGCTCAAGAGAGGCTTGTTGCAGAAGAATGGGTGGCCAACTGGCTTGCTTTGTGGTCTTAGAAGGGTTTGCCTTTCCTACCTTGAGTTAAGACTGGCAAACGTTCCAGCCTAGGTTTCTAATGTGTGAATGGTGTGTGCTTTAGCTATGGCGGCTGCAGACTTTTACTCTGAAGGCACTGCTTGTAATGGTCCTTTTTTTGTCTGCCTCTCCCTGTCCCTCTCTTTTCTCCCTTTCACCTCTCTCTTTCCTTCCCTGTTCATCTCTCTTCCCTTCCCCTTCTCTGCTTCTCGCTCCTTCCTCTTCTTTCTCTCCTCTTTCCTTCCCTCTCTCCCTCACCTCTTTCCTGTTTCCCTTCTGCCTTCCTGCTCTCCTATTTCTTCCCCTGTATCTCAGCCTCTGCCCACCCACCTTCCCTCCCTCCCTCCCTCCCTCTCTCCCTTCCCCCCTTCCCTTCCTTCCTCCCTCCACCTTCCCTCCCTCCTCCCTCCCTCCCTTCCTCCTTCCACCTTCCCTCCCCCTCCCTCCTTCCCTTCTTTTTCTTTCTGTTTTTCCCCACTCACGGTTCCCTCACTGTGATTAATGATTCATTCCTCTGTTGGGACAATCCAATTTGGCTTCTCTCAGCAAAGCTCTATTTTAGGGAGTAGCTATGAATCAAATCCCCTCAGCTCTGAGAGAAGGAATAGAGCAGCTCCCTTTCTGTATCCCTCTGTACTCTCACCTGATTAACACTGTGCTCTGGAGAGATGCTTTCAGCAGACTTCCCACTGAATATCTGTGTCCAAATTTCTAGGGCGATACTAACAGTTCTTGGGATAATCCAGCAGCCTCTTCTCACTGACATATCTGGGATTTGTCTTTCTCAAAGAATCCCTTGAACTTGTGTTTTTCTGCTTTAAAGCATCCCCAGGTTGTTTTACCACTCATAATTTTAGATATAAATGTTTTGAGTTTGGAGTGCACAGATAATAAATAAAGAATGCTCTGAAGTTTTAGATTAATTAGTAATTAATTTTTGCAAAGCTTTGGAGATGAACAGTGTCACATTCCATCCTGTCAAATTACAGAGTTGTTTTTGTTTTTGTTTTTTTTTCCCCAGCTTAATGGCACGTATAGGCTTGCTCCTTCAGACTTCTTGAATTGTGTCTCCAGAACAAAGGGACACTTCTTTAGATTCTTACAGCAATTGTTAGTTAGATGAGAGAAAATCGATGACAACCCCCCTCCCCTCCAACACAGCAATCAGGCTGATGGCAAACACTAGGTCCCTGATCTGCATTGGAAAATACAGTCTGCATTCCACCAGGAGCCTGCTGGAGTGGGAGTGCCAGAGAGAGGCAGCTCTCCGTGGAAGTCTGCACATGGACCCTTCTCACACACAGCCCTCAAAGATTAGGGTGATGAGCCATCAGGAGAGAGCTCCACTAAGGACTGACATTCAGCACAGACCTGGGGTGTCCTGGGGACCTGGATTCTCCTGACTTCATTTCTTCTCTGAAAGATGGATGTGGACCTGAAGGACTGTTTTTAAGAAAGGAAGGCAAACAAAGCCCTTAGTGTAGGGCCTGGCAGTGATGCCTAAGTACACTCTCAGGGGCTCCCTATTGTTAGGGGGCTAAGGACCCTATAAGGTGAAAGTGCTTGAGACATGCCCAGAAATGAACATAACTGATCCTTGTCCTGTTTGGAGTTTGCAGAACCCACCATGCTTCTTCCCTGATGTTCCTGTGACCTCCTTAGGAGGGAGTGGAAGAGCGAGGTCTTCCACAGCACAGACAGTGAGTGATCTTTCCACTCTCATACCGAGCCTGTAACCTACATCTGCTCATCTGCTCGTGCCAAGCCTAGTGCTGCTGAGCTCACCATTTGCATTGGTGCAGGAACATCTCAGGGTGTGGAAGTAGGAATCAGAGAGGGAGCACTGAGTCCTGGGATCAATCCTGGGAAAGCCAGTGAGTTGCTCCCTCAGTCTACAGCAAAGGGGTCACTCATAGCACTGCAGACACATGTCTGTGTGTAGATGCACACTGATGCACACACGCAGGCAGAGGCACACCCATGTGTAGATACCCACATGTGCAAATGTATCCAGATACATGCAAAGAGATACTTACAGAGGAATAGCAGACACAAAAATCAATAGACACCAATACTTAAGTCCAAGTGGATCAAAGATCTCAACATAAATCCAGTTACTCTGAACCTGATAGAAGAGAAAGTAGGAAGTAGTTTTGAATGCATTGGGACCAGAGATCATTTTCTAAATGTAACACCAGTAGCATAGACACTGAGAGCAACAATTAATAAATGGACCTCTTGAAAATGAGAAGTTTTTGCAGGGCAAGGAACATGGTCAATAAGACAAAACGACAGCCTACAGAATGGGAGAAGATCTTCACCGATCCCACATCTGATGGAGGGCTGATATCCAGAATATATAAAGAACTCAAGAAACTGGACATCAAAGTACCTAACAGTCCAATTAAAAAAATGGGCTATAGAGCTAAACAGAGAATTCTCAACAGAAGAAGTTCAAATGGCTGAAAGACATTTAAGGAATTGCTCAACATCCTTAGTAATCAGGGAAATGCAAATCAAAACGATTCTGAGATACCACCTTATACCTGTCAGAATAGCTAAGATAAAAAACACTGAAGACAGCTTATGTTGGAGAGGATGTGGAGCAAGGGGAACACTCCTACACTGTTGGTGGGAATGCAAACTGGTACAGACACTTTGGAAATCAGTATGGCATTTCCTCAGAAAATTGGGAATCAATCTCCCTCAAGACCCAGCTATACCACTCTTGGGCATATACCCAAGGAATGCTCAATCATATCACAAGGATACATGCTCAACTATGTTCACAGCAGCATTATTTGTAATAGCCAGAACCTGGAAACAACCTAGATGCCCTTCAACTGAAGAATGGATAAATAAAATGTGGTACATATACACAATGGAGTACTACTCAGCAGAGGAAAACAATGATATCATGAGGTTTGCAGGCAAATGGATGGATCTAGAAAATATCATCCTGAGTGAGGTAACCCAGACTCAGAAAGACAAACAGGGTATAAGTGGATACTAGATGTAAAGCAAAAGATAACCAGACTGAAACTCACAGCTCCAAGGAGGCTAGCTAGTAAAGAGGATCCTAGGAAAGACACAGGGATTGCAGAGCAACAGAGAAATGGATGAGATCTACATGAGCAAACTGGGTGTGAGGGGGGTAATGGAGGGCAAGGGTAGGGGGAAAGAGAGCTTAGGGGAGCGGGAGGTCCTAGTTGGATAAGGGGCAGAGTGGGAGAACAAGGAAAGAAATACCATGATAAATGAAGACACCACGTGAATATGAAGAATCATAGTGCTAGAGAGGTCCCCAGGAATCTACAAAGATGACTCCACTGTAGACTACTGGCAATGGTTGAGAGGGTGCCTGAGCTGACCTACTCTGGTGATTGGATGGCCGAACACCCCAACTGTCATGATAGAACCCTCATCCAGTGATTGATGGAAGCAGATGCAGAGATCCATGGTCAAACCCCAGGTGGAGCTCCAGGAGTCCAATCGACGAGAGAAAGGAAGGATTATATGAACAAGAGGTATCGAGACCATGATTGGAAAAAGTAGAGACAACTAGCCAAACTATTGGAAACACATGAACTGTGATCCAATAGCTGAGGAACCCCCATGGAATTGGACTAGGCCCTCTGGATAAGTGAGACAGTTGTTTAGCTTAAACTGTTTAGGAGGCCCCCAGGCAGTGAGACCCAGACCTGTCCTTAGTACATGAGCCGGCTTTTTGGAACCTAGTGCCTAGGCTGAGACATTTTGCTCAGCCTTGGTGCAGGGAGGAGGGGATTGGACCTGCCTCAACTCAATATACAGGCTCTGTTAATTCCCCAGGGGAGACCTTGCCTTGGAGGAGGTGGGAGTGGGGGGGTGCGTTGGGGGAAGACTGGGGGATGGGAGGACAGGGGAATCTGTGGTTGATATGTAAAACAAATAGAAAATCTCTTAATAAAAAGAAAAGAAAAAAATCAATAGACATTCAAAGGTGCACACTTATATAGATGCATTCAGATACACATACAGACCATGTATATAGACATATTCTGATGTCAATTTATATATACACACAGATTGTTACATATGTACATCTATAGATGCAAAAAGACCTGAGCAAAACCAGGTACATATAGATGCCTACACATACACATAATACACATATGTGCAGACACCTATATAGTTAGATAACATATATATAGACAGGCATTCACAGACACATACATATGCAGGCAGAGATCCTGATACACATGCACATGTATTGACATTAGCACAGACCCATATACATACAAACACACAGACACACAGAAACACATGTAGTTAATACCATACACAAACATAAACAAACACACACATTTGCAGACATACACTGACATTCACAGAGACACATACATATTTGTTCAGATGCATATGTACTGACACTAGACACATGGAAACTCACATGCCCAAGGAAAGCCTGAACACTGGATAAGACCATTTGCCAGTGTCCTTACCCCATACAAAAGGAAGATACCCTTGCCAAAAACATCCTGTCCCCCTTTTCTCTGGTGAAGAGCCTGGTAGAGGGGGGAAGAATTTCTTGGTGGATCTAGAAGGTGACAGTGGCATGCTGATAAGTGTGGGAAGAAAGGCACCGCACACTTAAGTTTCCCTATAGCTTTCCACAAATGTCTTTCTCACAGTTCTCTCTCTCTCTCTCTCTCTCTCTCTCTCTTCTCTCTCTCTCTCTCTCTCTCTCTCTCTCTCTCTCTCTCTCAGCTTTATTTGAGACACATTTCCATAACAACAGATTTTATATACAGAAACAACACTACCTGCCCTTAATAAAAATTCTTCTGGAATCAAAGTCAGAATTACTTTGTATCTAGTTGAGTTCCTAGGACACTCTGGAATAAAGAGAATATCGATTATCTTCAAAGATGGAGCTCGTGGGCAACTGGGCTACAAATGGCTTCAGCAGTTCCTTTTGGGGGTCCTCTTCCCCTGTACACACTGGCAGCTCCCAACATGAACAACAAACATGTCCTGTAGTGGGTAGCCATTCCAGTTTGGATCTGGAAGTTCCAACCCCCATTGAGACTCTGGTAACTGTCATGCCTATGAGGCGGGGCCAGGGGAGGTGCCTGGAGACCTGAGAGCTGGATGGGCGAGTGCTCTCTCTGTGCCGGGACCCTGAACGGTGGAGGTGGACCAAGCAGAGCTCCAGAGAACACCACTGGATTGCGATACACCTTCCCCAGACCCTGCGACCTACCTTTCCCTTTTTGTAAGTTGCCCACTAAATAAATCTTCCTTTTAACTAAGTGGAGTGGCCTTAATAATTTCACCAATATCTGGTGCCCAATGTGGGGCACGAACCTACGACCCTGAGATTAAGAGTCTCATGCTCTACCGACTGAGCTAGCCTGGCAACCTCCTGAGCTAAACCAACCAGTTTATTTCAAGGATGTGCTGACCTCAGAATGGAAACCTGGATATGTTCTATGTTGGGGAAGGGGTTTTGCCTTTGTTTCTGCAGGAGAAAAAAAAGCTATGGATACCAACAAAATTAATAAAAATTCGATTCAAACAGTAAAAACCCCTTGATGAAGAGAAGTAAAAGATCATCCACCAATGTGATAGCTCTACAAGTTGTAAGAAAAATTTAACAATCAAAGGGTGGGGTAGGGTTCTGTTTTTGTCTTTCCAGGATAATGGAAATACCCATCTTCCAAAAATCATAAGGCCTTGGATATCTGGATGTTTACAACAGAAAAAAAGAATCTATTGGTACCAATCTACACATGGTAAAATCTCACTGTCTAACATCTATCTCTCTATCAATCTAGAAAAGTTGTGGTTCCAATTCAATTATAAGCCAAGCTGGCTTTGGAGATGGAATTGGCTCACTCCTTCTCTAAACCCAAGCATATTGCTAAAAGAAAAATTTGAGAGTTTCTTCAATCCCATATGAGAAGAGCCCCCCTGGTGTGAGACAGAAGGAAACCAATAAAAAGGGACCATTGTCTTCTAAATTCTAATTCTCTCCATGCTTACTCTTGATTTCTCAAAATCCTTTCTTACATGCTATGTCCTCTTTAAATCCAAACCTCCCATTTTTGATAACAAATAAGTTTTTCCAATAGCAATCTCAGAAGTCTCCAGAAGGAAGATGGGGCCCCAACAACAACAACTCTACCCAATCCAGAATGATGCCATGGTAATTATCATTATACTTCACTTCTTGCCAGAATTTCAGACAATCTTACCCATTACTCTAAAACTTGCTGCAGAACCTACAGTTAGTCTAACTGAGATTTAACTATCTGAGCTTTCTCACAGTACCCAACAGAGATAACATCACCCCTAAACGGCAGGAAGCAATTATAAGAAAACGACGCCCCTTCTCCCTTAGGTTTCATAATTTTCAGGGTTATGGATGATGGTTATAGGGTTGGGGATGGAAGAAAATATTAGACTCAGTATTCTAAAAAAAAAAAAAAAGGGAAAAGAAGAAATGGAATGGATAGGTATAAGATATGATGGTAGATCATTGTATATACTAGTAAACAAATTTAGTAAAATAGCAACCTTAGATAATTTGCACTGTAATTTGTACTGTTATGGATTCTTATATGTTGATACAAATGTAAACTATTTGTATACTCTGTTTAAGATAATTTGTATATTGATACAAATGCAGAACTATATTTGTTATAATGTACATATATTTCTACTCTTATTTGAAATATTTTTATATTGATACAAATGCAAATTTATATCTGTCATACTTTATGTATGTTCTACTTCTGTTTAGGATATTCGGTATATTGATATATATTTAAGATTATTGTCATATTGCATATTGCACTATATATTCCTACCTCTGTTATAAATATCTTTTGTATTGTCACAATTTTGAAGTCATCGTTCTTCACCATATATTTGCTTATAGACTGTTTACCTTGTTTACGTGAAGCCTTAGTCCTTAGGTTATTTTGGTAGATAAGACTTATAGATTTATAGTCACCTATGCCTGTCATCTCTATAGTTACGTTAGTTAGGTTATCCAGATTTACAGATACATAGGTCAGATGGACAAGTAATCTTCAAACACTTCATAGACCTAGAGAATATGGCCTTTAAATAACTTAGAATTCTGTTGACATGAGACACAATTGCTCCTGGCTACACCAATTTGATCCCGAGAGAATGTTGGGCTTCTAAGACATTTCCATTTGGAAGTTTGTCTTTTTGGCACAAAATGGCCTACTGGGCAAAGAACTGCCCTTGCCCTGACGGCTGACAGTACAAACACAATGCTGTCCTTTCTGGACAAGCGGGACACAAGGAAAGCGACCACTGTACTCTGCCAAGACAGGGTAAGATGGTCTTTCAGAATTCCTGCTTCTGAAAATGGTCTGTCAGATACTCTAGGCCTGTAGCCAATTTGAATGCACCAGCAATGCTGAGAAACATTAGGTGACTGTCCAGGCTGCCAGTTGTCTTGGTCTACTCTTGCAAGATTCCTGAAAGTTGCTTGCATCCATCTACCATTTCTCCAGTACCATTATATTTCTTCTCAGGTCTTTGATGGGATTGAAGACTAGCAGTTATAGTTACAACTTAGTATATGTAATATTTTAGATAGAACATATTAAGTATTAGATTCAGGTTCTTTAGGATAGGACACCTTTTGGAATGATCTTTATAACATGCCATTTACCTATGCTCTATACTTCTCTGGATTTTAGTATGTGTTTCTTGCTTGATATTGTTTGCATTGGCTGTAGTTCCATCTTATCTAGGTCATTATCCCTCATTATTCCTGGACAATATTTGATAACTATTCCTTTGTATATAGTCTTGTATTAGTTTAGAACCTTCTTATTTAGACAAAAAGGGGGAGATATAGTGGGTAGCCATTCCAGCTTGGATCTGGAAGTTCCAACCCCCACTGAGACTCTGGCAACTGTCACACCTATGAGGTGGGGCCAGGGGAGGCACCTGGAGACCCGAGAGCTGGATGGGCGAGTGCTCTCTCTGTGCCGGGACCCTGAACGGTGGAGGTGGACCAAGCAGAGCTCCAGAGAACACTGCTGGACTGCGATACACCTTTCCCAGACCCTGCGACCTACCTTTCCCTTTTTGTAAGTTGCCCACTAAATAAATCTTCCTTTTAACTAAGTGGAGTGGCCTTAATAATTTCACCAATAATGTCTGCCTCAGATGACCGCCATGCTGTTTTCTCCTCCTCTTTCTCCCTTCCTCCCTTTCGTCATTGCAGGCTGCCAAGAAGCCCAGTACTTCTTCTAGTGTGTCCCAAATCTTGCTGCAAAACGTAGCCACTTGGGTGAGTTGGTTAAATCTGCTCCTGGTGGGGCCAGCAAGATGGCTCCAGAGGTAAAGGTGTTGGCCAGGAAGCCTGGCAACCTGAGCTGGACTCCTGGGACCTGCACAGTCAAAGGAAAGACGTGGAAGGAGAGAACCAACTCCTGGAAGTTTCCCCTGACCTCCACATAGGTGCTGAGGCATGCATGTGCCCATCCCCACCCCCATGTGCCCCAGTCAGCAACCTGAATGAGGTCAGAGTATCTGCAATTCTACTCCCTGTTTGGACTCTACTAGCCTGGCTTGAGTCCCTGTGGTCAGTAAACAGCAAACCCAAAGACCACCACTTGCATGGTGAAGTCACCCCCACCTCCCACCTATGCAGGCACCTCTCCTGGTAGGTACCCCACCCCCTACATCTGGCAGGCACTCCTCACCTCCCCCTACCCCTGGCAGGCACCCCCACTCTCCCCCACCCATGGCAGGCACTCACAGATACAGAAGCAGAGGCCAGGAGCTTACAAGATTTGCTCAGGGGCAATTATTTATTTATTCATGGAGTCATGGAATCACTGAATGAGTCTTTCCTTTTCATTTTTTTGGTGCCCCAATCTGTGTGACAGGGTCGGAAGCACAGAGAACAGTGTGCGGCTGCTCTGCACAATGTCTGTCATGTAACAGAGGTCTCAGCTCAGCGCTACAAAGACCAGGATTCAAACCCACACTGTTCAATGCTGGATTTTAGTTTTATTTTCTTTCTTTGATTCTGCAGCATACACTCTCAAGGTGTAAGAGCACCATGTGTCCCTATATGGTGATATTTTATTTGTACTGAAATGTGATTTTATTTGTATGCTAATAAATAAAGTTGCCTGGGGGTTAGAGCTAATAGCAATCCATTGCAGAAGCTGGGCAGTGGTGGTGCACGCCTTTAATCCCAGCTCTTGGGAGGCTGAGCTAGATGGATCTCTGTGTGTTCAAGGATACAGCCAGCATGGAGACACACACCTTTAATCTCAATATCAACCATAGAAAACCTGGAGGTCTGTACAGACAGGCAGTGACGAGGCGGTCATGTGGTTGGGTTTACAACCAATGAGAAGGCAGAACAGAAAGTCTTTATAAAGACAAACACACAGGATGTAGTTCTCTTGGCTGAAGAGGATAGCTGCAGAGTGAAGGGTAAGGCTCTTAGCTCTGACCTCTTGGGCTTTCATCTTTGCATTGGTCCTCTGTTTCTTATTGAATAAGATGGTTACTCCTACATCCCCATGTACCCACCGGCCAGTTTCTCCTAGGGGTTCCATTTTGTAAAACTTGGCAGTATCAAATCCCTGGATGAATGATGGTGCAATTAATTAACTAGACTGCAGATGGCATTCCGATCTCCCAGCTTGGGGCTCAGGTTTTGGTCTCTTTGAAATAGTGTGAAGCCACGTGGACTTGCAGGCCCTACCTGGCCTTCACATTGGGTCACAATCCAATTGGCTGCTGACTTCTGGGGAGGTAGCTGCTGATGGAGGATGATAAAGGGCACACACTATACTCTGGGTTAATGTTTGTGTACATGTGTGTGCACACAGGAGCCAGAGGACAACCTCAGGTATTGTTCCTCGGGACCCATCCATCTTCGTCTTTGGGACAGGGTCTCTTGTTGGCCTGGAGCTTGCTGATTTGGCTAGCCTGGCTGACCAGTGTTCCCCAGGGATTAGCTGGTATCTGCTGGATCTGTTCCTGTATCCCCAGCACTGGGATATAAGCATGTGTCACCACACTTGACCCTCATTGCATGGGTTCTGGTACTTACACAAGTGAGCCTCTCCCCAGTCCTCAGGTCAGCTGTATCTTAAGAGATAAAATCAAACATAACATCTAGAGAACAGTATGGATGCTCTGACCAGGGCAGAAAAATCTGGTACATGACAAATGGTTGCCAAAGACAACAATGCTTCTGAGAGTTGGAGGGCAGAGGCAAAAAGGCTCAGGATATAGAAACTGCAACTTACAAGGGACTGATGGAATGAAGTTGTCTTAGTTTGCAAGTCAGGAAGATCTCTGCACCCAGAGGCAGATGGGAAAAGTTTGTAGACTAGACGAAACTGGCCTGTTGCCCACCAGAGTGTACCTGGGCTTTCTCAGACTTTGAACACAGCAGGCATCAGTAAGTAAGGGGTCCAGGTGCCAGAGCCTGGGGGAAGTGCTTGGCCTGGCTGGCTTCCTTAATGACTTTGTTACACTGTAGCATTTGGAAGGAGTGCCAGTGTCACCCACAGGTGAGATAGATGGCAGCAGTCATGTGGAGCTGGGTCCTCAGTATTTCCATCCCGGGCTGGCTGTAACTGACTCATAGAGGGCTCTTGTCTAGAAGCAGGCCCTCTGCCTGCCCCACCTCCCACAACCTGAGCCTGTAACCAGTGCTGATACAAGGATGAAGAACAGTGTATGAACTGTTCCATCATAGCTGTGACAAAATGCCTAACAGAAAGGAAATGCTTAAACAAGAGCTTAAGGGAGGTCGTATTTCTTTTGGCTTTATGATTTCAGTCCTTCAAGAAGGGAGAGAACAATTTACAGCATTGCTGTAGGAGGCAGAGACAAGAGAGTGATTACAGAAGGGGCCAGGGCAAGATACAGTTCTAAGGAGATACCCTAGTGACCTCCAGTTAAGCTCCATTTCCTGCCTTTCCTCATCTCTCAATAATGCCATCATATTATGAATCCATTGATGATCAATCAGATTCATTAGATCAGAGCCCTGTGATCTCATCAGCTCTTGAATGGCCATCACAGACATGCCCAGAGGTGTGCTTTCCTGATTGCCCCGGTGCTCCTGAATCCACTGACGCTGACAGTATAGACTAGAACCATCACAAACACCACACTGTAGCATGAATCTTAAAAGTTCTTATTAATAAAATCAAACCTGAGGCCAGTTATTGGGATGAACTGGAAGATCAGAGAACCAGAACAAGCCATAGCTATCTCACCTCACCAGATCCTCAGCTGGTCTTGTTTCCTCAGACTGGAGACCTCTAAGTCCTCATCCAGAATGGGTCTCAGCTGAACTGCTGCTCAAAAGCCTGAATGCTTAACCAGCCAAATGCTTCTAGTTTCTAGTCTTCACGCATTATATACCTTTCTACTTCCTACCACCACTCCCTGGGATTAAAGGCTTGCTTTCTGGGATTAAAGGCATGATGAGTCACCATGCCTGTCTGTATCCTTGAACACATGGATTTCTGCCTCTGGAATGCTAGGATTAAAGGCATGTGCTACCACTGCCTATCCTTTATGTTTAATATTGTGGCTGCTCTGTCTCTGACCCCAGGTAAGTTTATTAGCATGCACAATATTTGGGGGAACACAATACCACACCACACATCATATTTCAAGGCAAGACCAGTATGATCCAGACCTCTGAGGAAGTTCTTGCCCAGCTGAAGCCTGGTCCAGCTCTTCTTCCCTTTCCCATCCAAATTGCCACTCCTTTATCACTGAGAGTACAGACCTGAAATCTCCCATGTGTCTTGGGCATCTGAACCCCAGTGGAGACCCCTGACTCCAGGGACCTTGAATACAGGAGCAGGCATATTTTTTTTGTGTGTGTGTGTGTCTCTGTGTGTGTGCACATGTGCAGGCCAGAGGTTGACATCAGGTGTCCTCATCCATCAGCCTTCACCTTATTTTTACAAGACAAGGTCTCTCATGGAACTCCCTGATTTACCTAGCCTGGCTTGCCAGCAAACCCCAGGGATTCTCCTGGCTCTGCCTCCCCTGAGGTGGGATTACAGCCATGTCCCATCATGCTTGGCTTTTAATGTGGGTGCTGGGGATCTGAACTCTGGTCCTTGTGCACATGAAATAAGCAGTTTACCGACCTAGCCATATTTGCATATTTTGTTTCTTCTAACCTTTTCATTTTAGAGAAGGACAGACCTAGACTCGAAATTGATTAATTTGCAGCACATCCAAGTACTCCCACAGTCCGCTACAGGCACACATAGACACATATACCCACATGTTCACTTGCCTCACGTCCCACAAGCTTTTTCTTATTACATCATAGCTGAAGTGAATGCTGGGTGGTGACAGGACAGCCCTGGGCAGCCATTCATACCCTCTATTATGTGCATATACAAACGAAAAATTGAGCTGCAAATCAATGGTTATGAATTTCACGTCACAGTGGGTCTCATTAGTGGGTGGATGTTGCTTTGAGATAATCAATACAGTGTGATTGGAAAGCAATTTAAAAATGTAGCCTCTTGGCTGGGAATCCGAATTACCATCTCTTTGCCTTACTGTGTACACAAAGTCAACTTTAAATTAGATTGATGGAACTGAACTCATCATTTGTTTTTCTTTAGTAGAGAATAATTTCAATAAATCTGCCTGCTTGAGTGACTGTGGTCCTTAGAGGAATACAAAGGGGTATTCTCTCTCTCTCTCTCTCTCTCTCTCTCTCTCTCTCTCTCTCTCTCTCTCTCTCTTTCAGAGGTTAGAGGTTGCTCTTGAGGGTCTTTCTTAGTCATTTTCCACCTTGTTCTTCATGACAGGGTGTCTTATTGGCCTGAAGCTCATCAATTTGGTTAGGCTAGCTGGCCAGTGAGTCCCAGTGGCTTGCCTATTTCTATCTCCCTAGCTAGGATTTTGCAGGTGGGAATCTCAGGTGTCTGGACCACACCCCAGTTCTTCTATGGGTTTTGGAGCATCTGAAGTCAGGTCCCCATCTTGTGCAGCAGCTGTATCTCCAGCCCAAAGACTGCATTTTTCAAGAAGAAACTAAAAACAATATGACACTAGGATATAGGCATCTTGAGCATCCTTTTCTTTCTAGCTGTGACCTGGGCATTTAGCTGTGACCTGGGCATATTATTATCAAATCTCAGGCTTACTTTTCCATATGGTAGAGACCATATGACTTTTTTTTTTTTTTTTTGCTTATCTCAGGAAACAAGGATGGAGTTAATTGAAGTGAAAGAGTGTCCTAAGGGTGCAAAGTACCAAAGGAAAATATCAAGTCCTTTTCTTGGCCTTTAGTCTTGTCATGAGCATCTATTTGCTCTTTATGGAATTTCTTCTCTTCTCTCAAGGCAAGCATTGGTGTTTTTTTTTCTTCCCCTTTAGCAAAGCCTCTCTTCCTCTCCATGACTCCTTTGAGGTTGTCTGATTCACTTAGAATTCATTTTCTTTATGAGTCTGGCCAACAGGAAGGTATAAACATGATCCAATAATAGATGCTACAGCGCAGCTAGAATTTTGCAGGTATTTAACCAACCCCAGATGACCTAAATCAAGACTAAAACACAGAAAACAAAATGTGTCTAGTCTCCCGGTTTTTAGCTCATTTCACAATAAGATTTTGTCTTCCCACAACTACACTATTGCAAGCCCTAAATCAAGACTGAAGCATAGAAAACAAAATGTCTAGTCTTGATTGTGGCTCATTCTGCTATGTGACTTTGTCTTCTTACGACTATGATATTATAAACAAACCCTGGTATTATTATTATTTTTAAACAAATGCCCCTAGAGTGCTCAGTGTTTTTATTGTGGGATATTTGATGCTAGTGAGTCTATTCTTAAGTCTCCCATTCATCTTCTGTGAACATGGCAGCTGAGGCATCAGTAGACACTAAGGGAAGCCTATGGCAATGGGACCAAGACTGTGGGCTTTTCAGACTACCTCTCTAGGCTCAGTTCACTTTTTCCTTCATTCCTTCCTCTTGATTTGGAACTAGGTATTATTCTTCACGATGAGCACTTCCATATGGAATGCCAACATCACGGAGTATAACAGCCCAGGTGCCGCATGCTATACAAATTCACCATTTATTGACACAAAGCTAATTATCTTGAAGTACACCAGAGGAAATAGATTGAGTGTTTACCCAAGATAACCTGTTTTTCAAAACTCCTGTAAGTCACCCTGAAACTTTCTTAGGAGATAGAGTCAAAGCACGTCAGGTACTAAGAAACAACTCAGTGTGGTTGAAGCCGATTGCTGAGCTACCTTTCGAGGTCTACAGCAAGTACTGGATTAATTTGATCACAGCATTGAATCTGGAAATGTGAAGGCTGTTCAATTCAACTGAACACTATGATCTTTTCATCCTGTGGAATGTTTAAGCTATGGTTGAATGTATTGTGTGTTATGATGCCATCTCTTCATGGTGAAACAAGGCTGGCGACCATACTCTCTACATTTCTGTTTCTGCAGAAGAGGAAATCACCACCAAGAGGCTGAAGATAAAGGTCAAGGCAGCAACCATTTTGGGAGAAAGGGTTTCCTTTTTATAAAAACCTACATCCTTTCAGATGTGGGGCTAACAGATCCTTGATAGAGAATAATGACCTATCCTGACACTCCTCAAATATTTAATTTTAGAAGAATGGATTTTTTTGTGGTCAACATATTACAAAATTACTGCACTAGGGACTAGAATTTAATTGATTGGCATAAATGCATCTGAAAATATGGTGTGCGTTAGTATCAGCCACTGTAGTAGATACAAATATACTACAAATCTCAGGCTTAAAAAATGCATCATAAAGTACAGATGGATGCCTCTGATTGGTGGGTTACTTTCTTCTAAGTATCATCTTAGGGATGGACCTAGGCTCCAGCACTCCTGGGCCCTATCATCTTCAACCTGTTTTCCCAGCTTTCACTTTGTATGATTTGATGAGATCACAAAGGATGCAAGGCACATCTTCATTTCCTTGTCTAGAATTCAATGTGATGTTTAGTTTGTCAACTTGACACAACCTAGTGTTATCTGGGAAAGAGGCTTCAGTGAGGGATCAACTAGATCAAGTCGGCCCATGGGCATGCCTGGAGGGGATTGTTTTGATTGTTTATCAATCTGAGAGGACCAAGCCTGAACGTGGGTGGCATTATTCCTGAGTGTGGGTCCCTGGATTATATAAGAGCATAGGAAGCTAACTAAGCAGAAAGCATATATGAATTCCTCTCTCTCTCTGCTTCTGGTTTTGGGTGTGATATGACTGGCGGCTTCAAGCCCCTGCTGTTGTGACTTCTATAATGGCGGTCTGGAACCTTGAATTGTAAGATGAACAGATCTCTTCATCCTTGAGTTGCTTTTGGTCAAGATATTTTGCCATAGCAACAGAAATGAAGCCAGGACCCTCAGTAATAGGCCCACCTAACTACCAGAGATGGATATAGGCCAGCTGTGGGGCCAGAAGGAGGGTGTAAGTTTGGTACATAGCCAGGTTGGGCTGTAGGCTTTGCCTCTTGTCCTATCTGTTTATGTTGGTTGTGGTAGGAAGTGCTAACACACTGGTGTAGTGTAGAGCCTTCAGCTGGCTGTAAAGTTGCTTTCAAGGATATAACTGGAAGAAGATGGAATTCAGCACCAATGCCATCCAGCTATTTGTAGTCTAGTTCTTAGGAGAAAGGAAAGAAAAAGTTAGGAAGACAAAGGCAGGCCCAGGCTTCTGCAGTTAGTAAGCCTTTCTGACTCTGAAGGTGAGAAGAGGACCCTGGGTAAGGGACCTCCCCTAATTTCTATCTGATGACTTTGTCTCCATCACTCAGAGGCCTAGGAACCCGAGCTTCTCTTTACAAGTCATTATATGTTCAGAACTGTGCCTCATTCACTTCTGCATCCTGCATGGTGAGGTCCTGATTTGACTGGATGGCTAGGAAATGAAGAAAGGATAGACACACAGACAAAGGTACAGAAAAACTAGGGTCAGGTGTGCATACTTTCAACAACTGTGCCAACCTGGAACCTCATCACTAAGCATGGGGGAAGAATTAGCTAGCAAAGTAGGAGTGCTCTGTAGGTGAATAGGCTCAGGCTGTAAACATCCAGGAAGAAGAAGGAGGAGGAGGAGGAGGAGGAGGAGAAGAAACTACATTGTTAGTTTTTGTACACACTGTCAGCTTTGGAACTCTGACCAGAGGAAGGCTTTGCCATTCCTCTGAGTCTAACCCAGAGACAGGGAAGGGAGGCTTTGTCAATTTCCCAAGGGTCTGAGGCATTGGTCCTTGACTTGGCTATGCCTCTACCAACAGCACACATCACTCAATACTTCATCCACCCTTTGCACATTCACTCAATGCTTCTTTGGCTCCCCACAATTCATAATCTTGAATTATTTACAAACCCAATGTTTCAGCCATAGAAATATTTCTCTCAGAGAAGTCTGATAGGTTTAAGCTCTCATTCAAACTTTGGTGATTAGTTTTGACGGCCTACAGTACTCTGCAGGGAAGGACTGTGATGCTATATCCAGACTCACGCAGTATGAGAGGGGACTGTAATTGATTAGTGATGTCTGGAATGAGAATTGGAGGTTGAAGTGAAGGCAGTTAATGTGCTGCATTTTCCATTTCTGGGTTTGAAAACAAGGTAAAATAGGCATGGCCTGAAAATACACAGGGAAGCATATTCATTTTAGTTTGAATTATTTCATCAATTTTGTCTTCAAAACAGCTGGGTTCCTCCACTTTAAGGGGGAAAGCAAGTTTTAAATTGGGAAAGAGAGACAAGTGCTCTTGTAGCCTGTAGATCCCAGAAAGAAAAGTGGAACCTCAGAGAGCATCGGAGCAGAAATCCGAGCCTTAATGCTTCCTTTGGCCCACCCCACGTGACTTCCAATGTGCATTTGTCTATACTGTGGATGGGATGCACCTGGCATCCTCAGTGGTCCTCAGCCTCTGCTTCCAGTTCGGTCAGCTCAGGGGCTTTTACACTGTCCCGGAGAAGAGGAGGTCAGGGAGAGGTGGGCCCCAGAACTGGTTTGGCCTCCTTGCCCATCTCCTGATCCTGGCTGTGTCTGTGTCCTCCATGACCACAGCTCCCTCTGTGCATCGCCCATGTTGCCGCCCATGCTAAGCTCTGAGAAACCCATCTTCTCCGGCTCCTTGCATGTCTCTGCTAGTGTCCAGCAGGACAATAATCCTTGTTTCTTTGCCTAATCCTTTCCACATCTCCGCAGTCAGTCTCTTCACAAAGCCTCTTCATCTGGATCATCTGCCTGCAATGAACTTGGAGGGGACCCTGGTTGACACTCTTGGGAACCCAGATGCTGGAGAGACATTCTGTGGCGGGGGGAGTCTAGAGGGGACCTGGAGTCTGCTGAGCCATTGAGGTCAGCCCTGAACAGCTCTCCTTCCTTCCCTTCTCATAACTGGATATGACATTTTCCTTGGGGGGGGGGAATGAAATCCAAGGAACTGGTGAGGTGGCTCAGTGGGTACAAGGTGACGATCTGAGTTCAGTTCCCTGAACTCACATAAAAGTGGCAGACAAGAGCTGACACAGCACAATTGTCCCCTGATCTTGGCACTAGAGCCGTGGCTCACAGTGTGGTATGCACATGTACCATAAAAATAATAAATAAATAAAAGAAAATTGAAAACACCCTTCTGTAGTGTTCGGCCCCAGCTGTGACACAGCCAGGGAGATGTGAGAATTACGATCGGGTTCTGGGCAACAGGACTCATCGGTGCCCTGAAGGCTGACTACTCATGGGAAGCACGTTTAACTCGTGTGATTTCTTCTGAGTTCCAGCCTGCTGCCAGCATTGGTCCTTGAGCAAAGACAGAAGGACAAAAGGACAGAAGGACTGGAGGATGCATACCCCTTAGTCACTCTCTCTATCCAAACCAGCCAGGCCCACTTAGGGTTGAGCAGCCTGTGCCTCGTGTGTCCTTCTGCCATGTGCCTCTACCACAGGGGGACAGAGGTTTTTGGTGGAAGGCATGTTTGATGCTGACATTCTGGTAATGTTAGGACGTTTGAACCCAGAGTGACCCTGACCCCGCTGTCAGGGCAGCGTCTACTTGAGGAAAACCAACTCAAGCTGCCTCTGCATATGTAACAGGAGGCCAGGCTGCCCAGGCATAGCTTTTGTGAGAGGCAGAGAGGTCTTTCTTTCCTCTCTTCCCCCCTTCTTCCAAAGATGTCTAAACACCATTTGAGGGAAACCTGACTAGTTTCCAACTGGTCTCGGATATTTTAGTGTATTCTTTGCTCTCCCTTTACTACATGTTAAATTTTATTTCTCTGTCTATTTGTATTTATTGGAAATCCCATGTTCAACATTTTTCTGGGGTGGCAGAAGTTTCTGGTCATAGACATTACCATGAAACTCTGGGCCCCCGATTTACTCCTGTGTGACATGGATGTTTTCTGTCAATGATGGGATTCCTTGAAGTGTGTGTGGTGGTGGTGGGGGGGGACATGTGGAGACACCTGCCTGTCAGGAACCACTGTCAACATTCTTTATGGTGGATGTGAACCTACACAGCCCAGGAGGAGGGCAGTTCTCTGCGCAGGCAGGAGGATCACACTGGGCTCCAGGCAGCAGGGCTGGCGTGGATTCGTAAAGATGATAGCACTGGAGACAGAATGACGTGTGGCTTTCAAGTCTCGTTTCCCACAATAAATTTCAGACTCGTCTCCCACGCTACAGAACTGTTTTTTTTTTTTTTCTCCCGTTGTCTTAAGCCTGAGCTGCTAACAAGGAACGTGACTGACTTAGATTTCACCTCCTTCCGTTTGTTTTCTCGCTGCAGGCTGAGGAAGAAGTGTTAATGAGCAGTGGGAAGAGAACAAGAGTTCACAGGGAGGTGGGAAGGGCTGGGGGTCAGCCCCCTGCCGAAGTGGGGAGGTTGTATATGAAGAGCACACAGACCCCACGTCTGCCTGGCCCACATAAGCACAGGTTAGCCTTCAACCAGTCACAGCCCCAGGAAGGGAGGGAGAGGACACTGGGCTTCGTGCGGTCCATCAGGATCCAGGATTCTTGGGCCCTAGGGAGCATCACAGGCCTCCATGACTCCCCTTTGTTAGACAAAGAAAGTGACGGTGGAGGACCGTGGGGGAGGACGAGGAGGAGAAGTGAGGGGAGGACGAGGAGGAGAAGTGAGGGGAAGACGAGGAGGAGAAGTGAGGGGAAGACGAGGAGGAGAAGTGAGGGGAAGACGAGGAGGCAAGAATTATGAAGAGGAAGTATGTGAGAGCGGGGGCTGACAGAAAGGAGGTTGTGAGGGGGGAGATTGAGGAGGAGGACTGTTCGGGGGAGGACTATGAGGAAGAGGACTGTGGTGGAGGACTGCCTGGGGAGAGGACTCACAGGAGGACTCTGAGGGGTGGACTGTGTGCGAAGGACTGTGAGAAGGACTGTGATGAGAGACTGTTTGGGAGGACTGTGAGGGAGGGTTGTCTGGGGAGAAGACAGACTGTAGGGGGAGAGCTGTGGTTGGAACGGTTAAGGGGAGGTACTGTGAGGACAAGGGAAATGTGCGGAAAGGACTGTGATAGGGACTATGTTGGGGAGATTTCTGGCTGGGGGGAGCACTATGGGGATTTCTGGGTGGGGGGAGCACTGTGGGGAGAGGATTGCCACAGGCAGAGCCTTGGGGACGTGGACTATGTAGGGAGGACTGAGAGGAAATTCACCGTGAGGGGGAAGCTGTGAGGCAAGGACCATGCTGGGGACAATGTCAGGGGAAGACACTGATGGGACAAGACTGTGAGAGGGAGATTCTGTGGGAGGGAGGACTCTGAGAGGGAGAGGGTGAGAGGGAGATTCTGTGGGAGGGAGGACTCTGAGAGGGAGAGGGTGAGAGGGAGATTCAGTGGGGGGAGGACTCTGAGAGGGAGAGGGTGAGAGGAAGATTCTGTGGGAGGGAGGACTCTGAGAGGGAGAGGACCATGACGGTGGAGGACTGTGACAGGGAGGACTGTTTATAGTTTTGTATTAGATTACGTCTGGGAAAGCTTCCTGAAGAGAACATAATCACATGGTACGGCCCAGCTAAGGAGGATGCTGGGCACCGTAACTAGTACAGAGTGGGTGAAACCACAGCCTCCATTCTGCCTGTGGCTCTGTGGTCTCTGAATCTTTCCCTAAGCTTGGGGCTCAGAAGATGGGAGAGAGGTCTCCTCGGGGCACCCATGCTTGCCCGTCACCTTGGTCATTGCCTCATGTCCTTCTGCTAGTACTTCAGCCAATCCCAGCTCCGAGAACACAGTTGCTCCAGCTGTGGAGACACTCTCTGGCAATAAGTGGGTCTCTCTGAAGGTGGAGGAGGAGAAGCAGAGGCACGACTGATTTCCACACAGCCAGGTGGTTACGGATTCATTGGACACTTTTCAGATATGTTTTGAATCTTTGTTGTCCTAGATTTGTTTTTTCCAAATGGTAAGACAAGAACTGAAAACCTGATCTGCCAAGGTTGTGTGTAGGGTATACTGTTGTGCTGCTTCTTTCTTTTTTGGTATTGTTCTTTTGTTTCTGTTTTTGTTTTTTGTCAACTCCAGCATACTGGAGTGATTGAGGATGAGGGACCCAGTTGAGGATCACTTCCATCAGATAGCCTGTGGGTAATTCTTAGAGGGCATTTTTTTTTTTTGATTGATGATTGATGTGGGAGGGCCCAGCCCACTGTGGGTGGTGCCTCCCCTGGGCAGGTAGGCTTAGGTTGTATAAGACAACCATCTGCTCACATTCTGAGAGCAAGGCAATATGCAGCCTTTCTCATGGTCTCTCTGTCAGTTCCTGTCCTGCCTTACCTTGGGAGTGGACTGTTGGGTGGAGATGGAAACCATGCAAACCCTTTTGTCCCCAGGGTGCTTCTGGTCACAGTGTTTATCACAGCAAGACGGAACAAACTAGGACGGCTGTCACAGAACACAGGTCCAATGTCATATTATTCCACAGCACGCAGGGCCAAGCAGGGGGTATCAGAGCTCTCAGACTGGCTTCCGCTGTGGTCTCCTCAGGAGCTGCTATCTGAGTAATTAATGAAGTGCTCTCCCCACTGGCTGGCAAGCAGACAGTTGTGGTGTCTCATAATCAGAAGTACAGGGGGATGGATGGTGGAAAAACAACAACAACAACAACAACAACAACAACAACAACAACAACAAAATCCAAACCCATTTCTTTCTCTCTAGTACAAAAACGATGTTTGGAAGGGGTGTCCAAGAACAAATCCTCTCTCTTAGAGCATTAGAAGTTCCATGTGGGGGACTGGAGCTGCGCTGGGAAAGAGTGGAACTGTGGGGGCCACCAGGGTCGGTCTGGAGGTCTTAGGACCCTGTAGGAATCTTCACCGCTATCTCTAGGGGGTGTAAAATACATGCTTGATGCTCTCAGTGCAACTCTGTGTCAGTTTAGGAGCGGCAGGACAGCAGGGGTATGACTTCAGTCCTGGCTATGGTCACAGCCAGGGCAACTGACCAAATGGTGTTCTGTGTCCATGTTATTGTGTCATTAGCTGATTATACAGAATATGTGTGCTACCCTACTTCACAGTTACTGTGTGCCAGGGACCTTCAAATCTGTTTATTCCTTTTACCTTGGAAGATGTAGGTTTGAGTCCAGTTTCAGGTGGCTTCCGAGTTCATGTCTTCTCCAGAGTAACTGTACCAGTTAGTTTTAACTGTCAACTTGACACAGCCTAGAATCGCCTGGGAAGAGGGTCCCAATAAGGAATTTTCTAGATCAGGTTGGCCTGTGAGAGATTGAGCCAGTCCATTTTGAGTGGCACTACCCTCTAGGCTGGGCTCTGAACTAGATAAGACAGAAGGAAGCTAGCTGAGCATAAGCAGCAGGCACAGCAAGCAGCCTGGATGCATTCATTTCTCTAAGCTCTTGACTATGGGCAGGATGTGACCAGCTGTTGGAGTTCCTGCCTTCATAGCCCTGAAATGATGGAGAACCATCATCTGACTAAGCCAGAGAACCCCTCCCTCCTCTATACTGCTTTTTATCACAGCAAAGGGAATAGAAGTAGGCGAGCAACCACGTTGGCTTTGGGGATTATTTAAACATTGGTGCTCTAATTCAGCCAAGTTCAGGAATTGCTGCTGTTTGTGAAACCTTCATGGTGCCTCTGTTGTGCTGTACGGTGACTGTGTAACCCTTGTACGGCTTGACATCTCTTGGGCAGTGTGGTGGGATCATCCCTACTGGTTCACATGAAGAAGGTCTACTGTTCTGTTCTACTCTGGTAACTAAACTGGGCTTCAATAGACCCAGCTCCCTGGAAGTAGGCTGGAACTTCCAGTTTCATGGATCACAGCACAGCTGCACGTCCACCTCCTGGGTTCCTTCCACCTCAGGAAGGAATGTCAATGTCTAGTGAAGATTTGTGTGAATGGAGATGAGAAGGGCGCAAGGTTGTGGAAGGACAGAATGTGAGCTGGGTGTGTCAGGTCGTCTTAGCTTTTCTGCATGCGGGGTGACTTAACCATCAGAGCATGTGGATGGATCCCTTAGAGACCGAATTCATTACCCTATGGAAGATCTTTTATTGTGTACTGGGCAGGGACATGGTATGCCCACACTCAGGGTCTCAGGTGTCATGGTGACAATGGCGTGGCCTGAAACAGGGCAGCCCTTGTCAAATCCCCTTCCCTAAGAACACTAAGTATCCGAGGCTCTCATGGACATTTTCCTGCAGAGCCTCAGAGAGGAGGAAGGAAAGGACTAGATCTTGGTTGGCATTTCACTTCCTTCCTGTCCTCCCACCCTACCCGGGAATTCAGAAGTTCAGGAAATTAGTTTGTTAACCAAATGGTGAAGTTAATGAACCCACTGATATCAAAACAGAGACAAGTCATATCTTTATGTGTGTAATTAATTAGCTTATGTCTATGAAGTGTTTCGAGCCTGGGAAGTGCCACAGATATCGTGTGGTAATTATTATTGCACAGGAAATACATCTGAATTTCTTGACCCCTGTGCACTTAACAGCCCTTGTTTAATGGCATTGATCATAGCTTTATTTTATATGATCAGCATCGATTCTCTTTTAGCAATACCCTGAGACACATTTTCCTGTCTTTCAAGACTTTGCTTTAAAAAAAAAATCAAGTTTTGAAATTGTATTTGCAAATGTGAGTGGCACTGAGGAGCTTCTGAAGGTGTCTGGGAGGAGAACAGTGTGGGTCTGTATGGAGACAGGCTTTCAGAAGATGTATCTGCTAGTGTCATATTAAATTAAAAGGAATGGGACTGAAAGGAGAGGATCCCACTACAGTGCGGGGTAATAGGCGTTTCAGCAAAGGTAGTTGTTGGGAATTAGGGAAAATACAGCTTAGAAAAAAATTGCTTTAGGAACTATTGAAAGTAATATTTGAATAGACCCCCTGGTGTGCTAGGCAGATCTTTGAGTAACCCAACTTCCCTGTACTACAAATGAAGAAGAATACAATAAATCTCAATACAATATAATGATGAATACTTCTACAGAACTGCTGCACATATAACGTAGTGTCTATAGGTAACAGAATAGTATCATGAATCTTATTGTACATAAAACATTATACACTGTATGTTAAACATTCTCAACATGCAGACACAGCAACCTTTTGAGGGGCTGGCTATCCTTATTACTGCTGTGGTAGTTTGAATGAGCATGTTCTCCATAGACTCAGACAGGTCCCCAGTTGGTGAGGCTGTTTGGGGAGGTGGTGCAGTCTTGCTGGGGAAGTTCATCACTTAGGGTGGCCTTGAGAGTTCATAGGCTTGTTCCACTTCCAGTTCACTAGTGTGCTGCTTCGTGTTGAGGATGTGATCTCTCCTCAGGTTCCTGCTGTCGTGCCCCCCCCAATCCCATTATGGATGCTCCCTTTGCAATTGGAACCCCAAATAAATTCTTTCTTGGTCATGTTAGTTCGTAACAGCAATAGAAGAGTGACTAATATACTTGGATATAGTGATGGTATTGTGGGTGTATGCATATATCAAAAATAATCAATGTGCACACATTAAATTTATATCTATATTTTTGTGTATCAGTGATACTTCATTAAAGCAAAGTTAAAGGATGCTTTTGTGGCAGAAGTAGCCCTATAAATGAATAGCTGTGAAAAGACTTTGGTAGGTGTAATGATTCTTTCTCTGTCCTGCCAGCCAGCTCCCAAATAATGACACAGAGACTTATAATTAATTATGGTAGCTCTACCTATAACATAGGCTTGTTCCTAACTTGCTCTATAACTTAAATTAACCCATATTTTTGTTAATCTACATTGTACCATATGCCTTTGCCTCTGTTCTATTCTGTGTGTCCTACTTGTTCTGTATCTGGCTGGCTTCTTTGCCTCTCTTCTTCCCAGAGTCCTCTCTGTGCCTGGAAGTCCCACCTTTATCTCCCGCCCAGCTATTGGCCATTTAGCTCTTTATTAAACCATTCAGAAGGTGCCTCGGCAGAGACACATCTTCACAGTGTACAAAAAGCTTATCCCACAGCAGGCAGGACAGAGGGCGTCTGAGCAAAAGTGCAATGGGATTGAAGACAAACACTCCTGTAGGTCAGAGGAGAGCCTTGGCCATCAGTCCTCACATCTACCTTGTTTGAGATGGGGTCTTTGTTTTGTTTTCTTCTGCACAAGCCTCTCTATCTCCGGCTTCCTTGTGGGAGTGTTGAGATTCCAGGTTTGAGCTTTAGCATCTGGCTGTATATGGGTTCTGGGAATTCACACTCAGGTTGTCACACCTGTACTTGATCCAGGGAGCCACCTCCTCAGTTCCTGGATGGCTTTTCTTATTAAACATCTATGGCGTCCCATGGCAGATCATCCACTCCTCCTCTGCTTGGCTCCAACCTTCCACGTGTGCATGGCTTCCTTTCCACCCTATTGCTTTATTTCCTTTATTGACAAAACATTCATTCTGCCCTGTCACTTTAGTTTACATGCTCTTGCTGACTTAGTTATCCAGGGGCCAGGCTAGCCTCCCTACCTGGCCTCTGATATGCATCTGTGTGATGTGTAAACATTGGAGTTACTTGTTCTTGGGAAGAATATTTCCTTTCCCACATGGGAGTTTCCAGGTCCACCTCTGCATGCCAACCATGTCAAGAAGTGACTAAGATCCTTGACTCACCATACCTCTTCTTCTTGTCACTGCGGAGTGCAAACAGGCTGGAGGCAGGCATGACCTTAATGGAGTATGAACAGCATGGAAGCCTTGTGAATGCTCACTGCATGCCAAAGAACAGCAGCAATCACACAGGAACGTGATGCCCATGTCACCTGGGAGGGAGGACCATTGGCTTCAGAGTTTCTTCTTTGTACCAGCCTGTCCCAGGAGAAGCCTGAGGTGAATTTAAAAAACCCTCAGCTATTCAGATCACATCACCCCTGTGAAATTCATCCTCTACCTTGAGTGATTGTTTGGCTTATTGCTGGTTCACTGTGTGATTAGTTAGCCTCTGTATAAGTCTTCTAGGTCTGGAAAAAGACATTGTGCTTAGTGAAATATAAACTCAATTAGAGGGTTAGCAATATCCAGCAGCTCTTCTGCCCAGGTCTCTGCTGCTCTTTTTCTTCATTGAGTATAGTTTCCCATTGCTTCGTGCTTCTGAAGACAGTTACCACTGGACAGGCTCAGTGTAAAGAGCTGCTGTGGGACAAGCTGCCACAAACAAGCAAGGAGATCACTGGATTCCAGTGTTGGGTGAAAAGAAAAAATATGTACTCCTTCCACGGTGTGTGTGTGTGTGTGTGTGTGTGTGTGTGTGTGTATTTTTATTGACCCAGTGTTCTTACTCAGTGGTGCCGATGAAGAGGAACAGTGGCCTCTTGATCCTTCCTGCTTTCCTCAAGCCAGCCACTATTCTCACTCCATTGTGTCCTGGAGGAAGCTGTCAGAAGCCGTGGTTAAGAGCTTTCTAAGGCAGACCTTAAAGACTGGTTTGGAAATAGTAAGGTTGGTGAGCATCTCTAGGGCTGCATGGAACACACACATTTTCATGACAACTACCTGAGTATTGTTGGGGCAGCCTCAGGGTACCACTATTGATCCATCCGTCCATCCATCCATTCACTCACTCATTCATTCATTAGGTTTACTATGTGCCAGATATTGGGCAAGATGACAAAGATATTAATAATATGCAACCCTGCCCTAAAGTGTCCTCATTGCAGACATCAGGAAACCATGATGAGGCTTCCCCTCCCTCTGTGACGAATGTAGTGAAGATGACAGACATGGGCTGAGGGTGGGCTGTGACGCAGAGTTAGCACCGAATGATGCAGGCTAGTGTGGTCAGGTCACAGACACATTCAGGGAGTCTGGTTCTCAAGGGCAGATGGGAATTTATCAGTTGGAGGAGGGGCCTAGAAAGCTTTTCACTGTTACCTTTTCCTGCTCTGGTTTGCAGTTGTTACCATACCTTGTCAGATTCCAAAGAAGTGCCTTTCTCTGGCCTTCTCTGTGCCCCTGGGATCATCATTAAGTCTAGCATCTACCAAGTTTCAAAGGGGCTAGTGCTGGCGTAGGAGTTACTCCTCTCCTTGCTGTGACAAAATGTCCAACAAAAGTGACCTGAGGAAGGAAGGTGTGTTCTGGCTCATAGTTCGAGGGTGCAGTCAACTGAGGAGAGAAAGCCATGGTGGCCATGTGACAGCTGACCATATGGCTTCCACGGTCAGGAAGCAGAGCGAGATGGATGCTGGTGCTCAGCTCACTTTCTCCTTTTTATTTGGTCCTGAAGACGGAGGACAGAGTCTGACTGTGGTCTAGCAGTATGCTTTGCTTTGATGGGCTCATCAACCTAGCTTGTTCCTGCTGTTCTGAGTGAAGGCTGCCTGGGGAGAGCAGAGGTGTTCCTTATGTTCACGGCAGAAGGTAGGGGAAGTGAAACACTTTCTAGTTCCACAGTAGTGTGGAGGGGGAGGTCACACACCCTACCAGTGTATCTAGAGAGCATCCTGAATTTGAGCATTGGGGGGAATAATTTTGGAAAGATTTGGGAGTGAGTTTCCTTCTGCTGCTGCTGCTGCTGCTGCTGCTGCTGCAGACAAGCCAGAACACAGCTGTCCTGGGTAGAGCTAGTTCTTACCTTCTTAAAATGTCACCGACCATGGTTGTGGTGGAGGAATGTGTGGAGTGGCCAAAGCCCAGCTGCTGTAGACATAGGGTCTGTGGGCTAGGCCAGATGTTTGTCGTCTAGGTGGCCCTTCACTTTCATTTCATTCTTTGTGTGTATGCATGCGGGTACCTGGACATGTATGCACTTGTATAGGGAAGCAGAGACTCACTTCAGGTCTTGCTTCCTAGAATGTCCTCCACCTTTTTTTTTGTTTATTTTATTTTGAACAGGGCCTCTCATTTTTCACCTGCAACTTGTGATCTGGCTAGGCTGGCTGGTAAGTGAGTTCCTAGGATCTGCCTATCTCTACTTCCCCTACACTGGGATTACAAGTGCACGTCACCATATCTGGCTTTTTATATGGGTTCTGAGGATGGAACTCAGGTCTTCATGAAGGACTGACAGCCATTTCCTCTGCCCTGATTCTGTTTCAATCTTATTCCTGCAGTCAAGGGAAGGCAGAAGCAGGAAGGATGCCCAGATGCATTCCAGCAGCCCACGAGAGCTATCTTTATGGCATGTCTCTCGTCCTATTTCTAGAGGTTGGCAACATGGTAGAGTTGGGAAGGAAAAAGACAACTCGGCAGTTGGGGACTGTGACAGTGGTACATCCGATGTCACAGATTATCCTTTCTGTAGTCATACTTCTTGGCATTCTTAATTCAGCATGCCATCCACGCTGAGGAAAACTGAGTTTTATTTACTTCTGTAGACAGAGACATCTACACTTATTTCTAGTGGGTGTCCTTTAATATTTATAACATAACTCCCAATGCCTTTCCAAATCAGCCAGTCTTACCCTGTCTCTTTCTTCTTCTCTCTCCCTTTCCCTCTTTCTACTCTCTCTTTCTCCCTGCCTCTCTTATTTACTGGTGTTTGCATCTAGGGGATCACATATACTATGCAAGCACTCTTACTATTGAGTCATAGCCCTAACACACTTTCCCCTTTTTATTTTGAGGCAGGATCACATTAAGTTTCCAAGGCTGGTTTTGAACTCACTCTGTAACACAGGCAAGCCTTGAATTATAGTCCTTCTGCCTCAGCCTCCCAAGCCTGCAACTACCAGGCCCAGCTAACACTGTTTTTCATTTTCAGGAAGCCGTCTAAGTTTCTTATCTCTTTTCAGTCATAATGTTACCTGATGCCATCTCAGAGACTGGGAGAAGACCTGGGCTATAGCTATCTTATTATTATTTTGAAGGTTTTATTTTTTATTTTGTTTTTATGTATGTGGATATTTTACATGTATGCACGTCTATGCATGCTTATATTTACCTGGTGCTCATGGAGATCAGAAAAGGGCATTGGATTCCCTGGAACTGGGGTTCTAGACAGTTGAGCCTACAAGTGGGTGCTGGGAATCAAGAGCAGCCAGTGCTATTAACTGTTGAACCATCTCCCCAGCTCCCATGGCTACCTGTTTAAAAAAAGTACTGTGAATAAATATTTCTAACTTTCCGAACTAAACTTCTCAATTTGATTATCCTCATTCAGAGACTCTCCAGGGGAAATAGTGTGGCTAGTTTATTAGTTACCCCCTCTTTCATGTGAATCTCCCTGAAGTTTTCCAACTACAGAGGAGACTTCAGTAATGTTAGCACCAACAATTTCCCAAACTGATAAAAATCAGTTAGTGCTTTTAGATCCGACAATGTAGAGAAAGGGGGACTGTGAAGGCAGGGGTCAGGAGGTGCTACCTCATGGGGAGGAGGCTACCCCAGACTGTCTGGAGACCAGGAATGAGCCCTCATATCAGATTAGATACTGTGCCACAAACCTTTATCCAAACAATGGAGGAGAACGAAACCCTTCCTTCTGGCAGGTGTAAACCATTCTCTTCCTAGATGATAGAACTGTCTAGGTTTTGTATCATGCTGAGTGCTTCTTTGAGAGACTGGCTCCAAGGAGTCAAACAGACTGCCGAGCAGACAAGAGTAGGGGCAGTAAGGATGGGCTGCTCATAGCTGCAGGAGCCAGGACATGGTGCTTTGGTTTGCCTTTCTCTGGAGAGAACTCTGAATGACTGTGTGCCCTGCTCTGGCCAATCTCATGAGAATGCACACCATTACCACAGGGGTAATTTTATCGGTGTGCTTTCTATGAAAAAGAATAAAAGCTGAGTAGGAGTGATAGGGAATATGGACAGATAAAGTCAGCCTTGATACTGCTTGGCTGTTTGGCCATGCTGGTCTACGGGCTGGTGGTTCCTCTGCCAGGAGGTCACCTGGATAGGTAGAGAGGCTCATGTGACCACTTGGTGTGATGTCCTTGGCAGTGTTCCCTCCCAGACTCTTCGTATTAACTACCTGTATTGTGGTCCCAGCAAGGCACTGTAATCAAAGCAACTTAGGAAGGAAACACTCATTTTGGCTCACAGTTCTGGTGGAAAGGAAGCTCTGGCAGTGGGAACAGGTGATGACTGGTCACACTGCATCTGCTGCCTAGAAGCAGGGAGATGAATGGCTTTGTTCTTTGTGTTCAAGCCTGGCCTCAGCTCACAGAATGATGCTGCTCACCTTCAGGGTAGACCCTTCCACTTCAGTTAACCCAACCCAGAAACTTTCTCACAGACAGGTCAAAAGGTTTGTTTCCATGGTGATTCTAAATCCTACTAAGTTGATAAAGAAAATTAGCAATCACACCATCTGTGATGTCAGGAATGGCTGTTCCCTTGGGGCATGGATTACCAAAGAGAGCTGGGTGTGTCACACTCACTCGTGAGCCCTGTCTAAGCTGTAGGATCCACTTTTGCCAACATTACTTCGACTAAGAAGGTTATGTGTTCCTTAGCTGGGCTGCGTGGATGCAGCCTCCCATTTAAAGCAGGAGGCAAATTATTTAGTCACTAAACAAAGCAAAAATCAAATTGTAACAATTTAATTATCAAGTTAAATTGAATCAAGGCAAACAAAATAATGATTAAAAGTTGTCTAATGGTCTGGGTAGATGTTTCTCAGAGGAAGACCCGAAACGGCCTTCAGGTATATAAAACAGTTATTAACACATTAACTATTAGGGAAATGCAAATCAAACCCACAAAACATACCCTGTCATCCTCGTTTGAATGGCTGATATCACAAGAACAAAACACATTAAAAACGGGCAAGGATGTTGAGAAAGGAACACTTACAAACTGTAGGTGAGAATGTAAATTAGTACAGTCGTGGAGACTAGCATGGAGGTTCCCAATAAAATATAACCATGCTATCTAACAATTCCACTATTGGGCATATATCTAAAGGAAATGACTCAGAATGGTGGCGAGAGACCCATACTCTCCCGTCCATGACAGTGCTGTCCATAGAAGTCGTGGGACAGAGTGAGTTAGTGAATAGGCAAGGGAAATGTGTTGCACACACGCAATAGGACACTGCAGAGCTGTGAAAGTCTTGGGGTTGGGAAGATGGCTCGGTGGGTAAAGCACTTGCCACAAAGCATCAGGACTTGAGTTTGGATTCCTAGAACTCCTGTAAAGATGGTGTAGTCACGTGTCTGCAATCCTAGTGTTCCTACGGACAAATGGGAGGCAGAGACAGGACAGGCCTGATAAGCTATGGCCCAGAGAGCCTGGCGTATGCAGCTGCGAGCAACAGGAGACCACGCCTCAAGCAAGATGGAAGACAAAGACTGACATCCCGGGTTGCCTTCTAATCTCCACACCTGTGCTGTGACACACATGCACCTGCATACGCTCATACATCACACATATGTGACATGATTAAATCATACCTGTGACAGCATAAACAAGCCCAGGAGACATTCACTAAGACTATAGTACACATAGCAAACATGGTGTGAGTCATGAAGAATTTTAAAAAGTTACCTAGCTGGAGAGCTTTGGCAGTTGAAGGCTGCTGGTGACAGAGTTTTCTTTAGGGACATGTCTCCTGGTTGGATGGCCATGCTCTAGGGGACAGCCTGATACCCAAGCACATACAGATAGTGCTGATTGAAAGTAGTGAGTGGGTCATGTAAAGGGGACATGAAGTTGGGAGGGGGAGGTGAAATGTTGAAGAGGGAACGGGGTTGATATGATCAAAATACATTGCCTACACATGTGAAATTCTCAAAAAAGGATGGAAGAAGACATCTTTCTAGAAAGTTGATCTGAGGAAAATTGAAAGTAGAAGAGTATTTACGAGAGGTTGAAGAAAGTGGGTAGGAGAGAAGATGGGGAGAAATTAGTCAATAAATGCAAAGTATCCTTAATTAAGTTGATACATTCTGGTGTATGGACTCTGGTAAACCAAAGTCAATGCATATGAATAATAATTTTCCAAACTAGCTAGAAGAGAAGATTTGAATATTCTTACTGCAAAGACAAATAAAATATTTAGATAATGGATATGTCAGTTACCCTAACTTGATCATGGGTAGCATATCCATGTGTTATGTGCCATAAGCATGTGCTACAATTAGGCCAAACAAAAATAAAAGAAAACAGTGAAAAATGAAACTGAACCCAGAACAGTGGACTCCAGCAAGTCCTGTGTCCCAACAGGAGAGTGTCCTGACATTAGGGTCTCTGGCTTCAACAACTGACACACTAGGATTTAGGTTACTAATATGTAGCATTATCTACACTGACAGATATTGAAGTCCTGTAGGCACCAGATGGAAATTCCAGATCTTCTTCCTTCTGAGAACAAAGAATTGGATGAAGACACGTGGCGAGTACCTGAAGAGGTGGTTTACTGAGGGAGAAAAGTGTTGAGTGGCCAGAGCTGGAGGAAAGCCAAAGGTTCAATGGTCCCAGCTGCCAGCAGATGGGGAGCTTCGCAGGTCCCTTGAATAGTTTGCCATTTTGCTCATGCTCTGTTACTTAGTGGCCTTTCTCTTTCATTTATAAGGACATTTTGGCACCGCTCTCCGCATCAATCTCCTGTCATACTACCATTTATGGCTCCTATATTGATTAGCCAATATGGTGGTATCGAAACATTTGAGTAGTTTATAATACTTGGTGTACCTGCCGAGTGTTAATGGTGGTGTCCTGTGTACTCCTGCGTCTACACAGCAGTCTCTAGACATGGATGATGAATTATATTGTCTGAACTTCTGAATACCTAATGATGCAGGGATGGGATGACCGTGGGCACAGGGGCGGGGTGAGCAGGTATGCTTGGAGGACGGGAGTGTCCCTGTGTTGGTTTGTTGTCATTGTCAACTTGGTTAGATCTGAAATCTCCCAGGAGATTGAGGCTCACCCCGAGCATGTCTGTGAAGGTGTGTCTCTAGAGAATTAGTCAAGGCGAGGGTGCTAATGGGGGTGGAGTGGAGATCTTTCATAAATACGGGCAGCACCATTCTGTGGGATGAGGGCTTGGATGCACTGAAGTGGAAAAAGGGAGAAAGCCAGTCCAACAGCCCCATTCCCCTTACTTTGCTTCTTGGTCCACTGTGACCTGAGCCACCCAGCATCACCATGTTCTCCCTGCCATGATGGACTGAATTTTCTGAAATCATTAGCCCAAATAGATCCTTCTTCCTTTAAAGTGTTTACGTCAGGTACTTTGTTATAGCTGTGGTCCTCGACTTTCCTAATGCTGTGATACAGTTCCTCATGTTGTAATCACCCCCAACCATAAAATTATTTTTATTGCCACTTCATAACTGTGATTTGCTACAGTTGTGAATCATAATGTCAATATCTGTGTTCTCTGATGGTCTTTGGAAACCCCTGTGGAAGGGTTGTTTGACCTCCAAAAGGGTTGTGACCCACAGGTTGAGAACCGATGTGTTATAGCAAAGCAAAAGTAGCCACTGAAGCCATTTTTAGCCTTTGTCTGAGGAGACTTTCAGTTCTCTTCAGTGTAGAAGGTGAACACTGATCTTTAATGCCGACCATAAAAAAAAAAAAAAATCATGGATCCTGAGTGCCCCGTTCTCAGCATTGAGAGAAATGCATTATTCTCAGGTTACATTTTTTAAAAACTAACATACTCTCCTCAGCCAACGGCCTCAAAGGTAGACATTACATAGGAATGTGAGCCGTGGAAGTACATCTGTAATTTATGGTCAATGTACTTTGAAGGTGAAAAACACCCTCCAGTCAGACAGCGTTACTGTGCTTTCTGTCTGTCCTTTCATCCACCCCACCCCCCTAGTTTGCTAGCTGACTCCAGTAACCTGCAGGAGAGATCTGAGAGAGAAGGAGAAATGAAGGAGCATGCTGGAAAAATCCTTCATTTATTATTAACTCAAATCTCCAATTGACTTGTTTCCCCCAGGGCTAGCGACTACAATGGGACCATGGAATTGGTCCAGTTAGGCTAAAATTTTCAGAGAAAGAGTTTGGTGTAGTGGAAAGATCAATGAACTGAGCAAGAGGAGAGCTGCATGCTAAGGGCGGCTGTCACACTCCGAGTCCCCAAAGTTTTCAGGGACTTTGTTCTCATTTTGCACGTCTTCAGTCTCTCGGCCAGCCTTTTCCTGCTTGCCATTTTGTGGCTTTTTCTCATCTATTTGGAAGGCTGAGGTATAAAATAGACAGCAAATGTGTTAGGACTTGGTGTTGGTCAGATTTTGTTATGTTAAATGTCATCTTTAATGTTGTGGCTAAAAACCAACACCATTTTCTTTAATTCACAGCTCTATGTATTGCCTGGTTTTGGCTTGGGCTTGCTCGGCTAATCGTGGCTGGCTCTCTGATACTTCTGCACTAGCCAGAAGACCTAAAATGAACCCTCTGGCAGGTCCAGTGGCTGTTAGTCAGCAGCCGGAGTCCGGATGCTTGCTCCTCGGGGTTCCTTATATGTCCTCCAGCAGGCTGGCTCTGATTGAAACAGACAGTGGACTTGGGGATCCAGGCTCAGACGGTGGGCAAATTAGAGCACACAGGTTCTTTTTAAACCTCTGATTATGTCAAATTTGTCAATACCCCATAGGCAAAGGGCAAATACTGCTGTTGGGAGTCAAATGCTGAAGGAATATACTCTCTCTCTCTCTCTCTCTCTCTCTCTCTCTCTCTCTCTCTCTCTCTCTGTTTATGTGTGTGTGTGTGTTTGTGTATGTTCATGGGCATGTGTGTATGTGCTTGTGGACATCAGGTCTCAATCTCTAGTGTTCTTCAGTCTCTTTCTGTCTCTCTCTCTCTCTCTCCTATATATATGGGTTCTCTAACTGGCATGGAACTCACACAGTAGACTAAGTTGATTGCCCAAAGAGCCCTAGGGATCCCCCCATCTCTGTCTCCTCAACATTGAGATTACAAGCACATCACCACATCTGACCTTATTATTATCATTACTTTTTCTTTAAAACATGGTTCTGGGGATAGAACTCAGGTCCTCATGATTGCAAAGCAGGTACTTTATCGACTCAGCCATCTTCTCACCCCTCATTCTAAGTCTTAACTGAAGATGTTTATGGCCATTTTTGCAATCGCTCTTAGAGTGGATTGCGAGATGTCTAAAAACTATTGTCATGCCTGCCAGATTGTCCCTGAGTGTTCGCTGTGTCACACATTATGCCAATCACAAAATTTCCACCCTCTCAGGCTACTCTCGACCTCATAGGGCCTTCATCAGCATAGCTGAGGAAGCGATACCAGGAGCCAGCTCTGCTTTAGACAGCAGATGTGGTGCAGAAATGCTTCTCATAAATAGAGACTTCCATGGCTTGAATATTTCCAGCACAATAGGGGAGTTGGCTATTCCAAGGATCCCCGTCGAGAATCCTTTTGGAGAGTAAAGAATCCCTTTTTTTCTCTAATGCCTCAGATCACCCCCTGGTTTAGCTGCTTGGTGGCTCAGAGCAGAGGGATTTCAGAATACAGATGATGAGAAAAGTCTCTGCAGCTTTGAAATTGCACTACCCTAGGTTCAAATCTCACAAGCGACGTCATCTTGGGTAACTTATTTAAAGTCTTAAAATAGATTTTTTTTTTTAAAAAAAAAAAAAATCAGATAAGTAGATGCTTATCCCCACCAGGTTGTAGGGAGGATTACATGAAAAAGGAAAAGGTGTAGAAATGGCCAGGCATCTCACATGAATTTAATGACTAAGGACCACTCATCTTTCCACACAATCAGATGTCACATTTTGTTTAATGTCATTGCCTCCCAGACACAAAAACCTTTGCACTATCCGTTTTCCAGTTTGGGAACTAGCTTGGCTTGGTTCTTTCTGACTATGCTTCCAAAGACTGACTGTAAAGCTTTACAGCTATTTTCGTTCCTTCATCAAATTCGGGAGGGGACACGAGGAAATGAATTCATAGCTCTGTAGACATCATGGGGCAAAAGTCTGTACTAAACCAATTTAAAATAAATTAGCCGAGAATAAGGCAGGTGCTGCCTGATGCAGTGTGGGAAGTTGTCTTTTAACCCAGTCTGCGGAGAGCAGGAAGATAAACAAATTAGAAAGTTACCCTGGATGTCTGGATGCTACAGATTACAAGTTGTTCATCTGAGGGATTGTCACCAATGCTGGGTCACTGGTTAGATTTGCAATATCAGCACAGCACCCCGACTCCAACTGGCCGATGTTTCAGGGCTGTGAGAGCATGGGCAAAAATTTATAGCTGACAAATTACAAAAGTAGCTCTAATTATCCCCCTGAGACGATTGTGTAAGAACTACCAAGAACATTGCCAACTTCTCTATATGAGAACCTGGTAATGAATGTTCTTGAACAATAGGAGCTGAGATACATCCACTCTAACAGCACCTGAGGACCCAGCTTCCCATATCTGCAGTCTTACAAAGATCAATTGGATGAATGTCTAAACCTCAGGACATTGTGGTTTAAGTCAGAAGAGGACTGAAGAGAAGAATTGTCCCTAAGCTATCAGATCCCCGACTTATGTAGTGATGGATAAAAAATTCTCAAGCATTTATTGGTTTTGGATTCCTTCCTTCCTTCCTTCCTTCCTTCCTCCCTCCCTCCCTCCCTCCCTTCCTTCCTCCCTCCTCCCTCCCCCCCCCCCCCTCTCTCTCTTTCTCTTTTGGTTTTTCAAGACAAGGTTTCTCTGGGTAGCCCTGGCTGTCCTGGAACTCACTCTGTAGACCAGGCTGGAACTCAAGAGATTTGTCTATCTCAAGAGTTTCAAGCATAAGGGTTTTCCTGATTGCTTATTTGTATTCATAGAGTAAGACAGTCGCATGCATGCGTGTGTGTGTGTGTGTGTGTGTGTGTGTGTGTGTGTGTGTGTGTGTGTGTAGACTAGAGATCAAACTTGGGTATCATTCCTCAGGAAGTGTCCACCTTGATTTTTGAGACAAGGTCTCTCATTGGCTTGGAACTCATCAAGGCGGCTAAGCTGGTTGGCCAGTGAGTCCCAGGGATCCAATTGTCTTCACTGCCCCATCTCTACCCCATTGATGCTTGGATTACATGGTCTCATCACTGTGCCCTGCCTTCAAAACAAATACACAAACAGACAATGTGTGTTCTGGGGATAGAACTCAGGTCCTCATGCTTGCAGGGCAACCATTTTATTGATTGATTTATCACCCCCATACAAAAGATTTTTTTTTTTTTTTTTTTTTTTTTTTTTTTTTTTTGAGACAGGGTTTCTCTGTGCAGTTTTGGTACCTGTTCTGGATCTTGCTCTGTAGACCATACTGGCCTCAAACTCACAGAGATCCACCTGGCTCTGCCTCCTGAGTGCTGGGATTAAAGGTGTGCACCACTGCCGCCCGGCATAAAAGATCTTTTTTAATAGGTTACAATATTGTTTTTTAAAGTCATGGCTGCATGGTCTTTTTGTTACGCTTTCCCTAGGTCCTGACAAAAAGCTGCTCACTCAGTAGATTCATTCTCTAGTTGGATTTTGGAGACTGGCTCAGAAATCCCCTCAACGCCCACCTCTCGGTTTCTTCCCTCTCACAGAGAACCTAGTGTAGCTCAGGGGCTGTTTCAGGTGTGTGACAGAGTTCCTTAGGTGTAGGTGCAACATCAACTGCGTCTTCCATGAAACCAGGGGCCCGGGGAGCTGCTGGTTATGGCTAGAAGTCTTCTAGAGCAATGGAGAATATTCAGTCTCATCTTTGTGTTGTTTCCAAAAAAGCTAGATGATATTCGGGACAAAGCAATTGCAAGGAGGAACCCTGTTCTTTGTTTCCTTCAAGTCTTGTTAATAATGGATTAAATGTGAGCAGCCTCTCATGACCATGGCTGCTATGCAGAGTAAGGGCAGACCCCACCAGAAGATGGTCCAGCTTCACTGACTAGCCTCACTGTTGGCAGAACCACATGACTGCTCTTTGAAATATCGTTTCCTGGGCTTCCTCCTAGATCCTCAGAGTCACTGTATCCAGCCAAGGATAGAATTTCTACCTTTGGACTAAGAAGTCCTGTGGTGCAATAGATCCGTGACTGCCTGTGAAAGCTGACAAAGCAGTTCTTGGCGAGAGGTCTTGGGCAGGTTCCTGTAGACTATGGGCCCCCATAAGATCTTGAGGTACCTGGCTCCCTTTGTGCTAGGAGGAGCATCCCACTTCTTCCAGGACCAGTCTCCTCTCCTGTGGAGTAGAAAAGGGCACAGCGGTTGTTCTTAAGCCCCCCAGGGCATCTAGTCAATGCTATTTCCTCAGACATAAAAAGCAATCTGTTGAAGTCTCTTGATCCTTCAGTGGCACTCTGACAGGGTGACATTAATACCTGCTATCACAGTCCCCAGGGCTTCTCAGAGCCAAGCTCTATTTAAGCCCAGCCCTTTAACCATATGTATTCTGCAAACAATCACAGAATATTCAAGCAAATTGTTATCTTTGCTTGGCCAGTCTGAGGTTTTCTGAAAAACAAAGAAAAAGGAAAGGCATGAAATCTGGAAAGACGTGTTTTTGTTTTCGGCAGCTAGTGTGTGTGTCAAGAAATCACAGACTTTCTATACAGCCAAGCAAAGGAAGAGAACCCTCCTCCCTTCCTAGGGGTTGGCTCTCCTTCCTTCTGCTCTGAAAACTTTGGAGCTGCCCATAAAGCTCTGTGTTGGTTCGCCTCTTTTCCTTCCAGGCTCTGAGAACAAGGTTCAGATCTTGTTCATGTGAGGTTCTAGGGATGACTGAGGGGCCTGACACATATACAATAATCTTGGTTCTAGTTTCATTTCTGTTGCTGTGATAAAATACCCTGAGCAAAAAGCGACTGAGGGGAGAAAGGGAGTTTCCTCCACTTATAATTTCAGGGTACAGTCCCATCCTTGAGGGGAAGTCAAGCCAGGAACATCATGTCCAGAGTCAAGACCAGAGAGAATGAATCCACCCATGCAGTGGCCTGCCATGCATTCATTCAGCTTTCTTCTGTCTTATATAGTTCAGGAGCCTCTGTCTAGGGAATGGTGCTGCCCACAAAGGACTGGGGTCTTCCTACATCAATCAACAATCAACATCCACCTCCCCACTGGACATGCCCACAGGTGACCTTGTCTAGGCAATCTCTCAATTGAAGCTCTCCTCCTAGATGATTCTGAATTGTACTTAAAAAACCCTTTATGGTATGTGACCATGGGAGGTTAAGATCTGACTTTGAATTCAAGTTCTAATGCAAGGATGGCCTAACTTGGGTGCCTGATCTAAATTATGAAGCTTATCTGGGTACCTGGGATTTTTTATTTTATTTTTTTTTTCTGTGTTCCTTCCCACAGCCTTGTCTTTTCTAATGAAATAGAACCAGGTTCCATAGGCTCCAGTTAGGCCATTTTCTTTGGTATTTGTAACATGAATCTATAATGGTCTTTTAATAAAAAACCCAGGTATTGGGGTGAATGCTGAAAGATCAGAGAGACAAAGGAACAAGTAACCTCTTACCTCTCGGACTCCTCAGCTGAAAAGGCTTCTGCTGAAAGGGACACTTCTGCCAAAAAGCCTTCCTGTCTCCTCACGCCTTACATACCTTTCTCTGCCCAGCCACCACTTCCTAGGGTTAAGGGCGTGTGTGCTTCCCTAGCAAAGGCATGAGATCTCAAGTACTGGGATTAAAGGTGTGTGTCACCTCTGCCTGGCTCTGTTTCTCTCCTAGACTGAGTCAATCTCATGTAGTCCAGGGTGGCTTTGAACCCTGAATGCTAAGATTAAAGGTGTGTGCCACCACTCCTTGGTATCCATGTTTAATCTAGTGGCTTGTTTTGTCCTCTGATCTTCAGGCAAATTTTATTAGGGTACACAATGTATCACCACAAGTATTTGTAGTGCAGAAGTTTCTTCTTGGCATGGGAGCTGGCATTTCTTGGATTCGTTTCGCATATTTGGAGGCATTTTGTGTTTTGCCCCTCTGAGTCTATGCTATGCTGATGGCATACTCGACAAAAGAAAAATATCCGTATCCAAACTCCCCAGGACCTCGAGAAAGGAAAGTTTCCAATTAGCATTCTCTCCTTGGCAGCCAGACTTTATGACTAAAGAGCTTTATTGGCTTTGGAAAGTTTTAGAATTAAAACCAAGTGCTAAGAGAGACCCAGGGGCAAGACCTTATGTGTGGAGGCCAGGAAGGAGGGCAGAAGCAAACAGAGCCAATGAAAAGGGGAGGAAAGCAAAGTCGGGGGGGGGGGCATGAAAATAGCTTTCTGAGATAATCTGCTCTTCCTCAGATGGAGTCTGTAGTGGGCTGTTGTCTGTGAACTAGCCAGTTCCAGGGACCCGTCTTTTTCTCTTGCATTGTAGAAATGCCACTGAACAAACAAAGTAATTTGTAACTCCCGCCTCTATAAACTTATGTCATGGCCTAGATAGGCTCTGGAACATATGTAAGGCAGTCATGTGGAGTATCAGAGGTGATGTGGAGTGATGAACTGTAGCTGAGCCAGATGCCCAGAACAGGACTGCATCCTGTCTATGCACTCACATGTTCCTCATGACGCACTATTTTCTATCTCCTCCTCTGCTTTCTCTCATTTGTGCTTTGGCCATATGCCTCTCTCAGCCCAGTATACCCTTCCCCCTTGGGTAGGTGAGAGTCTTAAAAGCAGAAATGAAGACAGAGACCCCTCTGATGTGTCTGAGGAAAAGCAGAGGAAAGAGTCAAATAGCAAAAAGGCATGAGCATGGAGACTATGACCCGAACGGGTCATTTAGGGAGCACTAAAGTCTAAAGTCATCCGGAGAGACGCCCCACTTTTCAATTTCCATCTATCTTTCATATCACAGGACACACAACACAGTTACAACCCATCAAATGGTGTTGGGTGTGTGATGAAGTCTTTTCTTGGAACAGAGTCATTTCGGTAACTCTCAGGGAGCCTGACTCCCTTCACGTCAATCAGCAGAGAATACGTTTGCCTACGGATATCTCAATGTGTTGTTGAGAAGGTCAAACCAGAGAGTACTGTCTCAGCCATGAAGTATGGTGTGAAAACCAGAGCTTGCTTTTTCTCACTCTCTGACAACACCCATAGCAGAGTGACATGCAGACAACATGTAAATGTCCCTCCTGGCCCTGTCCTGGCACCCTGGACAGTTCCAACAGAGGTTTTGTTTTCTCATTGGTCTGAAATGCATCTATCAGTAACTTCTCTTGAGGCCTTGCACACCTCCTAGAGCAGGCTTTGCATTTCATGTGACAGTCCTTGTGGGTTGATGATTTTAGGGAGCATGTCTGTCTTGTCTGCATTCTCACTTCTTGCTGACGGTTGAAGCCAAGCCTTTGAAAGTTCCTTCATCCAACGTTGTCCCTTTGTTACTTTGCTCCCTTTGTTACTCAGATGAAGTGGAAAGAGTTAGAAGCTCCTTACTTATAAATTCCTGATATTGTGTCCTTAGGGGGGTTCTGAGGTCACTCATGGGATCCCATTTCTGTTTTTCCAATCCTGCCAATGGAAAGAAAATTGCTCAGAGGAACTTCACATGTCTTAGCCATTTCTTGGTGATGAAGAACACCTTGTTAATGTTCTACTTTTCTGTATACAGCATGATTGTATCAGACAGAGAGGAAACACCTCCATACTGGACTCCTTCCTCTTGCCACCATAAGTCAGCACTATTACCTATGATTTCAGGCAATTCTCTGTTCTGGGGGAGGTCACTGCAGTCCTGATAGGGATAATATGAGTAGAAACAAAAGCAGATCCAAGAAACAGATGCCAGCCTGGGGAGATGGTTCAGTCATAAAGTGCTTGACATACAAGCGTAAGTGCCTGAGTTCAATCCCTCAGCACTCACACAAAGCACCAGATATGGCAGTGTACACTTGTGATCTTAGGGCTGAGGAGGCAAAAGAGGCTCCCTGGGGGTTAGGCAGCCAGCTAGCTTGGCCTGCTTAACAAGCTGCAGGCCAACCAAAGAGACCTTGTCTCAAAGAATAAGTTAGATGGCTCCCGAGGAATGCCACTCAGTGTTGACCTCTGACTTTCACACACAAATATGCTCATGTATTCATACACATACACCTGTGTATGCACACATGCGAGCACACACACACACACCACACACAGATAGAGATAGATAGATAGATAGATAGATAGATAGATAGATAGATAGATAGATATCAAGTGGCCCAAAATGATAAGATGTGCTGATGTTTGATGTTTGGTTGGGAATGTAAGGGGAGAGGTCCTTACATCAAGGATGACCTCTAGAGGGTGTCAGAATTCTGATGTGATGGGTGGGAGGAGGAGTCTAGGAAGGGGAACCACCCAGCATCCCAGGCAGTAGGAGTACCAGGAGACCACCGGGTCCTGAGAGTCCAAGATGGACCCCAGAGGAAGACAATGATCTTCACCTGTGCTTGAGATTCTAGTATGATAGGGACTGAAAGTATCCAGTACTTCAGTAGCAGTGAAGCCACCTGGAGATCACTGTGTCTTCTTTCAGTCCATGGAGGGGGTAGAAGACAAGATGATGTGAACTAGGCGTGTGTAGGAGGGAAGCATATGGAGAATGTAGGATGGATAATTGTCTGGGAAGTCTGGGTCTGAGGAGGAGGAGAGAGCTGTAACTGCAGGAAATGTGGGGTGGTGGGAAGATATTTTTAAAGTAGGGAAGGCTTGAGTCTGTTTTTGAGGGATGTGATGGAAAGGAAAACTTGACTAGATGAAGAGAGTAGGGTGACCTGACAGCCAGAGGACACCAGGGAAGAGACCCAGGACTCAAGAGGAAGGACACTTCTCAAATGTCACATTAAGGGTATGCATGACTTCAAAGACCACACTCTTATTTACCAAGCCTGAGGGTATTCCATCTCTCATCCATAATCTACTGCAAGCTTTTCTCTAGACCTGAGTTCTGGGCAGCTGGAATGGCAAGTGTGTGCAAGAGGGGAAGGGTATGTGTGCATCCCAGATCCTACTGCTACTTCCTAAGTCCTTAGACCCTCTAATTTCAGTGTCTGTCCCGCTGTGACATTCGTACCCTCGGGCCCTATGCACCTGTTCATTTCAAACATCCATTCTTTCTTGATCTCTCAGGCACTTACCATGCTGGCCCAGAGCCCATTCTCTCTGATTCCCCGAGGGACTCAACTGCATGAGCTGCAACTGCAGGAACCACAGTGGTCTTTCCTGGTCTCATCCAGTCTAGACTCTTCTGTCTCTGGGTCCAGAATGGGTGAACATTCTCTTCTCTAACGGTCATGGTCAGTGTTCTTAAGAGAAGTGTGTGTGTGTGTGTGTGTGTGTGTGTGTGTGTGTGTGTGTTCATGTGTGTTAGTGCAGGTGCACACATGCCATGGTGCTTGTATATGGGTCATTGCCACTGTTTATGCTGGGCTAGCTGCTCCATGTGCTTCCAGGGAGTCTCCTGTCTTCCTCCCATCTCCCGGAAGAACCATGGGATTCCCAATACTTAACACTACTATGTCCAGCTTCAGTGTCTATTCTGGAATCTGAACACGTCCTCACACTTGTGAGCTGTCTCTCCAGCCCCCGATGTTATTTCTCCTATAAGTAAAGTTACTCTCTCCATTTATCCAACTTGTAGAGATACCTAAGTAGTCTGCCTTCCTCACCTGTGCTGTGGCCCAACTGCCACTTAATAGAACTTCAAGATGGCTAGTTACATTTTTTTAGGCTTTATTTAAATTGGCAGTGACCATTGTGCCATATTTTAAAAAATTTCTAGGAGTATTGTCAACATTATCATTATTATTTCTATTTTGAGATAGGATCTCATGTTTCCCAAGCTGCCATCAAACTTACCCTGGAGCCAGAAATGACCTTTAACTTCTGACCCCTTTGCTCTGCCTCTGGAGTCCTGGGATTGCACACGTGTGTCACCACAATCATTTTATGTGATTCTGAGCATTGAACTCAGGCTTTCATGCATGCTAGGAAAACACTCTGCCAACTGAGCTAAGTCTCCAGGTCTGAAGAATTATTTTTAAAAACATCAATCAGAGCTAAATTTTAATCTCTTGTGTGCATAACTAATTTTTCAAAGATCTTAAGACAGAAGCCCACAATTTTTTTTTAAATATCAAGAAACTGCACATCAATAAACACTCTATTCCCATACCACCCTATACTCATCCCACCCAGTGACAGTGAAATACACACTGACAAGAGCAATAAGAAAAATAATAACGTTATCACAGGATCAATGTCTATTTCTGGCTTCATAAATAAAGGACTCGGCTTCCATTGATGTTTAATTTTTGTAAACGCCTCTGGAAATTTAAGTATGGTAAGAAAACATTAGCCTGAGATAATGTTCAATTTCTCCCAACATAAGCTTTTAAACCTTGGACGTGTGCAGTTTTCAGTCTGGGAGAAATTCAGAGCAAATCTCTCTAGAGCAGACTGTGGCAGGTTTATTTTAAATAGGCTAGCTTTATGTTACAGGTCTAGAGGGCAGGAAGGTAGAAATGACTGCAGTAACAGAGCTTGCGGGCAGCCTCATGTCTGCGGAACAAGGGTGCTCTCCTGTATCTATGATGATGGGGCATCCATATGGCACATGCCAAATTCGGAAGGACCAAGGGTTGTGTACAGAACTGGTGGCCACTTGTCTCTGTTGGGCATAGTGATGGGCTGTTTTTTTCTCCTACACAATTACTCTGGCATTGACTCAGCTCCCTGGAGCAGTATTACCAGCACCTGGATTGAGTAATAGATGAACTCCTGCTAGCTCTGCCCTAGCTGTGAAAATAGAGAACTTTGAAGCCAACAAGACAGATAAGATGGGGAAAAGCTGCCAGAGATCCATTCTATTGCCATCCCATCCCTCAGTCTTTCCAGTTGGGGCTTAAAAACCCAACTTGTTCTTCTTCAGAACACTCATTAGAAGAGAAAGCAAGGAAGCTATGTCTTCTGTACTCTGTTAGACTCACAGAAGTGTTTTTTTTTCTTCCTCAAACTTGCATCAGATGAACAAGTGCTTGCCTCAGATGTTGTCTTTTGGGCTATAATATGCTTATCTGGTTCTGAAGGTCTGGTAGTGTGGGTGCAGAAATGTGAATTTATAACCAATGCCATGTGGTGTTGACATTGCATGCCAGGAGACCATCCTTTGAGAACTCTTAGTCTGAAGTCTCTTGTCCCAGAAGCTGGACTGTCATAGGCCAACAGATGCGTCCTTCTGCACCCATGGGCTCAAAGAGGGCTAGACAGTCTCCATATGCCGAGAGGAAGCCTTTTGCCTTTTGTGTGTGTGTGGTTGGATGGGTATCTGTTCATGTGGATGCACAGTTCAGGTTCTCATGAGTGTGAAGGCTAGAGGTCATTTGTGACTGCCCCTTTGTCGTAGGTATCCATCTTGTGTCGTGAGACAGCGTCTCCCACTTTTACTTGGGACGCACTGATTGGGCTGGATTGGCAAGCCCCTAGTGCCCTCCTGTCTCGGTCTCCCCAGTGCTGGGATTACAAGCATGCAGCACTATAGCCAGCCTTGTTAAGTGGGTTCTGGGGAACAAACTCAGGCTCTCACGATGCACAGCAAGCACATTACTAACACTAATTACTAATTGGGGCTAGTTCCACAGCCCCAATTTCTTTGCTTTGTTGTTGATCTGAATGCTGGTCATCCCATGTATTGCCTCTGTGAAACCTCTCTCTTCATGCTTTGAAGAGTGAGCTCTATTTCTGCTATTCCAAATCCACCAGGGTTTGGAAAGACATGGATGTTCCTTCCTATCCTGATCTCTAACTGCAGGCATTTTTAACTGCAGAGGTAAGAGGCAGTTCCTGGGACAGCCTGGGAAGTCTGAGACCTTTCTGAGGTCTCCACAGCTGGGTTCCCATTTGCTATGGTCATAACTTAGTGTCATCCCATCTCAGTTGTGATGGAGCATGCTGGTTCTCCTCCAATTCCTTCCAAACCAGGACACTCTCCCACCCCAGAGCTTCCTGTCAGAACCAGGAGGTGGGATTTGGACATCCAAGAGCAAGGCAGGAACATGAACTTTTGATGATCTTAGACTGGTGTAGCTGCTCCAAGACTGAGAGAGGAGCAAGTCAGGGGAGAGGGGCAGCAGAGGGCTTGCTTTTTAGCCAAAGAAGTCTGAACTTCTCGCTCTGCTCTGACAGCACATTTTTTGAGAAGCACGGATTGCTTTTGGAATGAAGTTCCAACTCTACCCACACAAAACCTCTAGAGAGCATCTAGACTCTTGACAGCGTTATCCCATCTAGACATGTTTGCTTGTATTGTATTTCATATAAGAGTTGTAAAGTACAAGTGTTAGGGTTTAAAAGCTATTGTCTTGCATCTCCTTACCAGCCTAGTATGCAGCCAGCATCAGCCTCTGTCCCCCTAGCTGCCAGTGCTCCTTGACATAGCCATTCTCTTTGCTTCTTATTCCTCTCTGAGAAAATGTGTCATGCAAACACCTTTTTTTGCAGCCTCTGACTTTTTCCCTTTCTGAGACAAGGGCTTATATATCTGAGGGTGTAACTAAGCTTATTATAATATCTAAGGATGACCTTGAAGTCCTGGTTCTCCTGTCTCTATCTCCTGAACACCAGGAACTAGGATTATAGGGCACACCACCTTGCTCAGTATATGCAGTGCTGGGAATTGAACCTAGGGCTTCATGATGCTAAGGCAAACACTCTGCCAACTAAGCCATAACCCTAGCCCCCAGGCTTTGGGTTTTGAGTGTGGTTGTATAAGCTATCTTGGAGCCTTGGGTGAGTGTATACAGCTGTTTCCCTCCTAGGCAACTTGCATCCAGGCCACAGGAGTCCTTTCCTGCTCAGTTTCATGTCAATGTTGTCTCATGTGTAGGACATACATAGAAGGCACAGTTCATGTGCCTTCAGCAGAGAAAACTGTCTCAGAGCAAAGAGATGGGCTGACCAGCCTGTAGCTCAGCAACAGAATTTGACAAACTCTCCCAAATCTCCAAGTTTTCCTCCATTATTTCCATGTTACTGGGGGTTACTGTTGTCCTAACCTCAAAAGCTGTAGATGGTGACTGTCTCAAAACATTGTCTATATGGAATTGTTCAATGTGTATTGTTATACATCTGACTGCTTTCTCTCACTGAAGTGTTTGTAAAGCTCCCTCATGTTGATACATGTCCTTCTAGTCCTTCACTACCCCCTCTCCTCTCTATTTCTCTCTCTGTATAGTGAACATATCTCATTTTATTCATTCTCCTCTTCATGGAAATTTGAATTATTTTCAACTAGAGTTGATGACAAATTTTGCTGTGATTAAAACTCTGTTACACACATTTTTTTTTTTTACACATGATCCCCTTTCTGATGTTTTACTGCTTGTAGGAGGAATTGGCATTCCCAAGACTGGCAGATATCCAGCTTCAGTAGACACCATTCTTTTAAACATTTTTTATTAAGAAAAGTTTTATTCATTTTACATACCAATCACAGATTCCTCCTCTTCCCTCCTCCTGCCCCTCCAGCCTTCCCCTCTCAACCCACCCCCATTCCCACCTACAAGTAAGCCCAAGTGAGGCAGTTTTGTAGCTTGATCTGCTTAAGGGGCCCCTAGTAGTAGGATCAGGATCCATCCCTGGTGCATGAGCTGGCTTTTTGGAGCCCATTGCCTATGGTGGGACACCTCACACAGCCTTGAGGCAGGGGGAGAGGCTTGGACCTGCCTCTACTGAATGTACCAGGCTCTGCTGACTCACCATAGACAGTTTCTAAAGTTGATTTATTAATTCATATTCCCCTGGGAGGAGCTCAAGAGCTCCAGTTGCAGGTATAATATATTAGGATTATTGTCCAGAAGCCATGCAGATGAATTTTCAAATTACAAACTTGCTTTTACTTCTAGTATGGTTGCTCTCCTGGTTTGCTTCTCTGTTGCTGTGATAAACACAATGACCATATGCAACTCAGGGGTCAGGAAGGAGTTTGTTTGGCTTATACTTCCATGTCAAAGTCCATCACTGAGAGAAGCTATGGCAGGAATTCAAGCAGAAACCTAGAGCAGGAACTGAAGCAGATACCACAAGGAACACTGCTTACTGGCTTGCTCTCTCTGACTCTCTCAGCTACCTTCCATATAGCCCAGGCCCATCTGTCCAGAGATAGTACTCCCTACAATGGGCTGGGCCCAACTATGTCAATTAGCAACCAAGAAAATGCCCCAGATGTCCCCAATCTGATGGAGACAGTTTCTTGGTAGACTTTTTCTTCCCAGGTGTGTTGAGTTGACAACCAAGATTAGCTATCACAATTGGGAATTAGTTGTCCCTGAAAGGCCCATATGTTAAAAACTTAGTGCTGTGGAATAATCATTTTGCACACTGTGAAGATGTGTTTCTGTCACTGGTTTAATAAAGAGCTTACTGGACAGTAGCTAGGCAGGAAGAGTTTAGGCAGAAGAGCCAGACTGATAGAATGTTGGGAAGAAAGGGCAGAGTTGCCAGTCAGACACAGAGGGAGTCAGACATGTAGGAAATGAGGTAACAAACCATGAGCCATGTAGCAGCACATAAATGAGTAGAAATGGGTTAATTTAAGTTGTAAGAGCTAGTTAGTAACAAGCCTAAGCTATCAGCTGAACATTTATAATTAATAATAAATCTCTGTGTAGTTATTTGAGAGCTGACTGATGGGAGAGAGAAAGTCCACCCACAGCTTAGGCTCTAACCTGTGGCACTGCTGAGAAATGGTAGATGCTTTAGGACAGTGGCTCTCAATCTTCCTGATGCTGCGACCCTTTAATACACTTCCTCATGTTGTGATGACTCCAACCATAAAATTATTTTGGTTACTCCTTCATAACTATAATTCTGGCTATGGTTCTGAACAATAATGTGAATATCTGTGTTTTCAGATGGCCTTAGGTTATCCCTGTGAAAGAGTCATTCAACCCCAAAGGGATCACGACCCATGGGTTGAGAACCTCTGCTTTCGAAAGTGGGTCCTGGTGGAAAGAGACTGGGGTCCTGGGGGCACTGATCCTTCCCCTCATGTCTCCTTTCCCTCAGTTACCATGAGATGAGAAGTTTTCCTCTACTGCTCACCATGATGTTCTGTTTGGCCTCAAGCCCAAAGCAACAGGGCCAGCTGCTCATGGACTGAAACCAGGAGGAAGAACAAGCCTGTCTTCCTTTTAAGTTGTGTCTCAGGTGTTTTGTCTTAGTGACAGCTGACAAATGCATCTCCCTTCTCTCACATCCAAGCCATACTTTCTAACTCTGTGCTTTGGTTTCCTTTTGTCTTTATAGAGTGTATAGAAGTTTCTAGGTGGTCCCATTAAACTCCATTGCCAAATGAAAACAGAAAACAAAGCTGAATAGGTGAGGAAGACTTCATTCAAGACGATTTCAGTAGAAAAGAAGAACGAAGCAGACTCTTCTGAGATGAAAGAGGAGGGAGTTTGAGGTCTGAGGTGAGCCAGTGGAAGAGGACTGGAGGATATTGACGGGGAAGTTGAGAAGTTAGTTATCCATTAGCATTTGCTACTTGGTACTTAGGAAGGTTAGTTTATTAATGTCCCACAGAGACTAGGAAATAGTGTCCCTAGTGATATAATAATACATTAAAGGGATGGCTTCCAGTTCTTGGGAAAGACATTTATGAACTATACCATTGACAAGCTAGTACCCAGGGAAGATTTACATTGTAAAAAGGCTAAGAGAGAGTTTATACTAGAGAGTCTTCTAAGGTGGAGTCTATAAGAAAAGAGAAATTAAAAATCTATGGTTATGTATAAACCAGTTTAAATTTTAGTCAGCCTCACACTAGCCACTGAATGAGCTCTAGACTCAGGGGTGCACTGGAACATCTTTATACTTGTGTCCAGAATTCTCTCTGTGATTTCTGACCTTCAGCAGGTGGATCACAGAGATGATGTGAGAAGGATGCTACTCGCCATGCTAATGAGAAGTATGAATGAGCCAGCCACTGAGAGCTCAATGAAAGCTTTCAAGTGGGTACCATTCTTTGGGTGTAGGCCAGGGTAAGGGGTCTCCCCATCTCTTGGCAAACTGGGCCTGTGATTGTGGGCTGTATCAACACAACCATTGTTTCTGGTTTTCTTTTATTTCTCTTTCTGAGGATGTGGAATCTAAGAACTAGGACCACAGCATCACAGCCAAGTCACCAAAAGGACAGGCTCCCTGACTTTCCACCCCTTGCTTGCCCACTTTCTGGAAAGGCGAGAGTAAGGGTAATGGTGCGATTAGCTGTGATCATTATTTTTAGAGTGAGATTGTAGGGAACTATTTTACATTATCTAAACCATGTGATACTCATATTTAGCATTCCCATCGTCTTACAGTACAGTTTGTGAGATAAAACCATTCTTATTTATATATTTAACGTATATTTCTCTTGTGTATGTGTGTGCATGTGTTTGGGTTGGGAGTGCCCATTCATGTGTGAAGGCTAGAGGTTGATGTGTCCACCAGAATCACTTTTGCATCCTGTCTATTGTAACGGGGTCCTTTACTCAAGCTTGAGCTCACTGATCAGCTAGGCTGGCTGAGTGCCCAGGCTCTTCCTGTCTCTGCTTCCCCACTGCTGGGATTACAGGTGTGTGCTACCGCTCCCGGCTTTGTATGTGGGTCCTGGAGACCAAACATTGATTCTCGTGTTTGCACAACAGTTTACCAACTGAGCCATCTCTCCAGCTCCACCATTTCTATTTTCAAGGGGAGGAAACTGAGGCTGAGGAAGGCTGACTTCAAAGCATCACAAGATGGAAGGGGCCAAGTATAACGGGAGGTGTACTCGGTGAGGGCGGAACAAATGATCAGGTAAATGCCGTGCTACCTGACTTCAGCTCGTGTGCTTGTGGGAAGACAGGAGTTCCCTCTTCTCAGGTAGGTGCTCAGAGAGGGGCCCAGCTCTATTCTTGAGGGACAGCCAACCTCAAGGCTGTGGCCGCTGGGAGAAATGAGTCCTGTATCTGCTCTCTGAAGGTCAGGGATTCAGATGTGGCTCCCGCTCAATGTCTCCCAAGTGGAGGGAAATCTTAGCTTCCCACCTTCCTGCTCCACTGAACACACAGAACTCAATTGAAAAGCCATAACACATTTAAGTGTCTGAAATTAAATCCAGAGTCGAAGCAGCAGCGTCTTTATTACTTTTAATCAGTGCGGTGCATGAAAGCTCCTTTGGAGAAATCATTATTTTACCTCTATGTGTGGAAGGCAGAAGGCATCTTTATTTCCCTTGGTCTCTGGGAAATGAGAGGGGCCTTCTCACCTCCCCTGTCCATCCGACTTGGGAGCTGCCCTCCACGTCTGCCCTAGCCAGGGTTGGGGACAGATTTTATTCTTAGGACATCTTCCTTAGGTTCTTACTTTTCCTGGTTTCCAGATATGCCTTTTGTAATAAAGGGACCAAAAGCTCAGGGATTAGTAACTATAGTTACCATTTATTAAGGAGATTCCTTATCAGTTAATGTTTTTAGTAGCACACAATCAAAACTAGTTTGAGCAGAAGGGCAATTTATTAGGGGATATTAGTGTGCAAAACCTCTACCATGGCTAAAGACTCAGTGGCGGGGGAGGGGAGTCGAGAAGCCAATGCAGCCAGAAAAAAATAATATCTCAGATCTCACTGCAGACTTCGAAGTAATGGGGCCACCACTGGTGCCACTCTTGGGTACATTCGCACAGATTAAACTGCTAGTGCTGAGCCCTGAAAACCAAATTAACTTTCCTTGCAACAATGTGAGGTGGATATCATTATCTTTATTTTACAGGTGCAGGAGCTGGAGTTGAGTGATTAGATTGCCTGTCCACACACTTACCTGGATATGCAGCTATGAGGCTCAGGAGTATGCTGGTTTTGCTCTGCTGATCTCAGTACTTAGTGTAGGGTTCGGATTGTCACAGGAATAAATAGAGAAGGGGTGCAAGAGTGTACAGGAGATTTGGGGTGTTAAACTTGGACACAGTTTTGCTCTCCTCTTCATCCCAAGCAGCTTCTTCTGTGTCATGTCTTTCACCAATGACTGGCAAGTGATTCAGGCTGGGTTAATTGTTTTCTTTCCTGCTGTCCATGGTGGTTGTTTCCAAAGTTGGAGGAATACCAGGTTTTTTTTTTTCCCATTTGTTCCACTATTTGGTGAAAATCTGAATGCAACATAAAAGAGTAACGTTGTTGAGTAGAAGAAAGCCACATGTGGTGGTTTGAGTGAGAAATGTCCCTTGTAGGCTCATGTATTTGGACACTTGGTCCCCAGTTGGTGGCGCTGTTGGGGGAGGTTAGTGAACCTTTAGGAGGTGGAGCCTTGAGGGAGGAAGTACATCACTGGGTGTGGGCTTTGAGGGTTTGTAGCCTCGTCCCCTTCCCTGCTCTCTCTGCTTCCTGTGTGTGGACAAAATGTGATCAGCCTGCTCTCTGCTCTTGCAGGCCCATGCCTTCCCTGCCATGATGGACGATAACTCTCTGGAACCATCAGCTCTAATAAACTTTTTCTTCCTTGAGTTGCTCTTGGCCATGGTATTTTATCACAGTAACAGAAAAGTAACTACTATACAAAGTTGGGAATTAAAATCAGTTTCCCCCCATTATTAATATGGACTCCTTTATAAGCAGGTGATATTGGTTTAGTCATAAAAGGCAAGTTGAAAATGGTGACTTGTCTCAGGAAGAAACTTTTATTTTAGATGTCAACTCTAATGCTGCATTAGATGTACACACTTCAGAACTGACCAAAGTACCTGTCCAATCAATCCTTCCATTGTTTCTATGAGACCCATGCATATCATGTCCTACTCTTATTTGAAGGGAGTCTTTGTAGCTATGGTTTTGTTATTCAAAGTCTGGCTCTTTAAGTAGTTCTGGGATACTGTTCATTGATATTGTCACTGACCCAGGGTGACAGTGAATGGTGAGTGATAGCTTTGAAGGTAGACAGAACCTGTTCTGGTGGTCATGGCCAGTTTGAGTTTATGCATCTATGGGAGCTGTGATGGTTAATTTCAATTGCCAACTTGACACTCTCAGCAGGTTTTCTAGATCAATCTGGCCTGTGGTCAAATTTATGGAGGGTTATCTTGATTATGTTAATTGAGGTTGGGAGACCCATCCATTATGTGTGGCATCATGCTCTGGACAAGGGATCCAGAACTGTATGAGTAGAGACTGAGCTGAGAAATAGCATGCATATATTAATTTATTCTTCTCTGATCTGACTGTGGATGGATGCAATGTGACCAGCTGCTTCATGTTCCTGTTGCCTAGACTTCCCCAGTCTGAAGGTCTGTAACTTGGGATCATGAGCTAACACAGCCCTTCCTCTCCCTCCCCAGTGTTTTTTGTCATGGTATCTGATCACAGTAACAGGGCACAAAGCTAAGACAGAGACCTTCCACCAGAAGTTGCCTGTAATTTTGGGAGTTCTTATGCTGTCCAAGAATAGAGTATTCATTTAGGCTGACTTCTGCAATGGCATTGTTAGGATGCTTGTCCAGGAGCAAGACCTTAATCAGGGGGGCCTGTGGGAAATGGACCATAATTCCAGAATCAAACACTTGCTCTATGCAAAGCAGCTCTTCCCTTGGGTCATTATAATGTTCCCTCGTCATCCCAAGGGTACTTTCTTAGAAGGATTTCATTGTCCTCTATTTCTGGCCCCGCCTTCCCCATCTTTACTTTCACAGGCCACTGGCTTGCCTGCAGATTTCTTTCTTGCACATTGACATCGTTTCGACTTTGACCAGCTCTTGCAAGAGGACTCATGAATCTTGGTCTGCGCATGATGGTTACTTGTTTTCAATACATCTTAGAGTTGTGACCTCTATAGGGACCATGGGTAGAACCAAGAGGGAAGAAAAGATGTTCTTAAGGTTAAGCAGTGGCTGACAAATGACTTGTGGATAGCTCCAGTCCAAGAAAGAAACCTGGGCTACTTTACAGAGGACATTGAGATTCCTGAGTGCAGCTAATGCTTGTCATGTGCCAAGCCACATCCTCTCTGTTGTCTTGATTAATTTATGCATCTGGTATGACACATCAAGTTTATAACCCCTAATTTAATTTAAATAATTTAATATTATTTAATGCTTTAGATATTTCTATGATGACAAGGGAATTCTTTAGCTTTGCTCAGGCACAATAGAGTGGTGGAGAAATTAATGGTCTGTCTCCCTAGAGTCACTCTTAACCAACTGGGGAGAATGTTAGTGGGAGGGCATTTTGGTCTTCCTGTGTATGGGGATGTACCCTTCCCAGCTCCTCCTCCAGCTGCCTACAGAGGTAATGAGTTGTTAGTTTACCGTGTGGCTTATCATGTTTACCTCTTCTCTCTCACTTTCCTCACCCCTATCCTTGCCTCTTGTGACAGTATCTTAAGAACTGCATCCATTTTTTTTCTTCAAGCTATTGTGTTCTGATACCAACTCTCTGTTACCAACTGAGTCTCCTGTATCTCAGTTTAATTTGGCCATTCCTTACTATTAGCCCAGACTCCTTGAGTTGAGTCCTGCCCTAGACTGCCTCCATGTCAGATATCAGTTATAGGTCTGGAGAGGTCACTAGAATTGTTGATAGGCTGATGAGTTTAAGGGGCACATGATGTCCCTTCTTGTGTCTGGCAGTCCTCAGAACTTTCTTGGAACTTACTGATGGTGTCATACTTATAATTAGATTTTTATTAGAAAGGACACAACCCAGAAATAGTCCAATGGAAAATTTGCTAAGGGCAAGGTTGTTGTGAGGAGAGGCACACTGACCCTCCATGCTCTCTCCTTGAGGAATATCCCTGTACATAAGTGCTCTTATTAACCAGGAGCTCTACTGAATCCTAATATGTAGAACTTTTATTGGGGGGTCTCATTTAATAGATATCCTAGACTCATTGGTCATAGGAATGGATTCAGTTTCTATGTCTCCCCTCTCCCTTCCTGCAGATTGGATTGGTCCAAAATTTCCTAATCATGTGTCTGGTATTCTGGTGGCCAGCCCTCATCCTGAAGTTCTGTAGGGACTCCTGTCATAAGGCCACCTCACTGACATAACCATGGCCTCTTACTACTAGTCCATTGCAAGGACATCTGAAGTCCTGTGCCAGGAACCAGTGTTTATTACATTATCATCATTGGGCAGAATTTAAACTGAAAGAAGAGGCTTTCACATCCAACACTTATACAAAGTACTTTTATTTTGGCAGGTTCCAAGTTTACCTTGGGGAATGCAGGCAGGGCGTCATAGGAGTTGCTGAGACTCACTCTGGTGCATGTGTGGCATTGCAAACAGGTGACAATCACTTAGATTTCTAAAGTAAAGAGTAATAGAATGGGTGGCGGCGGCAGCGGCGGCGGCGGCAGCGGTGGCGGTGGCGGTGCACACCTTTAATCCCAGCTCTTGGGAGGCAGAGGCAGGTGGAGGCCAGCCTGGTCTACAGAGTGAATTCCAGGATAGGCTCCAAAAGCCACACAGAGACAACCTGTCTCAGAAAGCCAAAGAATTTTTTTTTTTTAACCAGGCAGTGGTGGGGAACACTTTTAATCCCAGTACTTGGGAGGCAGAGACAGAGCAAGTTCCATGACAGACTCCAAAGCTACACAGAGAAACCCTGTCTCAAAAAGAAGAAGAAGAAGAAGAAGAAGAAGAAGAAGAAGAAGAAGAAGAAGAAGAAGAAGAAGAAGAAGAAGAAGAAGAGGGAGAAGAGGGAGAAGAGGGAGAAGAGGGAGAAGAGGGAGAAGAGGGAGAAGAGGGAGAAGAAGAAGGGAGAAGAAGAAGAAGAAGAAGAAGAAGAAGAAGAAGAAGAAGAAGAAGAAGAAGAAGAAGAAGAAGAAGAAGAAGAAGAAGAAGAAGAAGAAGAATAGAATGGATGCCTTGTCCACAGTGACCATCATGATCACACAGCATGGGAATCCTGATTAAGACATGAGGCTGGGGAGATGACTGGGTCGGTATAGTGCCTGCTATCCCGACAGGAAGACCTGAGTTCAGAGCTTTAGCACCCAGACAAAAAGTTGGGTGTGGTAGAATGTGCCTGTGATCGTAAACCTAGGGTAAGGAGCATGGAGATAGGCTCCTTAGAACTAGCTGGTCAGCAAGTCTAGACGGTTAGTGAGTACTAGGTTCAATGAGACCCAATTTCAAAACTCAAGTTGGAGAGCAATAAAAGAGGACACCTAACATTGTTCTCTGCCCTCCCCAGACACATGCACACACAAAAATGAGCATGAATACATGTACACCCCCCTACCCTTCCTGGAGGGCTGTGTGGGATTCTTCAGTTATAGTCAGCACTCAGGTTGGAGACCTAGTGCCCAGCAGGCCTTGAAAACCCATGGATGTTCTCTAGCAATAGATTCTAATGTATCTCTACATACAGGGAAACTTGCAGGTCCTGCCCATCCCTGTGCATTCCAGATACCCCATGTGGCACCTCAGCATTGCTTATCTGGGTACTTGATGGAGAGAATTTCTTGTCCCACAGCCGTTCCTCATTGTCTGCCTCTGCACTCAGCCTCCTACTCACCTTTCTCATCTTCATGGCTTCCACAAATGCATCTCTGCCTCTCAGGCTCAGGTTTATTTCCGAACTTTGCAGAGGACTTTCCCGACTGTATCTTTCTGTCTTCTACCTTCACTGAGCCTTGGCTTCTGAGCCCTTGCTGTCCTTCACAGACTGCTGGCCTCCCTCCCTGTTACACTGGGAGGAAAGAAGTGTACTGCAGCTCTGCCACAGACCACTTGCTGTAACAACTTTGCTTTTTGCAATGATGCTTAATTGTAGGTTTTATTGACAGACTTATGTTATGCCCCCAGGAACCCGTCTCGAATCAATTAGAATCAATTAATCACACTGTGATTAACTTTAATTGTGGGATATTTCCTACACCCAGCAAATAACCATTCACATATGTTTCAATTAATATTTTACCCCCCTTTGTTGACAAATGATCTATTGTACTTAAGATTAATTAAATGTTAGCATGGTCCCAATTAACACTGTATCACCAATAAAAGCTGCCTTGACTGTCAATACTGAGCAAAATCTGTGACAATCTATCCTTTGCAATGCACAGCATGTGTTATTTGAGCATCATGGGGCCTTAGCCTCTTGGTATAGATACTGGGTGACCTAGTTGAAATATGAAACTGCATTTAAAGATACTGAGAGTCTTGAGATTTTTGGCTTTCATTTGAAATGAAACCTTGTCTACCTAGAAATGTCTCTTTTTCTCTGCCTTTTTGCTGATCCCATAGTCATTAATTTATATATAGTTTGTTTTAACAATTTTTATAAGGTGCTTTTATATTTAATATTTTCTATGAAGTGCAGCTCAGGCTGATCTCAAACTTGCTGTATAGGTGAAGAGGATCCTCGTGCTTCCACTTCCCTGAGATCACAGGCCTGAGCCATCATGCCTGGTGTAGACGGCGCAGCAGATCAAACCCAGGGCTGCATGTATGCTAGGCAAGCACTCTGCCAGCTGAAATACTTTGCCTGGTCTTTATTTCATATTTCCTTTGCCTACTCATTCACATTCTCCTCTACTTTGAATGTCTATTTACCTAAGTGCTGTTGGACTGTAAATTTCAAACTGCATCTTTTGTTTTCCAATCTTCTGTTCTTAAGATCTCTCTAATTAGGATATGTGGGTCTATTTCGTATGCAAATACTGTTTATCTATGCCCGCACTGATAAGCTGTGGGATTGTTTTCAACTCTGCTTTTAGAAGCAATTCGGAGATGATTTTTTTTTTTTTTTCATCTGAACTGGGCTATCTGTATGAAATCCACCCTAGTCAGGCAAGCATTGAGTCATAGGACAGATTTGAACTGCTTTCTGCAATCAGACATATTCAGTGCAGAAGAAGAGGAAAGTCTGGGATCTGAAGAGGTTTTTCAAGATCAAGTTTGTGACAAATCTCCATCTTGGATCTTCTGAATTTCAGTGACATTAATTCTACAGAATGCTATGGTCTCAGCCATGAGGATTTTCTAAGGATACCATTTCTAGCACACTGGATTTGTTGTGGTTTAGCTTGACCTCATCCTTGCTTTGGTTACTTTAAAACAGATAACATATGAGTTGCTATAGACATAATGACATCATTGGGCAGTGCCCAGAGACTGTAAATACATCTGCCTTTGTACTGGGCAAGGGCCCAGAGACCTAACCAAACACTTTGAAATAGATGATGGAGACATAACAATCATCAGTGTCGACTATCTCAGCTCCTGTTGCAGAAAGGGGCAACACGTGACTTTCAGTGATCAACCCCCCTCACTTCTACACTGATCTTGTTCGGTAAGGTTCATGTACATGTGTGACTTGAAGACACATGAAATTATCGAAATAGTCTAAATACTCTTAAGTAGCCTTTGAAACTTCATGAGTTTCTATTTAGTATTAGTTCTTTGAGAATTTTGTACAGTGTGTTGCTGTGGGATGATTTGTATGTCCTGTGGGAGCCCTTCTTGGGTTCTTTGTGGCGTTACCCAGCAGGTCCGTATAGAGGATGATTAGGACCATGGGCCTGAGTGCAGGTGTTTGAGATGGTCTGCACTTGGCTGTGCTGGGGGATGGTCTGTATGTCAAGTTGTTCTGATTGGTTAATAAATAAAACCTGATCGGCCGTGGCTAGGCAGGAAGGATAGGCGGGACTAACAGAGGAGAAATAAAAGGACATAAAGGCAGAAGGAGATGCTGCAGCCGCCGCCATGACCAGAGACACTGCAGCCGCCGCCGCCATGGACCAGCAGCATGTGAAGACGCTGATAAGCCACCAGCCACGTGGCGAGGTATAGATTTGTAGAAATGGATTAATTTAAGATAAAGGAACAGTTAGCAAGAAGCCTGCCACGGCCATACAGTTTGAAAGCAAAATAAGTCTCTGTGTTTACTTGGTTGGGTCTGAGCGGCTGTGGGACTGGCGGGTGGCAGAGATTTGTCCTGACTGTAGGCAAGGCAGAAAAACTCAAGCTACAGTGTGTTTTGATCATATTCATGCCCCCCCAATCTATCGTCCATTCCCTACCCACTCAATTCTGTAATTTATCCTCTTTGTGACTCACCTACCAGGTCCAATTTGTACTACTCATATATGCTTGGATATGTGGTCTTCCACTGATTCATAGTCAACCTACTATGGGCAACACCTTTTTTTTCCCCACTTTCAAGTCTTATTTCTTAAATTAAAATATAGCCATAAAATCTCCCCTATTTTCTCTTCCTCCAATCCCTCCCAAATTTCCCTTTATCACTCCCTCTTAAATTCATGACCTCTTTTTCTTTAATCATTCTTTTTATATATTAATATAATATATGCAAACATATAAACACAGCCTGCTGAGTCCATTTAGTGTTGTTTGTATGTGTATGTTTTCAGGGATGACCTCTGCTATTGGGTAGCCAATTACAGAACTCCTCCCTGAGGAAGACTAATCCTCACACCTCAGCAGTTGTTAGTTGCCTGTAGTTCTTCATCAGGGCAGAGCTCCTAAAGAAGACCAGCTTTCCCTCCCCCAGCAGCTTTCAGTTACCAAGGGCTCCTCAGTTATACATGGGACTTCATGTCTACTTTCCTATTTTCCCTCTGGCATTTGGTCTGGCTTGAGTTTGTGCATGCTGTCATGACTGCTGAGGTTTATATGTGCATCTACCTTGCTGTATCAGGAAGACACTATCTCTTTTTACCCATCCATCCTCTCTTTAAAAATGCTTCTTGAGCCTTGGGAGAAGGGGTTGTGATAGAGATGTTCTATTTGGAGCTAAACGTCCCATAGTCTCTTATGCTTTGCATGTTGGCCAGTTGTGGGTCTCTGGGTTAATCACTGCTTATCTGATGAGGGGTAAGTAGAAGCTTATCTGATGAGGATTGAGAAATGCATTGATCTATGGGTATAATGATAAATCATCAGGAGTCAATTTTACACTATCTCTATTTAACAGAATAATAGTAGTAAATACTTCCCTAGGGCTTATGACCTGACTTGCCACAGGTTCTTGGTGTGACAATGATGACAGGTATGGATTTCATCCTGTTGAGCAGGACTTAAATTCAACCGGAAAATGGTTGGTTATTCCCACAACATTCATGCCACTACTGCACTGGTGAGCATGTCTTCCCATGGTTATAGCAGCTCGGAGGGTTCACAATTAGGCAAGATCGATGACTCCTTTTCTATGTCAGTGTGCATAGCACCTTTCAGCATTATGACAACTAGCCAGTAGGGATGAAAATTACAGGTCAGTACTAACTTGACATGTCCCTGTTTTATGACTCAAGTATGAGGTGCTTTTGTATTTTGTGGGGTGCTTGCAAAAGGGTTAGCTGCTACAGAGGCATTTCTAGATGTCACAGTCTCTTTCCCCTCCCCTACCTCAGTTCACATTCATTCCTTAAAGATTACTGAGAAGCTGGAGAGATGGTTCAGTGGATAAAAATACTTGCTGTGAAAACAGGAGGGGCTCAGATTATGTCTTTAGCTCCCATGGGACAGCCTGGCATAGCCACACACAAATGCACACATACCACATAAATATACACTTACACATACTGGACACATGGTTAATTGAGCAACTACTGAGATCAAGCATTGGCAACAGGGAACCTACAGAGCTAGCGGTGATAAATCAAGACAGAGGGAAGGAGACAAGTGCTGTGTCTGTCCAGAGGAGAAAGGAATGGGCTCAGGGAGCAGGAGTGCTGGACAGGGAGGTGGCAGCTAAGCTGGACCTTGACAGATGTGTAGGAGCTGATTATGCAGAGAAAGGAAGGAGTCCGAAGGACTGGAGAAGCAGCTCCCTTCTTCCTCCCACACTCACACCCTGCCCCCTTTCCCTCCCACCCGGCCAGCAGTCAGTACACAGAAATAATCCTGGATCCCGAGGGAAGGGGAACAAATGTTCAACACTGCACCGCGAGACTGCGTTCGCTTGCTAAGCATACCCCTGCAGCACTTGTGCCTGTGAAATGCATTTCACGGCTCATCTGTTCCCTAAATGAGATGTGAAGGCAGTTTACACCTCGTTTACATTTGTGCTGTCTTAAGGAACAGTATAGATGCTACTCCACCCAAGTAATGAAATGAGGTCAGCTGCCCCTTCTTGCTATGGATTGCAGCTACATAGCTTCAGACCCTTCCAGGCACACAGGAACCTAAGCATGGGGTAGGGCAGGTACAGGGTCCATCAGAACTGTAGAGAGCAGCTGGCATTGTGTTCCTTTGATGTGGGGACGGGTGGCCTTTCTTTAAGCCAGCACTGTGTTCGTGGTGGATAAGTTATTCAAACAGAATGCAGAGATTTTGAATGTACAGTTAGAAATCTCACTTTTGTACATACTCATACCTGAGTAGGTGAAAACTGTACAAAAATTCCCTTATGTTCCTCTCCTGCCATGAGTGATCTCTAAGATGAGCACTGTTGTGACGTTTATTTCCTTAGACCCACTGTGCTATTCCAGAATTTCGTATACACGAAATTAAATAATGGGCACTTTTCTTTTGGGACTGGCATGTTTTGCTCAGAGGATACTTCTGAGGGTTGTGCATGCATATGGCTCTGTGGCTCATCCCTTTGAATGGTTGAGTAGCATTCCACCCAATAGGCAAAGCATTCTCCTGTTGGTCAAACTTGATTTTGTTCCCTAGTTTTTGTTAATTATGAATAAAGCTACTATGAATATGCTAATGCAAGATTTTGTGAACTTAGGCATACTCAGGTCTTTTGGGGACGTGGTCTGGAATAGAATTTCTGGGTTCTGGTGTGGGTGTATTTCAACTTGATTAGAAACCGCCACATAGTTCTGCAGAACTCTCCTATCAGTTCACACTCCCACTGCCATCGGACGGAAGTGATGCTTGCTAGTGTGGATTTGAGCTAACCAAGTGTCTGAGCCCCCCCCCCCTTCCTGCAAAGTAGCTCAAATCATTCAAGGGGCATGAGACAAAGCCAAGATTGACTATTTTGGGAGAGAACTAATATGTCAACTTCTTATGCATGGATTTTTACTGTCCCAAATCCTACCTCTTGCATGTCCTGGTCCTGATTCTGACCTAGAACTCACTATATTTGAAAATGCACAGTGCATTTTCCCTCTGGGTTATTTACCTGCAGCGTGTAAGCCTATGCCTGGAGTGTTGCAGAATTATACTTCAAGCATTCACAGGACCTCTTCCACTTCTCTTCCTCTAGGGATAGATCATGTTGCCATTTTTAGCAAATTGGTATTTATATGTTGTTTCTAATTTTTGTGCTTTGAAAACACTAGAGCATCTATTTTCCTTGTCTGCCTATCTCTCTATTTTTGTTCCTTAGTGAACTGTGCCTGTCCATCTCTTTCCCATTGTCCTTTTGTGGCTCGATTTCCCCATGTTGACATGCTAACTGCCTTACATTAGCCTTCCTAGGGCCTATGCAAATGTTGCCTCATTAAATTATTATTCATTTTTATTTTTCCATTTTTTTTGACAGGATCTCACTATACAGCCCTGGCTGACCTCAACTCATTATGTAAATCAGGCTGGACTCAAACTCACAGGGATCTGCCTGTCTCTGCCTCCAGGGTGCAGGGATTAAAGGTGTGGGCCACCACACCCAGGCCAACTTTGGTTATTATTTTTTTAAAATGCTACTTACACTTCAGAAAACATTTATCACACAGAGATACAAATTGAGTCAAATTCCATTTTCTAGAAATACAACAAAACCAGAGGTAACAATAGATTTTGATTAAAACCATCTAAACATCTCTCCGTTCCTTACTCAGGTAGCTAATGGTGTATCTAGATATAGGTTTTAACTGCTTTGAACAATTCAACATAAATTCATTTGAAATGGCTCTCTTGTAATGTGATGGTAGGTATACATGATGAAATACATTAGTCTCAAAAGATTCTTTTTTATGTACGTCTCAAATGACATTAGAACTGCATAATTTTGACTTTGGAATGTATCTTTGGAAATCTATATTATAAAAGATAAAAACAAAATCAAATGTATTCTTTGTGAGCCTCAGTGCTTCTTACAGTTTTAGTTATCTGATGTTTTAATGCTAAATTTTGTAATATTGGTTTCTATGCCTGTCAGTTTCTATTTTTAAACCTATCATCAGCATTTCACCTTGGCATTTCAATTTCATATCAGGTCTTTATTTTGATTTATCACCACTATATGCATGTATATAGTGGTGATATATATATATATATATGTGTGTGTGTTGTGTATATATATTATATATACATTATCCTAATAACATTTTTCATGAAGGGCTCATAGATGTGGGACTTCCTGAGTCCTTGCATATTTCAGAACATCCTTAGTTCTAGTTGTCTTTGAAAAATGACTTGGCAGGGTGTGTAATTACTGATCACACCTCCTTTAGCTCAGGGCTTTATGAGTATCACACTCTTGTCTATTGATATTGTTATTTGGGATAAAACTGAGATTGACAGAAACCTCACCAGAACCCTTTCCTGTATGTGTGAATGCATGCTTGAGTGTGTTTGAGTGCATCTGCACATGCGCACACACACAAACACATGTACATGCACATACAGAGAGAACTGTATTTTCTTCCCCTGCCACAGAACTGTATGTACACGCCCCCAGAACTGCATTTACATGCCCCCCCAGAACTGTATGTATATGCACAGACACAGACACAGACACAGACACAGACACAGACACAGACACACACACACACACACACACACACACACACACACATACCGTATGTAACTTTCTCTTTCTGTTGTAATACCTACTTGATTCTTTTTCATATATATATTACATATAATTTCTGTGCTTCCTCTAGAGATTACAATTTGTAATTTTGACTTGTTAAAGTTTGCTATGAAGAACTGTCAACTCTTTCTTGCACTGTTAAAGTTTCACTGCATTTAAGCTTTAATAAAATTTGTTGCAGACCATAATTGTCTCCTTACTTGAAGCCACAACAAACCAGATTATTGCTTCTTATTCTTGTTTTCTACAAAACACATGCCTTTAAGTTGATACATATGTTTCACTTTTTCATTGTTCTTTGTTCTCCCCCTGGTCTCCAAGCTTTCATATGGGATCATTTCCACTGTACTAAAGAGCAGCCTTTGTTGATCCTAAGGGTGCTGAGGAATCCCCTCCGTTTTTGTTTGTCTTTATTCTACCTTCCTTCCTTGAGTGTGTTTTGGCTGAGTGTTGAATTCTAGATGGACGCCAGGAAGAAGTTTTCTTGACCAAGTCTTATCTTTATGAGGACTTTTTCATATGGACCTTTCACCTAAGAAAGCCCCTTTTCTCTCTCATGAGAGGAGAGGAGAGAGAGGGGAGAATTCATCGGAAAACCAACACATGACTGTTGATTTCCTTTTCTGAGACCCCAGACATGTTATGAGGTTTTGGTCTTTGTCCAGGAATGCCTTCCTTGGCCCTGGACCTAGTTGGTGCAGAGCCCTCTCCCGTTTGGATCCACTTTGGGTAGAAGACTGATAGCAGGTGGGTATGGAGCAGATCTTCCCTGTAATGGTGTCCTGATGATTTTCCTTTGGCTGGGCATGCTGCTACGAGACTGTGTGATATTTAAATCACATAGGGCGCCCTGAAAGACTTGTCCATGGAATGTCACAGTAGGCACAGCGACACAGAAGTTTCTTTTCCAAGAAGGTGTGTGACATAATGGGGAGTTTCATGGTTCCTGCTCTTAAGGTATTAATAATCTCGAGACACTGGAACAGTAAATTATAGACTACAAACAAATGGGATAGACAAGAACCAAATTCAACCATTGCTTCATTTCTTCACCCTCAATTATATGTTTTTTAAAATTGTGATTATTTGAAAGGAAAATTCCAGAAGGAAGAATGATCTGTATCAAGGTCTTGGGCACTAGAAGGAAACTGCACTATTTTTTTCCGCTTGGTATTCTGCAATGCCAGACATAAAGAGTTGGTAAAGAGAAGCTGTGGTGATATTGTGTTCCCCAAAATATTGTGCACCCTAATAAACTTATCTGGGGTCAGAGAACAGAACAGCCACTAGATACAGAGGTCAGAAAATGGTGGCACAAACACCTTTAATCCTAGCATTCCAGAGGCAGAGATCCACCTGGATCTCTGTGAGTTCAAAGCCACACTGGAAACAGCCAGGCATGGTGACTCATGCCTTTAATCCCAGGAAGTGATGGCAGGAAGCAGAAAAGTATATAAGGCATGAGGACCAGGAACTAGGCTGGTTAAGCTTTTAGGCTCTTGAGCAGCAGAGTTCAGCTGAGATGCATCCAGTCTGAGGAAACAGGATCAGCTGAGGAATTGGCAAGGTGAGGTGGCTGTGGCTTGTTCTGTTTCACTGATCATTCAGTGTTCACCCCAATACCTGGCTCTGAGTTTGTTTTTATTAATAAGAACTTTTAAGATTCGTGCAACAACAAGTCATGAGCAATGAGGATCCTTCCAGATTCCAGCCCCAGGATCCTGTGCTAAGAGCTTTTAATTGGAATCTGCGCGAGAAGATAATGCAGACTGAGTTGCTGAGGACAGCAGTGAATCTTACTCTCTCCACAGGATGCATAGACATTCTTGATAATGAAAGGGTTACATCTCAACAGACCCATTTTAAGTTGAAAACATTGCAAATCAAAAAAGAGTCCTGTACACCTGTATTAGTTACCTTTCTATTGCTGTGATATAACACCATGACCGAGGAAACTTACAGGAAAGGAGTTTATTTGGGCTTACTTAGAGTCCACGATGAAGTGTGGAGGGAGGAGGCTGGTGGAGGCAGGAGGCTGCAGGCATGGAAGCTGGAGCAGAAGCTGAGTGCTCACATCTCCCACAAACAGGAAGCAGAAAGAGTGGACTGAGAATGGCTTGAGCATCCAAAATCTCAAAATCCACCCTTCCCACGAATGACACCTTCCCCACCAATGACATACTTTGTCCAGCAAGGCTATATCCCCCAATACTTCCAAGCAGTGCAACTAACAGGAGATCAAGTGTTCAAATGCCGGAGACTATGGGCAACATTCTCATTCCTAGTGCCTGACCTACCCAACCTCATGGCTGAGCCACACAGTGCACTGCTTAGTGCTCTGAGGGAGTGGTTACCTAGTAACTGTGGCTTGCTGCTTCCCAGCATCCCAAGGACGATCTGACTCTGTAGCACTGTTCTAGGGAATCATCAAAGGGCAAAGCTTGGCTTTCCTAAATGTGTTTTGCTGTTGTATAATAACAAAGGTCCGGAGCAAAAACCTGCAAGGCAAGCTACCACACCCTAATGACTGCATTTAAATGACCAGGAAAGTGAAAGAGGGGACAGCAAAGACTGTGTTTCATTGCCTCTGTGGGAATCACCTCTAAATGCTGAAGACTCCGAAGGACGTGAGCATCTGTGGAGCAGGAAAGGGCAAGGCAGACATGGAAGCCTTCCCAAGGACCTGTGGATGCTTTTAGCAAGACTATTACGGAGACCAACACCTTCCAAGACCTACAGATTGAAACATTGTTTCCTACAGATTGAAACATTTCCTTCAGATCTGTAGGAAACAACACAGTGGGGAGAAAAGAGGAGAAGGGAGGCTTAGAAGACTCAGGAAGCCCACAAGAAACTCAGAGGAGGCTTAGAAGGCTCAGGAAACTCAGAAGAAACTCCGAGGTTATTTATGTAAGTGGTAGACGATTGCTGGCGGAAAGGAGACCCTTTAGTGGTGTACCTGCCTGCAAACTGTGCAGGAGACTCCAGTGATTCTGCCTTTGTGCCATCACCAGGCCCCTCTAAATAACTCCCTGCCTAGCCCCAGTAAACCGATTGGTTCCCCAAGCTGGGCTTGGACGGAATCCTTCCTTCGGTCTGTTAGTGTTCTGTGTGGGGTTGGTAGACCAAGCTAAACAACATTCCCTAGGAAAGTTGGCATGGTGATGAGAGCATGGTGGGTACCCACCACCCACTTCCTACTTGTAGTTCTAACCTGACTGGTCTCCTAGCTGGGAATACACACAATCATTGGGTTTTCATCTCCTACCGTTAATACATGCCATGCTCATTTTCCCATGTGGGGACAGTCTGGTCCAAAGGTCCACACATTTATGCTTTCCTTCTGGAAATTTAAATCAGCTCTTTGCTTTACCCCTGATTTTTTTTGATGTTTAAAACAGAGGAAAGTTGCCTAGATGAAACACTTTGCAGACTTTGCAATTCCCTCGAGAGGACCTCAGAGCCCTCAAGCTTCTCCTATGCTCCTTTCATCCCAGAGACCGTCACCACACGGACTCCAGTTGTCCACAGTTTTAGCAGGTGTGTGTGTGGAGCTCAAAGTTAAAAGTAACTCAGCGCACACATCAAGAAAAAGTAGTGCTAAGTTGATGATGGTCTTAAGTTGTCAGTATCTGCTCAGTAGTTCAACGGAATTAGAAACAAAAGCAGTGGCCACCAATGACCACACAATAGCTCTATCTCTCAGCCTTTACCCAAGCTCCCTAAACCACAGAGCACTGATATGGTAAGAATTATCCTTGTGTGTAAGCAGCAAGAGTGTCTTGATCGTAGTACAGCCCCCCCTTTCACATTTTGTAAAATCTTTATTGACAAATAATTCACATAGTATACATTTTGCCTGTGTGTCATGAGCATAGCCCTTTCTACCAACGATTCCAGCACTGGATCCCAGGATGAGAAAGGATTGTAGCACTCACTAATGAACTTCTTAGGGGCTTGCATTCCATACACCATGTTCCGGAACTTCAGTCCCTTCAATAAAAAGGTGGTGTTGTTCAAGAGGTGGGCAAGGCTGAGAGGGTTACCCAGGACTACCATCTGAAGGGAGTCATCCCATCTACTTGTTTTTCCACCTCTGCTGATGTCAGGGTGGTTTCATTGTTGGTGGCCTTGAAACAGCGTTGCTAAGATAGGGGAGGGGAGTGATGGCCACTTTGCCGCGACATCTGACTCAAGGATTCTCTTTGGGTTGCTTGTAATCTCCTGAAGGGTCCTTGTACTGTGATGGATTAGACATTGGTTTAAACACATTCGAATGTACTGGACTGGTGAACTACCACTGAAACCAGTCCCAAATAAACATCAAGTGCACCAAGACTGATTCTTCCAGTTTCCACTTCTCCATGGACATGATCCAACAAAGAGGTGCATGTGCTGTGGCTAGCCAATGGTGGCAAGCTTCAAGGGTTTGGGGGTAAGAAAGTTAAAAATAGGAATGCTGAAGGTTGAAACTTTTCCCCCTACTGTTCTGAGAGAGTAGTAACCACCCTGAATTAGAAACAAGTTTTGGTGAGCAAAACAGACCCCGTAAAAGCACTATAAATTCTTGATGGAATCAACAGGGCTTGTAAGGGAGAACAGGTTTCTAGCAATCCTTGTGTGTGTGTGTGTGTGTGTGAGAGAGAGAGAGAGGTGGAGTTATGGTCATGTTAGGCTTTCCAACAAATTCTGTACAGCATGAAATGATTTTCACAGGTGGAGAATCACAAATGACCTGTGATGTCTGGGGTTAGGGTTCCTACACAAGTAGGCTTCTTCTGTTAGATTAGATGAAATATTTTGAGAAAAGCTAGAAGACCCATGAGCTGAAGAAAATATTTATTCCCCAACAATATTGTCATCTGTCATAGATTGCTTTCCATTGCTTTGATAATACCATGACCAAAAACAGCTCGGGGATGGGTTTATTTGGCTTGCACATCCTGATCATGTTTGCTCATTGAGAGAAGTCAGAGCAGGAACTCAACAGGCATGAACCGAAGCAGGAATGCTGCTTACTGGCTTACTCCCCGTGGCTTGCTCAGTCGGCTTTTTTATACAACCCAGAACTACCTGCCCACCTGTGGTGGTTTGAAAGAAAATGGCCCCCAGAGGGAATGGCACTATTAGGAGGTGTGGTCCTGTTGAAGGAAGTTTGTCACTGTGGGGGTGGGTTTTGAGGTCTCTTTTTCTCAAACTTCCCACAGTGTGGCAGTGAGTTTGACTTCCTGTTGCCTCTGAGTCAAGATGTAGGACTCTCAGCTCCAGCACCATGTCTGCCTGCATGCCACAATGCTTCTCACTATGATGATAAAGGACTGACCTCTGAAACTGTAAGTGAGCCCACTCCTCATTTAAATGTTTTTGTTTATTAGAGTTGCCATGGTCATGGTGTCTCTTTACAGAAATAAAAACCCCAACTAAGACACCAGGGGTAGTAGCACCCACAGTGAACGGGGCCCTTCCACAGCAACCTTCATCCAACCAAGAAAATGTCCCACAGACTTGCCCACAGGTAAAGCGGGTGGAGGCAATTCCTCAACCGAGGCTCCCTCTTCTCAGATGAGTCTAGTTTAGTTAAACTGATAAAACTAACCAGCACATCTCCCATTTTGAACCATTCTGCCAGTATTCACCAAAATATTTCTGCATTGTTAAAAAGACTACTGTTAGTAAATGAAAAATATTTCCCTTTCCTCCTAATTTTTCCCTAAATACTTGGACACTATTAAATTTGAGTGCTAAGAGGCACTGAGATCCCCATACGGGGCAGATTTAGATCTCTTAGAGTTGAAAAAGAATATACAGCATAAGGTTCTTTTTCATCATTGCATATACAAGTTTTGTGTGTGTGTGTGTGTGTGTGTGTGTGTGTGTGTGTGTGTGTGTGTCTTTTTCTTCCTACCTCTCTCTTCTCTCTCATCAAAACAGTAGTGATGTAAGGGTCCAAAGAAATGCTGAAGAAAGACCCCAGACTCAAATAGTATGCAAAGACAAAGAGCATTTATTCTATAGAAACTTGCAGCGTGCTGAGTTGAATGCCTGTACAAAATGGCGATGACCCGGAGAGGAGCTCCTTTAAGCACAGCTAGGGGAATTTCAGTGACTCGGTTAGGTCATCTCAAACATAATTGGTTAAGCAAGCAGTAGTCACATTAGTATACTTTTAATTGGTTGAGGTTTTATCTTTGGATGTACTTGGTAAGTTTCAAAGGGGCTTGAAGGAACTGTCCTTGAGACATTGTGGGGCTGACTCAGACCTTGTTTGTTCCTGTCCCTTGTCCCTGAATGTAATTTGTTGATAAACGGCCCTTGGTTGGGTGAGACACCTGTTTGTCCCCTCAGAGAACTGAAACCTAAATTCAGTTGAAAAAGTCGGAAAGTTTAAACTCTTCACTGAAAATTAAGAAATCAATCTGGACAAATTATTTTAAACAAATGAGTTTCCATTAATGGGATAAGGCAGAAAAATTTATCAAGGTCACAAAATGTCAACATTAAGTAAAAAATGAAAGGAAAACAAATTTAGAGAATCTTGAAAAGTTTCTCTTTCATATAAGTGGGAAAGTTCTTAGATCTTCAAATACATATAATAGGAAAAAAGTTAAGGACTATCCTTCAGGAAGGCTATTGAAGTCTGTTTTCTGGACAGACTCATGTAGTTCACTAACTCTATACTTAATTTCCCATGAGCCTTTGCAAAGTCTACCAAAAGAAAATGTGTCCCATCTGTTGGTGTTGCCAACACTAAAGGAAGACAAGCTCCAGTGGCCCAGCGGATGCCAGAGAAAGCAGGTCAGCTCCCTGGTGATGGGTAACATTATTTAAAGAGGTTAAGGAAGTGTGGATGTCATCATCCAGTGCAGCGATCCCATTTGGTCTCACACTATGTGTTTCATAACACACCCCTCTCTGTTCTTCTTCTCCACATCAGGGCCAGATTTGCATTAGTTCATTTTCCCCAAGGTTGTAACATCAGTGTTGAAGAATCGCTTCTCAATGGCTTACATCCTCAGAGGCACATGGCCCAATTATTCTAAACTTTTTGCTTTTATAAGGGGACAAAAGTTAAATGATTAGAATGACCATATAATTTATTTTTCAAAACAAGAGCTTTCTGAGAGTGGAAATGAGAGCCATTTATAATTGTGCTAGGAAAAAGAACAAAATAGAATTACTGGGCCCTCCACTTATAATAAAAATAAAAACATATACCTAGCCAGGTCCACTGATTTATTGCACAGTTCAAACTGAAATACACTTAATATCTAACACACACACAGTTATATAATTTTTATTTTAATTTCTCCTTAAGGAAAAAAACACAACAATAACACATTGAAAAATGTCCTATAGTATTTGACACACAGTTTTTTTTTTTTTTTTTCCTCACTCTCCTGGGGTAAGATCATCATAAATGGAACTTAAATAAATGTTATATAAAATAATGAACAATGAAGCTCTTTGCAGAAAATAGTTTTGAGAGCCTTCTAGCTGTGGAATAAATATTGCTGGGGCTTAGAGAAAAAAGAGGATGCCAAAATGTGTAAGAAAAAGAAAGGTATGTGGGAGAGTAGGAAGATATATTAATTGTCCCATTTCAATTATTTTACCACATACATTAAAACATGATGCTGTACTTCATAAGTATGTAATTATTATTTGCCAACTGGCAGTTGATGGCTGTTGGGGACAGAGTCATTTTTGTTTGGGACTGTGGTTACTGGTGGGTTGACCATGCCTCAGTGGACGCCCGTGGCTATTCACATATGCAAGGGGAGCACTAATTGGACTCAGTTGTGGGAGAGCTGTGTAGGAGGGGATGGGAGGGAAGTTACCTGGGGAGGAGTGGGGGTATGTATGATCTACATATATTATACACTTAGGTGACATTTTAAGAGAGTAATAAAATGATTAAAAATAAATTCCTAGCAAATGAAAGAAAATCTGCTGGCTGTTTTTTTGTGAACACAAAGTAGAGCTTCCTGGGAAGAAGGAGCCTCAGTTCTGAGATTCCTCAGACTGTCCTGGGCAAGTCTGTGGGGACATTTTCTCTTTAATTGAAAGTAATTTTTTTCATATGTGTATCCTGATCATGGTTTCCCGTCCTTATCTCTTCCCAGATCCTCCCTACCTCCTCAACCACCCAACTCCAGGCCTTCTTTCTCTCTGACTTTAAAATACAAACAGGTAAATGAAAAAACAAACAAAACAAAGCAGACAAATAAAAAAGCAAAAACAAAGAAAAATCACCAAAAAACACATACCCATGTAGATACACACACACACACACACACACACACACACACACACACACACACACCCCACAAAAACACAAAATTGGAACAATAGTAGACAAGCAAAAGACATTAAGGTAAAAAAAATATGGGGCATTTTATTGATTGACAATTGATGTGGGTGAGTGGTGCCACCCTGGGCGGGTGGTCCCGGGTTCTATAAGAAAGCAAGCTCTGAGCAAGCCATGGGGAGCAAACCAGCAAGAAGCATTCCTCCATGGTCCCTGTCTCTGCTCCTGTTTGAGTGCCCTGACTTTCCTCATAGATGGACTGTGATCAGGATGTGTAATCCAAATAAACTCTCTCCTCCCCAACTTGCTTTTAGTCCTGATGGTGACCACAGCAGCAGGAAGCAATCGATGGCACTTGTCAAGTCTCCTGCCAGACTTGCTCACCCATCCTCAAGATTTAGACCAGCCCCAATCTCTTTGGTGATGGTGTTCTGAATATCCTCAGACAGACTTAGGAACTCAGCTCCAATTCCAGGGTTGGGTACCTGTCTTTACCTTGGTTTTGGTAACTTTCATTGTGGTATCTAACTCTGGAGAGTTAATGTCTGATTCTCTCCTATCATCGGCACAGTACAGTACTGGTTGTCACAGGGCTTATGACAATATAACTCAACTAGAGTCAGTCATGTGAGGTTTAGGACATTTTAGTCTTTTCCTTAGGGTCAATTGCGACATCCAACACATCACAGGACTGTGAGGAAAGCATACCAAAATGATGAGACATATGCCTGAACTGGTACAAGGCATCTATAAGTACTCTGCAGACTTCAAAGCCTTTGTTTTTAAGTGTTTCATCTGGTGCTCTATAGAGATGGAAGAAGGTTCATGTGGTGATATTTTATTTGTGCTGAAATGTGGTGATATTTTATTTGTATGCTAATAAATAAAGTTTGCCTAGAGATCAGAGGTCATAGCCAGCCATAAACAGAAGTCAGGTGGTGGTGGCACACGACCTTAATCTGATCACATGGCAGGCAGAGTCTCTGTGTGTTCAAGGACACAGCCAGGTATGGTGACACATGCCTTTAATCCCAGTACCAACCATAGAGACCTGGAGGTCTGTATAGACAGGCAGTGACGAGGAAGTGATTAACAGCCAATGAGAAGGCAGAACAGGAAGGCAATAACAGCACAGGTTAGACAGGAAGAGGCTCTCTTGGGAAACAACGGCGGGTGGTGTGGTGAGCTAAGGTTAGTTTGGTGGCTATCACTATCACTCTGATCTCTATGGCTTGCATCCCTGTATTTGGCTCTGTGTTTCTTATTTAATAAGACTGTTTAGAAATTCATCTACAGTTTGTTATAACTACAGCTTTCTCAACATTCTTTTGGACATCTTAAAAGATACTTATTTCAGTTTTTAGACCTGTTCAGTTTTTTTTCACTTATTCAGGGAAAACGAACATCTGTACTTCCTTGAAAGAAACTTCAGCCAGGCAGTGGTGGCACATGCTTTTAATCCCAGCACTCTGGAGGCAGAGGTAGACAGATCTCTGTGACTTCAAGGCCAGCTTGATCTACAGAGTGAGTTCTAGGACAGTCAGAGCTGTTACAGCAGAGAAACCCTGACTTGAAAAACCAAAACCAAAACAAACAACAACAAAAAACCTTTAGACCTGCCTTAAATGCCTATAGATTGGTTTGGATTTGTGAACAGGCACTCCCAGGTAGAGAAAAGTCGAGTAAAATAAATCTTACATGTGATGGGCTGCAACAAGGACCTTTTCATCAGCCAAGTGATGGTTAAATTGCTATGCTTTCTTTGCAGACCCATCAAACTATTATTTATGAATTCTTCTCTATTATACTTCATAGAACAATCCCTATTGTAGCATTTGTGTTAACATTCTACAAGGCTGACTGACTGATAGGAACTTCTGGGTGTTGTGGAGAGCTGGGATGTTTCTTGCCTTGCTGTAACCCACCTGTTTGGTGCTCCCACCTACATAGTATTTTAGATGTATTTATTTTGTCTTTGTGTATGTGAGTACCTGCATGACTCTGTCTGTACCATGTATATACCTTCTGACCGACAGTGGTCAGAAGAGGCCATTGGATCCCCTGGAACTGGAGTTAGATAGTTGTGATCCATCATGTAGATGCTGGGAACCAAATCCAGGTCCTCTGGAAGAGCAATGAGTACCCTTTTAACCACTGATCCATCCTCCTGCTGGCCCTAACCAAAGTATTTTTAAAGTTCTTTGATTTATGGCCCCCCCCCCCCCCGTTACTGTTAAAATTTACTGCTGGGTGACAGTGGATCACACCTTTAATCCCAGTACTTGAGAGACATAGGCAGGCTGATCTCTGTGAGACAGAGTAAGTTCCAGGACAGACAAGGCTGTTACACAGAGAAACCCTATCATGAGAAACCAACCAACCAACCAACCAGCCAACCAAACCAGCAGCCAGCCAGCCAGCCAACCAACCCACCAACCAACCAACCAACCCACCCACCAACCAACCAGCCAGCCAGCCAACCAACCAAACAAAAACTTCATGATCATGACACTATCTCCACAGTGGGACATTTTCTGAGTCTTGAGTTCCTGGGCCATGGTCACTCACTCTGATCACTCATATTTGGCTCCAGAATAAACTAGCTCTTATTCTTTTGAGAAGAAAACTGTTTTAGTTATTTCTTTTTCCAAAAAAATTAGAGTTTTTGTCTTGTGAAACTTAGCATTGTACGTTTATATTTTGTTCTAAGCAGAATAACTTCTGTGTTCAAACTCATTTAGGGATACATGTCCATAAATCAGAACTCTCCGTCTCTCTTGCTCTCCGACAAGGCAACTATTTTTTATTATAGAATTTTAAAACTTAATAAATAATAATCACAAAACCATCATACATAGAAAAACTCTAATTAAAATTACTTTGAATCCCATGTTTTGGAGAAAAATCATTTGAGAAATTATATTTTTTCTTAATAAAATTAATTAAAATTACTATATAATTTTTTCTGTAATACTTCTTTTTATACTATAAATATACCAGAAATTTTATATATTAACATGCATTTAGGTTTTTTAATTGTCAATTATAGTATTTGAGGATTATATTATTATTAAATATTAATTGGTCATTAGAAATCTGTTTTGTCTGGTAAAGAACAGAGAAAATTGAAGTCTTCAATCTTGTCTAGTTTTCCTGTCAGCTATATTTCTTGATCATAGGGTTAAAGACTATGCATTGTTTTGAAATTTATTTAAAAAATGTTTTTTCCTTTTATTTTATTTTACAATACCATTCAGTTCTATATATCAGCTACGGATTCCCTTGCTCTCCCCCTTTCTGTCCCCCTCCCTTCCCCCCAGCCCACCCCCATTCCCACCTCCTCCAGGGCAAAGCCTCCCCGAGGACTGAGATCAACCTGGTAGACTCAGTCCAGGCAGGTCCAGTCCCCTCCTCACAGGCTGAGCCAAGTGTCCCTGCATAAGTCCCAGGTTTCAAACAGCCAACTCATGCAATGAGCACAGGACCTGGTCCCACTGCCTAGTTGCCTCCCAAACAGATCAAGCCAATCAACTGTCTCACCTATTCAGAGGGCCTGATCCAGTTGGGGGCCCCTCAGCCTTTGGTTCATAGTTCATGTGTTTCCATTTGTTTGACTATTTGTCCCTGTGCTTTATCCAACCTTGGTTTCAACAATTCTCGCTCATATAAACCCTCCTCTTTCTCGCTAAGTAGACTCCAGGCGCTACACCCGGGGCCTAGCCATAGATCTCTGCATCCAGATTCCTCAGTCCTTAGATGGAGTTTCTGGCACAACTATTAGGGTGTTCAGCCATCCCATCACCAGAGTAGGTCAGTTCCGGCTGTCTCTTGACCATTGCCAGCAGTCTATTGTGGGGGTATCTTTATGGATTTCTGTGGGCCTCTTTAGCACTTTGTTTCTTCCTTTTCTCATGTGGTCTTCATTTACCATGGTTTCCTATTCCTTGTTCTCTCTCTCAGTTCTTGATCCAGCTGGGATCTACCGCTCCCACAGGCTCTCTTTCCCTCGACCCTCGCCCTTCATTACTCCCACTCATGTTCAGGTTGTTCATGTAGATCTAGCAGGATACAAGATCAACTCAAAAAAATCAGTAGCCCTCCTATATAAAATGGACAAAGAAGCTGAGAAGGAAATCAGAGATATGTCACCCTTTACAATAGCCACAAATGACATAAAATACCTTGGGGTAACACTAACTAAGCAAGTGAAGGACCTATATTTTTAAAAATTTTAATTGATGTATATGCACATATGTGGGTATATGTGCATGTGACTGCATTTGCTCTTGAAGGCCAGAAGAGGGCATCAGATCTCTTAGAGCTAGAGTTACAGACAGTTGTGAGCTGTACCGTCTGGGTGCTGGGAACCCAGCCCAGGTCTCCTGCATGAATAAGTGCTCTTAATCCAAACCATCTCTCCAGCCCACACTAGGTACTTTTTAAAGAAGCTATGTTATCCATTATAAGTTTCACTTAAAAAGAATCCATGATTCAGTCTTCCACCAACTAGCAATGGCAGAAACTGCCCAACCCAGACTGTTCAGTTCTGCCACTCCCACATTTTTGCCAATTTAAATTTTCTATGTTTAAAAATGATTTTCTTTGATTACTAAAAACTTTATATAGTTTTTGCATATCTACTTCATATGTTTTATTTGTTTTAGGGTTAACTATGTGTTAATACACTTATGATTATTTGCATATATGGATCTTCCTATTGATTTGCAAAAGCTCTTTCTGTGATTTTCCTATTGACTTATTGTTGGATCATACAATTACAGATGTTTTCTCTCATTTGTTAGCATTTCAGTGTGACTTAACATGCACACGCCAGGAACTTACCTCAGGGCTGGAGAGACGGCTCAGTGGTTAAGAGCTCTGGAAGAGCCCTGAGGTTCAGATCCACATCGGGCAGCTTATAACCACCTGTAATTCCAGCTCTAGGAGATTCAACAGTCTTCTGGATTCTTCAGACACTTGTACTCCTGTGCGCATTCTCACACGAAGACACACAGACATAAAAATGAAGAAAGAAAATCTTTCTCTCAGCCCCCTTAAACACTGGAGTTCAGATGAGCCAACCAACCATCCCTGTTTCCTTGTTGTACCCCACCTCCTTTCACCATCATTGTGAGTACCATGCACAGACCCCCCTCCTTTCACCATCATCGTGAGTACCATGCACAGACCCACCTCCTTTCACCATCATCGTGAGTACCATGCACAGACCCCCCTCCTTTCACCATCATCGTGAGTACCATGCACAGACCCACCTCCTTTCACCATCATCGTGAGTACCATGCAGAGACCCCCCCTTTCACCATCATCGTGAGTACCATGCACAGACCCCCCTCCTTTCACTATCATCGTGAGTACCATGCAGAGACCCCCCCTCCTTTCACCATCATCGTGAGTACCATGCACAGACCTCCCAGCAGTGTGAAACGTGAGCTAAAACAAACTCTGAAGTTATTTTTGTCAGGTGTTTTGTTACAACAATGAGGAAAATAACCAATACAGGAAAGAATAAAAATGGAATAAAAGGAGGGGAGAGGGGAGGGGCCAGCGAGATGGCTCAGAGGGCAAAGACACTTGCTGTGCTAGCTTGGTGACCTGGGTTTGACCTCTAGAACCCACGTAAAGGTGCAAGGAGAGGATGGGCAACACTGCAAAGCTGTTCTCTCACTTCCACACATGCACCGTTCACTGTCCCCCATCTTTCCTGTCTCTCTGTCTCTTTTTCTTACACACACACACACACACACACACACACACACACACACACACACCTGTAATAACAAATTTAAAGGAGAAGAAAGGAGAGTGGCCTGGATAGGGAGCCAGTCTGGGTGCTAGATTATCAGGACTGTGGGAATGGGGCCAAAGCAGAACCTGTTGGATGTCCTTTAGAGGATGGGTTAGAAGCAGCCATGGCTGGATGCCATGAATGACAGAGAAGGCAATATTAGGTGGCTAGCATTCTGATCTGAGATAATATTTGAAGTGGAAATGTGGTTTTAAAGAAATTGAGCTCAATAGAGCACATAGTCCTGGAACCATTTAGATGGTTTGGGCTGTTGTCCCCAGTTGGATGTCTCTTTCGTAGACAGGGAACACACAGCTCTTATCTCAAAGAGAAGAGGATAGCTCATTTTGGAGTCAAGTGTTGGCAGTCACGCCCTGGAGACTCCTGGTTACCCAATACCTTGTTCCAACATGGTAACAGTTTCATGGTAATGGCAACAGAAAAAAAAAAGTCATAAGTCAAGGTACCTTAAAAATACACAGGTGGAAGCATCAGGTAGCAGGTAACACAGCAAAATGGGGGGAACTCTGCCAGAGGCTTCAGACATTATCTGATGACATTCTTAGCTTTGGGGCTGGTTGACACAGGGGTCTTGTTTGCATTCCAAAAAGATTTTCCTAGTAGTCACAAGGATGTTAAGTCAAACACAGAGGAGAGAAATAAACAGCTGTTTAGGACACTTATAATAACCAAAGATAATATGGTTCTGGACCTGCAACATCCCAACTTTCCACAGTTTTTATTAACCAATTATCTTGTAGAATGTTTAACATGGGTGTGACTTTTTCTTGGGAACTTGGGTCCTTCCTCTTCTTGTTGGACCTCAGTTTCCAGAGTGTCATTTAAATTCAGCTTGATACAAAGTTTTCTTCTGCTCTTAAAAATTTCAGACTCCTGAATGAATGTGTTTGGTTGAAGGAATAAATAAATATTTGAGAAGAGTAAACAGTTGAAAAATTAAAATATGAATAATTTACAAGCTGACTGCCAGTTATTTGTTGATTGCTAAATTATGTGTTCATGGAATGCTGATTATGTTTAAATATCTGCTTCCATGTTGCTAAGGGAAACATACTTTCTTCCCTGGCTTTTGTGTACAGGCTGTATTTTTGTTTACATTATTCCTGTTTTTCATTCTTGAAAGAATAATGACTACTGTATTTCATAAACATATATGTTAATTTTTAATAAAAATGCAATCAAATGGGGCATGCCAGGAAGGAAAAAAGTATCCAAAGCACCAATTATGCTTGTAAATCTAATTCCAGATGTCTCTTCACTATTAGTTCAGTGGGTGAAGAGATGGGAGATCAGGAGGTAGAGACAGAAAGGGACAAACAGTGTGAATGTTGGGATCACCAAGCAATTCTAATTCACTGAAAATATATATGTTAAAATCCCCTAAGAGAAAAGACACATTTCCAGGGGTTTTAATGGAGTCCAACATCCAGACTAAGCTTTATAGTTGTGAATTAAAAAATTAAATCACGTTTATTTAAGTAGGGTCGAGGGACACATGTGTGCCATGGTGCGTATGTGACCGTCAGAGAACAACTTGGAGGAATCACTTCTCTTCTTCCACCATGCAGGGAATCAAACCCAGATCACCAGACTTGACATTAAGCCTCTTTACCCACTGAGCCATATTGTCAGCCCCTTAAGTGAATTTAATATTGACCACAAGTCCTTTTCTATACACTTTCTTACCATATTGTTTATTTTTTAAGTATTTCCTTGCTAGTAGAATTTAATCCTCTAGGTCTGAATTTTTAAAATTTATTTAAATTTTTACATATTATTATGGTTATATTGGGGGTGGGGCTTATATGCCTGGTGCTTGTGTGGAGGTCCACTGTGTGGATCCTGGGTATCGAACTCAGGTCATTGGGCTTGGTGGCAAGCCCTTTTACCCGTTGCCTATCTTGCTAGCCTCCTTTAAGTTTTTGTGAAAAAGACTCCTATGCTCTAGGTTTTCCAAGCCGTTGTAACTGTTCGTTCCCCATCACATTTTTCACCTGAAAGAGTCCGTGTGTGCTGCTTTTGTTCCTTTGTACTTGCAAACCCACCGGTCTGCTACTTCCTGTCTTTGATAATATTAGTTTGGCTAAATCCCAGATCAGCCCTTATTTTCATTCCTACTTAAACTTGGGTTGACTCTGTCCTTTATATCCATTGCCAGTGTGGAGAAAGAACAGTCATTGCATTCTATTACTGTGATAAACACCATGAACAAAAAGCATCTTTAGTAGGAGAAAGTGTGTTCGGCTTCCCAGGTGACAGTTCCTCAATGAGAGAGGTCAGAGGTCCCAGCAGCAAGGAGAGGCAGGAACCTCAAGCCAGGAACACTACCTACTGGCTTGCTTCTCATGGTTTGCTCAGCTTTCTTTCTTTCTTTCTTTCTTTCTTTCTTTCTTTCTTTCTTTCTTTCTTTCTTTCTTTCTTTCTTGTTGTTGTTTGTTTTTGTTTTTCTCAAGGCAGGATTTCTCTGTGTAGCTTTGGTGCCTTTCCTGGAACTCGCTTTGTAGACCAGGCTGGCCTTGAACTCACAGAGATTCGCCTGGCTCTGCCTCCCAAATGCTGGGTTTAAAGCTGTGCTCCACCACCGCCCGGCTCAGCTTGTTTTCTTATACACCCTAAGATCATCTGCCCAAGAGTAAAACTGGCCATAGTGGGCTGGGCCCTCTCATATTGATCCATTAATCAAGACATTGCCCTCAGACTTGGCAATGATAGAGGCATTTCCTCAGTTGAGGAGTCCTTCTTCCCAGATGACTTTAGCTTGTGTCAAATTGACAAAAAACTAATGAGCACGATCATCAGAATTTTTTCCTCAGCAAGGTTAAAACCAAAATATAACAATAAAACAAAGAACAGAGTTATCAAATAGTAATAAAAACATAATAATAGAAATAGGAAATTAAAAATAAAAATAATGAATAAATCAATAAAACAAAATAAGTAGTAACCTGAAATATAAGGTGATTATATCCTCTGTTAGTGTTTCTACCACACTGGGATGATGTGGCTTCTCTATTTCCATAGACTTGCCCTCCCTGTCAGTCTCCACAGGTGGGAGGAGAGAATGCTAATCTCAACAAATAAGTTGAGTCAGTGTCCTCTGAGGAAGACAGAATTGCCGGAATCCCCTGATTTGAGCTTCCTTGCCTGAGCATCATTGCCTTGTCTTTGATGCTTGGGGGGCTGGCTCTTTCCTCATAGAGCGCCTTCCATGACTGAGGCTCTTACAAGGTATGGACCACTCATCCATTTCAGTTTACCTTTGTCCGTTGTCAGCTTCCACAGCACCCTCTGTGTTCTCCCATGTAGCTAGGCTAGACAATGGTTCAGGGAAAGGCTCCACACTTCAGCCTGAGCACCTGCCATGCCCCAGCCTGCTCTCTGTGCATGGTGCATGCCTCATCCACCCACCCAATGCCTTTCTGCAGCTCAGCCCTGTCTCCTGCTCTGTGGCTTTCACTATGAGAACACTGGTGGCTGTAGTTGACCCTGGCTATCAGAAGCAGCAAGGTGTAGCTCAGATAGCCACTTCTTTGGGCAGGCTTTCACATTTCTGCTTACTTCTGTTTTCTTTACCTCCTCTTCTTACATGACTGACTGCATTAAAAAAAATCAACAATAGTTTTATTTATTTTTTGAAAAGTTCATACATGTATACAGCATATCTTGAGCATATCTACCCTCCTCTTCCCCTTCAACTTAAGCCAAACCCTCCTCTAATTGGTCTCCTTCTCTTCCTCCCTCCCTCTCTCCCTCCCTCCTCCCTCCCTCCCTCCCCCTCTCTCTTTCTTTCTTTCTCTCTCTCTTTCATTTCCTTCCTTTCTTCCTTTACTTTTCCTTTCTTTCCTTCTTTCCTTCTCTCTTTCTGTCTTTCTTTCTTTCCCATTAATAATACACTGAGTCCAGTCAATGATGCCCATATGTGCATGAACTTAGGGACAGCAACTGAAGTTTGAACAGCTTACCAGTGACCATGTCCTTCAGGTAAAATGAGTTTTTCTCTCCTCTGCTGCCATCAATGCTCCTCAGCTAGAGGTAGGCCTTTGATAGCAGCTCCCTTCTCCATGCTGGAGATTTGGATTGGCTGGATCCTGTGTGTGTAGCCATAGCTTCTGTGAATTCAGGAGTGTACTAACTATGTCAAGTCCAGGAAACAACATTTCAGGGCTCTCCTCTCTAACCTCCCACCCTTACATTCTTTCCCTCCTCTCTTCCTTGATGTCCCCAGAGCCTTGGGAAAGGGAGAAGGTTAATGTCCTGCCCAGGACTCAGCTTGTTTGCAGCATTTTGAGCCATTATTAGTCTTGCAGTAATATTCTTATCCAAACTGTTTCCCAACAAGTTCCTACATTGCTTGTTTTCCCTTTGTGCTAAGAATCTGAACTGCTCTTTATGGTTTTGTCAAAGCACTGGCTTTTGGTGATCACGTGATTACATTCACAATACAGGTTTCCTTCCTAGGACACATCAACCTAAACTTTCTCACTTCTTTTGTTTTTTTGTTTTTTTGGTTGTGGCAGCAGAAGATGGCGATGAACAATGTGGCTGGATGGGACACTGGCATTTTGTTTGGTCGTTCTAGCAACACCACTCACTTTTGTTTAGTTACGTGTGCTGTAATAACTGTGTTGGTCAGAGCACAGTGTGTGTTGGGAATGTTTAGTCTTCAGTCCACACTGTAAGTACTATCTTTACTTCTGTTGTTGGGATAAAACACCCTGACAAAATGCAGTGGAGGAAGGGGTTTGATTCAGCTTACAATACCAGGTTACTGTCTGTGTCTGTACAAGTCAAGTCCCAGCAGCAGGGCTTAAGTCAGCTGGTCACACATGTCCACCGCCAGGGGCAGAGAGGAATGGATGCATGCATGCTTGCTCGCTCGAGCTCAACTTGATTTCTCCACGCCTATGCAGGTCAAGATCCCCTACCTAGAGAATGATGCTGCCCACACTGGGCTGTGCTTCCACATAGATTAACATACTCAAGACAGTTCCCCACAAACGTGCCCATAGGCCAACCCAATGTGGACAACCCCTCGCTGAGACTCTGCCCCGTGATTTTTAGGTTGTGTCAAGTTGACAACACTAACTGTCTCAGGGCTAGAGAAATGGTGTGGGGTTTAGAACACTTGTTGCTCTTGTGGCGGACCCAGGTTTGATTCCCAGCACCCACATGATGGTTCACAACCATCTGTAACTCCATTCTCAGGGGACCCAATGCCCTTATCTAACATCTGTGGGTACCAGGGCATGCACATGGTACACCTCCATGCTGGCCAAGCATTCATACAGATAAAATAAAATAAATAAATTTAAAAAATTTTTTAAAGTTAACCATGACAGTGTAGCAAACGTTTCCCCCACCCAGCCACCTTTGATAACTGTTAGCACTGTGATTTCCTTAATCCTGAGGTGTGATTGGGCTGTGTGAAGTGTCACTTCCTACCTTCTTGTTACACAAAAAGCTGTGAAAACAAAACCAAGCTGTGGAGAGACCCTGCTTGAGGTTAGAAAGGCCGGGGTGATGATTGACTTGTATTTTCTGTCTCATAGGAAGGATGCCTCTTGGGAGCTAGTCATCCATGCTGTGAAGCAACTGGAGCCCCGGAGCCCCACATGTCAGGAAATGATAGCAGTGATGGCTTGCTTATTCCCTGGCTGAAAATAGCAGTGGCTATTTATACTTTTCGTATTCATGTTTGATGTTTCCAGAGCACACTCATTTTTGGTGCCTCTGCTGGTAACCATAGTAACAACAAAGAAGAATCTAGTGAGGAGTTTTTGGTCTTTGTCTCTTTCCCCTAGTTTTCACCAGGCAACTTGTGCCTCAATGGGCAGTTTTAGCCTGTTCAGTGGAAGAAGGTTTCATTCACGGAGAGTTGCTTTGAGAGGCTGTTCTGAATGATGGGCTTCAAGGATGAGGCAAATCCACTGTAGAAATCCTCTTGATCTTTTTCTCTTGTACAGGATGTTTTTATAACCAAAGACCAGATAAGAAGTAAAATGTCCCATCAATCATTTTCATTACTGGACTGTTAATTATGCTTTGACTTCATTTACCTATCTTCCTCTTCTCTTGGCCTCTTAGCCAAGATGGAATAATGAGCCCCATGGAGGGATTAATATGTTAATTACAGGTGTGTGGACCAGTAGCATCTCAGAATTTGTGTCCTCTACCTCACATGAGTACGTCCTCCTGAAAGCAGCTGTCTTAATGACCCATGTGAGGCTTCCTTCAAGTCTGTAGAGCCAAAAGTCTGCATTCCCTCCTGAGACCCCTGTGGGAAGCAGAACTGTGGGAAGGCTTGACTTGACCTCTGGCCTGACACTGTGACCAGCCACAGTTGGCAGAATGGACCAGAGAAACAGTCACACATCTTCCATATCCAGGCCGCACTTTATCCAACAATGTCCATATGTCACTCAAGGGTCTTGCAAACTCAGCTCAGTGTCTCATCGCTGGGTTAAGTTATGAATCAGGGTTGTCTGTTGGCTGAGATTCAGGGGATCATGGGTAGGTAATGCTGAGGAAAGGTCGCTGTTTCTCTTTGTAGTTATGAATGGGCACCACCTTTGGAAGAGAGCTTAAAAAGAGAAAGTAAGGCAGCAATTAGACGTCTCTGAGACGCCTGACACTCCCAGATATCTGCACTTGAACACGGATCAGCTTTTTTAAGCTCTCAGAAGTGTTGGGTAGCAGTGAACCCTGAATAGAAACATCCTATCCTGGAGTGACAACCCAGGGAATTCTAAAGGTGGATCATAGGACTTCGGAAGTTAAAGACTCAGAAGTGTTTGGAAGTTCCTGAAACAGCAGATTCACAATGTTCCCCCATCTTCAAGATTCCATAAGCAGAAAGGATGACTTGAGGAGAGACACTGTCAGAGTGTTCGATCTCACTGCATATCACAGAGTCAGGGTCCAGCTTTCATGAGTCATTACCTATGTTGGGGGGCTTTTGAGTGATGCCCTTGTCTCTGTGGCAGTCATGCTCCTGTTAGTAACCCCTCACTTGTACTCCTGTAGGTAACCCCAATAATACTCATTGCTTCACTAGGTTGGGGCTTAGGGGTCAAATCCCTACCTGGGATTAGTAAATGTTTGTTTGTATCTCCCCAAGAATATCACACAAATGGTCTGTCTGGATTCTCCCCTGGAACAACACAACTCTCTTCCAGTTAGGACTAGCTAGTCCTGCTAGTCTGATGTGTGTTCCTGAGAGATACAGGAACACACATTTGACTTCTGTTTTGTGAAAATAGGTGTAAGTGAGACATAAAAACCTGCTGAAGGATAAAGTAGCTCATTTCAATCTCTTTAATGGGTAGGTTTTATTGTGCTTAGACACCTGTGTCTCATTCACTCTTTATCGTATTTATTGGTTTTCATGTTTACAACACTGTATGCCTAAAAAGCGATTAAGAAGGAGAGACTAGTGTAAAGAGTCATTGTTGATGGAGCATCCAGGGGCCCTTTAGAACAGGGCCATCCATGATGGAATGTTAGCTCTTCAAGCTGCCAACAGCAGGGTGCTGATGAAATGGACCAGAACCCTTGGAGATACTTCCCTAGGCTATCAAGAAACTTGTCATCAAAGTCACCATACGTCTTGTGGGCACAGCTGCTCTTGGGAGGAAACAGGTGCAAAAGGATGGTTTTTACCCATCATGCTCTCCTCCTACGGTGGCCATTTACACACATGACCCATCTAGGCATGTTTTCCCTGATACCTCTGCTAGCTTATGGAGCAGGTAAGATCCACTTGAGGACCATAAAAAGGGAAAAGAGCATGCAGGAAAGATAAACACTTCTTTATGAAGGCAGCAGATTGAACTCACTTCCAAACACCTGTGATAACATCCAGTTCTATGTTGCAATATGTCTTCCTGTATTTAAAAAGTTTTCTTTGAGACAGGGTCTTTCTGTATAGCCCATGCTGGCTTCAGGGTTACTAGGAAGCCCAGAATGACCTCAAACTCATGAGTCTTCTGTCTTGGCCTTCTGAGTGTTGCGATTATGGGATACATCACCAGGCCTGAGTGTTTTTTTCTTTAAAGAATAAAAGGCTCCATTTTATACATTTGTACAGAAAAGTAATCTCATAGTTCTTCTGGACCTGTTTTGAATTTGTGTAAATGAGTGGGGAGCAGGTGAGTCTTTGCTGTCACAGATCTTCCTCTGCAGAATGGAGGGAGAAAACACTTCTCTGTCCAGTATTGATTATTCCGACACAGAGTGTTTCCCTGAACGAACATATTCAGGAAGCCCAGATGTCACCTCTTCTTTTTGACAAGCCATGGGTTAATTCAGTTCAGTCATAGGGTCTGGCAGATGGCAATGACTCTGTGTGGTGGATGCTCTTTCTGAATCTCACCTGGGAGGAATTAGGGAGCTCAGCTGGGCTGCCTGAGCACAGCACTTGGAAGGGAGCATTTTGTGGAGCCGGGCAGGACAGGGTGGGAGCCAGCATGAGCCTGTGAATGTGAGGCTAAGAATAAAGGTGAACAACACCATAGGATATGGTTATAAATTTAGTTATTGACAGACACAGCAAACTATCACTGTTTATTCAGCTATGAGCACTCATCGCCTAAAGAGACAAGGAGGTGAAAGAAAATTCTGCATTGGCTAAGTGTAATCCTGTCATTAGGTCTTGATTGCAGGCATGTGCGTGCATGTGTGCATGCCTGCATGTGTGTGGGCACATGCATTTGTGTGTGTGTGTGTGTGTGTGTGTGTATGTGTGTATGTGTGTGAAATCTGCTAGCTGGTTAGTGATTTTGAAAGGATCTTCCTGTCTCTGCCTTTCCAATGCTAATGTGAACTACTGCACTCAGCTGTTTTGGGAGTGCAGGGGATCATGTTACATAGAAAGTACCCTTTCGGTCTCTAAATTGCAGTTTTTTATTTAAAACACTCTCTCACCCATCCTATGGAATCTCCAGAGCTAGTCACCCCCAAGCTGCCTCTATGCCTCTGCCTACCTTGGAAACAGAACTCATTGTACTTTATGGGACCTGCTTCAGTTGCTATGCTAGTGGGCAGCATGTGTTTGAAGAATCAATAAAGATGTCCAAAAAGGGTCTTTTCCTGACCCTTATTGGTCTCGTCATCTTTGAAACACTGTGGTCATCTTTGGCTACAGACTATATCCACACGTGTGTAACCATTGACATCTGTGTGCACACACATATAAGAGTATATTAACATTCTTGTGTGGGCATATAAATGTGTGCATAGGCACTGGAGTGCATTTCCATTTTGATCATAGTTGCTGTTTCCCATGTTTAAAAACTATCTTGCAGGATACTATGAAAATAAGATGTTTAGGAGCCATGAAACCTATCTGTCAAATATAATTGTGAAAACTCCTAGAATTTGTGACGTCCAGTCATATGAGTTTTTCAGTAGGTGCTGATAAATTGAAGAAATCCTAAAAATGATGGAATGGACATTTTTTTACATGCAATTTTAGCCAAAAGGAAACACAATTTTCCATGCAATTTTAAGCAAAAGAGTAGACATCAGCAAAAATAAATGTCATAAAATGTACCCAAAGGACAGTCATCTTAGTTAGGGTTTCAATTGCTATGAGAAACACCAGTACCAAAGGCAACTTGGGGAAGAAAATGTTTTATTTCAGCTTACAGTTTACAGTCTATAACCAAAGGAAGTTAGGTCAGGAACTCAAGGCTGGAACCTGGAGATGGGAGCTGATACAAAAGCCATGGAGGGGTGCTGCTTACTGGCTTGCTCCCCATGGCTTGCTCAGCCTGCTTTCTTGTAGAACCCAGGACACTTGTTGATAGGTAGCACCATTCAAAATGGGCTGGCACATACCACATCAATCACCAATCAAGAAAATGCATAATAGGCTTACATATTGGCCAGTCTGATAGGATCATTTTCTCAAGTGAGGTTCCCTCTTCCAAAATTACTTTAGCTTGTGTCAGATTGACATAAAAGTAGCCAACACAACAGTCCACAGTTGGCAATGGTTAGGAAAAAAAAACAAATATAGGTGGAGCAATTATAAATACAAATTAAAAAAAAAAAGAAATTCTAAAGTAAAGGCAATAGTAAGAAATATTATTTAAAATATGACAAATGACATAGACAACAGAATAAAAACAAATCAGTGATAGAATTTGATGGACTGCATTTAATGGTGATATCCAAGGAAGAAATGACCCAAAATGTAGACAGACATTAACAATCTGAGAGCAGCAAACACGGTGCAGTAGAATTTGCTTCTCTCTCTCTTCTCCACTCTCTCTTTCTTTTCATTGTGTCTGTATTTTAAATATTTATTTTATTATTTATTGTAGATGTAATCAATCATCTTATTAAATAAGAAATACAGAACCAATGTAAAAGAAAAAGCCGAGAGGTCAGAGCTCAGAGCTAAAACCTTACCCTTCCTGTGGTGCTCCTATCTCTCCGAAAGAGACCTACTTCCTGTGTGTATGTCTTTAAATAGTCTTTCTGTTCTGCCTTCTCATTGGTTGTAAACCCAAACACATGACTGCCTCATCACTGCCTGTAAGTACAGCCCTCCAGGTCTTAAAGGCATATGTCTCCAATGCTGGCTCTATCCCCGAACACACAGAGATCTTTGGGATTAAAGGCGTGCGCCATCACCGCCACACTCTTTCTATGGCTCTAATAGCTCTGACCCCCGGGCAACTTTATTTATTAACATACAATTAAAATCACATTTCAGTACAAACAAAATACCACCATATTTCCCCTTTTCTATTTTAATAAAAAGAAAAAAAAGCAAAAGGTTATAACTAACATAAGAAAAACTATATACAAAAGTACAATAACTATATACAATATATACAAGTAATAAATACTTGAACAATGTCTAGTCCATTTGTATTTGACAAATCAGAGAAAATAATTCCATTATCTATCCTATTTTGGTAAGTCCAAAATGTATTTAATTTACTTTCAATCCTAATTAATCTTCAACTATAACTAACTAATCTTCAACTCCCTCAGAGATCCAAGAAGGAAATAATATTAGCTAACAAAAATAAAAACAGGAAGTGCATGCAAGCAATTTCCAAAAAATTTGTGAGTTGACAGAAACAGTCAGCTGCCTGGACAGTCACCTGAGGTTTCTCCTCAGTGTTGGGGCATCATCTTCAGCCTATAGGCTTAGCGTATCTGACAGACTCATTTGTGAAGTAGGATGTACACAAGGTCAACAGTTCAACCTCACATTGGGTGAGAGCAGTCTATGTACCAGAAACACCTGAATTCCACTAGTGTCCTGTCATGATTCCGGATTTTAAATTCTGGAAATTGTTGACGGTTTTTGAATTCAGCTGTCCATTCTTCTTGGCTGTGTATATATGGCTTCATCTCAGCATCCCCTTCTTTTCCACATCCCTCTATTTAATGGCAGTCTACTATTGAGAGGCGTGAGCTTTCAGCTGCTGTTCCATTGCACAACAGAAGCCATTGGCCCACTGCCTGTCAGCTGCCTTCGAAGAAAAGGGCATTGTACCTTTTCCGGATTGCGAAGGCCAGTTCAGGGATGGTGCCATATTGTTCTGGTCTCAGAAGATGTCTTTTGATAAAGCCATAACCACACTTGTTTTGGCAAGAATCAGTAGTCCTTTGTTTCATGTTCTGTCTACCCATTTTGTCCTGTTGATTCAAGGATACTTTGTTGTCCAGTGGCTAACTTTTGCCACAATGAAAGTTAACTCCATATGCAGTTCCTTCAATGCCCATATTTTCTCTGAAGTAGATTGGTACTGCCAGGAGCCAACATGTCTCTAAAAAGAAAAATTTCTAAGTTGTTAAAACATTTTAAATGCCATATTCTGTAGATCTCTGAAGGGTTTGAAGATGACCTGTCTAAAATATCTCTGCTCAATTTTTAAAACATATCTAATATAACTACAAGTTCTATTGTAATGTCTAACTACTAACTTTCATTTTTTTATATCCTAATAGTTGGTAATAATAACGTTCAAAGATCAGAAAATTGCATTACATTGTTAAATAAATGGTATAAATACAATTAGAAATATAAATATAGCATTTTTTAACAATATCAATTTCAAATTTGTATACAATATAAAACAATCCAATCCAATGTAAAGTATTTAAAACTAGTAATTGTCTTTTTCTTTTCTTTTCTTTCTTTTAAAACAAGAACCTTAAATCTAATCTCCTTTGCTTAGCTTTTTTCCTAACCCTTGACAACAATTTGTAACCAACCCCCCTAAACAATGAAAATTATCCCAGACCCAAAAACCATTAAAAAGACCAAAAAAACCACCCGCCCCACACCACCTCTTTGGGAATGTGGGCGTCGTATTCTTAAAATTGCTTCCTGCTGGGTATGGGTGAAGTTATCTTTATCCTGAAAGAAAAATTTTAGGTTAATTGTCAAATTCTAGGAAAGCTAACTATATCATTCAATTTATTTTAATGTGCGCGTGCGTGTGTGAGTGTGTGCGTGCGTGCGTGCGTGCGTGTGCATGCTGTGCCCTCAGAGGCCAGAAGAGGGCATCAGATCTCCTGCAGTTGGAGTTATGGGTGATTGTGTGGTACTAAATGTGGGTGTTGGAAACGAGACTCCTGTCCTCTGAAAGGGCAACAACAAGTGGTCTCAACTGCTGAGCCATCTCCCTAGTCCCACTCCCTCTCTCTTTAAAGCTTTGAGCCAATAAAAGAGACAAAATTCTTGTAAAAGTAATCAGAGAGATAAAAGGAATTAACAAGGTAAATTACCAGTAATGACTAAGATTAACTATGTAGTCAGTTCAATGTGGCTATACACAGATATAGCAATCAGATAAAGCAGCATTTTGAGTGAATACACGCTAATGCAGATTACATAAGTGAAAAATAGATTTAAAAAATGGGCCATTGTTAAAAAAATTGATTACAGGGGAAACATGAAAAAGTGGGACAGAATATAAAAGAAATCACAAAAGGTATTTTTAAATTTAGTCTTTAGGAAGATGTCTGGTCCAATGGATTTTGAGAATGAGTTCTTTCCAAACATTACATAGCGTAAAATTCTTGAGTCACTAGAGATAAAGTGGGCTTGGTGGTGCACATCTGCAATCCTAATGCTCCAGAGGTAGAGGCAGGAGTATTGGAAGGTCATGATCATCCTCTGCTTCGAACAAACTGAACTTAGTATCTGAATGTAGTAAAACAAGGTCTGATCAAACACTCAAGTTTTACTTGAAATGCGAACACTAAAGTCATTTTGATGACTAGTTGAGATTTGCACCCTCTTTGCTGAGCTACAGTAGATTTGACATATGGTAAAGGTGCACTTGAAATCATGGGGGTAAAGTATAGCCATGCATTAATGTCCTTGAAAAACTGACTAGGAATAAAAAAGCACTTAATAAAAGTAAGGAGGACACAACAGCCTTTAGATATGCATAACTCTAAAGCAGTTATAGGTTGTTAAGGTGAAAAACCAAATGATTGGCATACACAGGAAGGGCAAGTGCATATTTATGTTGGTTTTCAGTCAACAGCACTTGGCAATCACGTTGAAAATCTTAAGAAAAATGTTGAAGGAAATAAAATAGAGGAAAATCAGCATTAAAAAATTAAAAGGGAAAAAACTAGAAAAAATGTTTTCAAACAAATATGGGAGTCACATGATTGAAATGATAAGTTTGCAAAGATCAATAATAAACCAATAATCTGTTCTCATCAAAATTAATCTTTTTATGTACATGAGTGCTTTGCCTACATGTGTGTCTGTGACCCATGTGAGTGCCTGGTGCCTGAGGAGGCCAGTAAAGAATGTCAGATCCCCTGGAACTTAATTTATTGATGGTTGTGAGCTGTTGTGTGTGTGCTGGGAATGGAACCTGAGTCCTCTGCAAGAGCAGCAATGCTTTTGACCATTGAACCATCTCTCCAGCCCTATATGAATATTCTTGAAGAAAATAGGTAGTCTATACTGTGCCACATGTCATCTGTCCTTCATCCCGTTGATGTGAAGGACACGAGTTATCAGGAAACAGAAGCAATAGCATCTCACTGTTTAAGCAACATTGGCTGTCAGTAAAATTGACTAGTGAATGAGAAACAATTAAGTAGTCGAGAGTGGATTCAGGTACAGGTTCTGGCCAGAAGTATTCATGATTTAAAAAAAAAAAACTCTATTGCTTTCTAATTGCTAAGATCGTTCTGCCTGTCGGCACCCAATGCCAATGTCTATAAATTAACAGGAGTGGCATTTATGACCTCTAGGGAAGTATATGTGAAATTCTGACAAGTATTGTGTTTCTCTGTCTATTATCTATCCCTGGCACTTACCATTTATCTTTCTAATCATGTTTGTATCTTTCCACATTAAGAAGGAAGGCTATAGGGAGCCAGGAGAGAAGACCCCTCCTTTCTCTCTCTCTGTGTGTATTATATTTGTTAAAGTATGCATACAAAGATATTCCCACTTTATGAATCTCTAAGTATATAGATTTATAAAAATATTTACAGACTGGAGAGATGGCTCAGAGGTTAAGAGCACCGACTGCTCTTCCAGAGGTCCTGAGTTCAATTCCCAGCACCCACATGGTGGCTCACAACCATCTGTAATGAGATCTGGCACACTCTCCTGTGTACATAATAAATAAATAAATCTTAAAAAATAAAATAAAATATTTACAATGAAACACATAAATCTACAAATATATAAAATTAATAAACTATGACTTTAAAAAGTGAGGTGACAGTCATTTGTTGGCAGTGTATGATTAGTCATCCAGGTGGTACTTACTCTCACATTAGGCAGACTCTGAAATCTCAGTGACTTAGTACAATGAAAGTTTTTGTCTTGCTCAGATCACAGCTGTATGTAGCCATTCCATGTGGAACACATATCTGCTACAGTTGCCAGAGCAAGGGAAAAAAGCAAACTGAAGGGTCACTTTGGCTTTTTCTAAGAGATTGTATCATATATTTGCCCAAATTCATTTGGCCCAAGTCTAAACTGCAGTGGAATATGAGAAGAAGAGAAACCATGAAGATTTTGTTAGCATTAATACCGTCTGATTTAGCTAGTATATGAAGCGGAGCCAGGTCTCTGGGATGCCCAGTTGCACCATGAATGCCTGAAAATTACCAGAGCAATTTGCTCTATTGCTTTGGCAATAGCTCTTTCACTTGGGAGTTATTTGGAGAATCTTGAACTTGCCTTCCATTTTCATAAAGCATTGCCTGTCTACATAGTATCATTGTCATCATCATCATCATCATAATCATCATCATCATCATCATCGGTCATGATCATTGTCATTACCACCACCACACTAGGAATAGATCTGAGTTATCAGTCAGGGAATCAAAAATTCTTCCAGACCTTTCCTCACAGGGAGTTGAAATCAGTAATGTTGGAAGTGAGTATATCAGAGTTCTGATGGCCAGTGCTAACAATATTTGGACCAAGCAGGATGAACAGTGGTGCTCTGTAGATCCATGTTGTCCCTTCATTACTTCCTCCTTCTCACCCCTGAGGCTGTTTCCTCTGGGGCTCACTTTGACTTCATGCCCAGATTGCTTAAGAACCGTAACTGCATGTCCAGGGACATGGTGCACCACGCAATCAATGGTTCGGGTTGCTCCAAAGGATGTTATATGCCTCTAAGATACCCACTTTCCTGCTTCCTTTCTCTTTTGTTTTGACCACAAGAGGCACCCGTCAAATGGTTGCTTCATTAAGAACAGCTTGGGACAACTATTGTGCCCCCTTTCTACAATTTAAAAAAAAATATTTCAACATTTTAATAGACACTTTTAAGTTACTTTAAGGGTTATAATTGAGTACATGCCAGGGAATCAGCCAACCCAGAGACATTTAGAAGGGCTAGTGAAGGGCTCTTTGAAACAGGCAGTTTGAGTTCATGCGCTCAGTGAGTCAAATGTCACAATTAGGCATCAATTTACTGGGTGCTCTTGTAAGCGTGTTTTATTAAGGAATGGCTTGGAAGGTAGGATGTTTATGGGAAGCCAATTGAAATGTGGCAGTCAGTTTAGTAAGGAATCAGAAAGGAATCAGAGCCCTTTCAGAATTCACAAAGAGTTTTGCATTCCTCTATTCCAGAGGGAATTTCAAAATCTCATTTACATATTGCTTCTCTAATAGGTGGGGTACTAAGTACTCTGACCAGACTTTTAATATGTCTATGAGGATAATATTCATGAATAAAAGCTAAAAGATTTCCCCATTTCTCAGGACATAGTATGTTAGAGATAGATCAGTATTAGATGGTAGATGATGACCTGGTTTCCATGGTGATATGTTCATTATCTCATTCTTTTCTAAGTTACCCAATTTAATTGCCCTATCCTTTCATCGCACCTCCTCCTCATCCAACACTTTCCAGATCTGTTTCTGTGGCTACGTGGGCAGTATAACAGCCTTTCCAGCAGGTCGCTGAATGAAATGAGAACACACGAACACACACACACACACACACACACACACACACACACACACACACACAGAGTGAGAGAGTGTGAAGGGAGAAGAATTTCAGCAGAATTTCAGGATGGAGGGAGGCAGAGTGGCAGGAATGTGTTCTCTACATGTATACAGTGCCCCCTGGCACCTTTCAGAGAGAGAGAGATATGCCCTGCCTGGTACAGAGAGATGCCATAGCTTGATTTTGTATGCTATTTGGCTATGTGTGACAGGTTATTAATTACATGTGACCAAAATAGCGCACAAAAACAAGGGTTCTTAAGTTTCCTTTTCTCAGGGTGAGTGCTTTGCCAAAACTCCTTGTCTTTGCATCCTTTCTAGTTTCTTTTTTGAGTTCAAGTCTTTGTGTGTCCTCTTTCTTTGAGGACTTCTTTTTCAGTGATGTAGTATGGACTATCTCTGGTGGGGGAGTTGGTAAGGATGAATACCAGGGTAGGAATGAGACAGGAGAAGCATGTTTTTTTTTTTTTTCTTTTCACAACAGCACTGTTCAGTTTAAGGCTCATTTGCAAAAAGAACATGATGTCACAATTATTGCCTTGTTTTTCTGATAGGATGCAGGTGATATTTAATATTTAAAAAAATGTTACAGCCAGAGAGTACTGGAAATATGGTCTCTACATGAATTTCATATATACACAAATGGTACATTCATGATACTTTTATACACTCTATTCCAGGAGAAAGTAATCTCCTGTCTTCTGTGAGGAAATTTGATTGTAAGACAGTCAGAATCTGCTCCCTGTCATATGCATTGTTCAGTCATCCTGAACACTGCATCGACCCACTGTTTTACTCATCATACCAACAGGCCAATGTACAATGCACTGAGTCTGTGCTCCTTCTAATTCAAGGGCATAAGATTATATTGACTTTATTAGTCACTTGATGGTTAGCTTTAATGATCAGCCTGGCATAATCTAGGATTACCTGAGAAGAGAGTGTCAGTGAAGGATTGTATATATTGAGTTGGCCTGTGGGTACATCTCTGAGGAACAGTTAAGAAAGTTACTTGATGTAGGAGGACTCAGCCCACTGTGGGAAGCACCATATCTTAGGCAGGGGTTCCTGAACTGTGTAACATTGGAGAAATCTAGCTGAACACAGCAAACCAACAAGTGAGCATGAATGCAACCATTTCCCTCTGTTCCTGACTTTGAATGTGACGTGACTACTTGTTTGAAGTTCCTGCCTTTACTTCCCCAGAGCTTAGTCACATAATGTTCAACAGTCAGGAGCAGAGGGACAAAGTGAAACTAGAATAGTCGTTATACCCAAGGCTGGTTGACAGGTGTCTAGAATTGTGCCTGCAGTAGGAAGGTCGTGGGCAGGGGAGAGATCAGAACCATAAGAGAACTCAGCAATAGTCTTCAGAAGTCAGTAACATCTTCTGTAAAATGCCGTATAGACTTTGTGGTGAGTCTGACTCAGTTCCTCAGTTCTGCTGCTATGGCAACAATCACAGGCAACCTGGAAAGGAGTGAATGTGATTGTGTTGTAACAAAACTTTATTCACAAGGCAGACAGTGCATTGGACTTGACCTTCATGCCATAGTGTGCTGAAACTGGAACCAAGTACAAACTAATGAGTGAGATGTGAGACTGAATAAGACAGAAGGGTGATCAACGGTTTTGACAAGATGAAGCCCAATATCAGTGACATATGACAATTAAATATGCAGCCCCTGAATGCTTGATTCTCTTCTAAGTTTTCCATGCACCACACATTGCACCTTCATAAAAATCAATGGCATATGTAATAATTTCTTAGAGATACAGAGGTTCTGTGATGTTCCCACAGTCATGGAGCTAGTAAGTGGCAGGGCTGAGTGTGTAGACTCCAGTTATTTTACATTAAGTGCCTGGTGAGTGAGAGATCGTCAGGGGGAAATACAGGGATGGAGCTGCCATGCCTGATGGGCTTGTTGTTGTTGTTTCAGAGCACACTGCGTGGAGAGGCTGCACATCTCCCATCTCCAGCTCCAAACTCTGAGTAGAGCTGAGAAAAGGCAGAGAGTGGAGATCTCTAGAACATTAACCGCGTGAATATAAATATAGTGTGAAGAAAAATTGCAAAATAGACACACTTGAGCTCACTGTTCCACTTAGAAACAAATAATTACTAAACCCACAAAACTCCTGTTTGAGCCTTCCATGTATCTATTCCATCCCATTGCGCTTAAATTAACTGAATTATCTCCATATTCAGTTAGCATTTCCATTGGTTTCCTTTATAGTTCTGAAAATATGCATTCTAAACAGAATGGTATTTAGTTTTGCCTGGTTTTCACCCTTTTCTTGTGTGCATGTACTGGAACTACAATAGTGACCTTTGCCAGGCTTAAATGATTATGTTACTTTTTTAAAGTTTTATTTTTTAATTATATATATATATATATATATGTATATATATATATGGTTATGTGCACATGTGTGCACTGCCCATGGAGGCCATAAGAGGTCATCAGATTCCCTGGAGCTGGAATCACAAGTGGTTGTGCACTGGCCCGCAGGAGTCCTAGGAACTGAACATTGAAAGAGCAGTATTTGATCTTAAGCACTGAGCTATTTCTGCAGCCTTGAGTTCATCAGCATCATGGGCAGCCCAGAAAAGGGTAGACAGTACTGTGCTCCCATAAAACTTTATTTATAAAATGGACGGTATATTGGATTTAGCCTCTATGCCATAACTCGCTGAATCCTGAAATACAATGCTATGGTGTGCATATACTCTAATTTATTTGTTTGTCTGGATTAATGGCTATTAGATTTACTTTCTATTTTAAACTGGTATGGATTCACTGTGCCGTGCATTTCTATGAGTGTTTCATGTTATGAAGTAGAACAAGAATTTCCATAGGACACATTCTTACCAGCCTTATGCACAGACTGTGAACACATTTAAGAAGAGGGAATGTCAAGTTGCTTTCCAATGTAGTTTACCAATTCCTCTGTCCACCTGCAGTGCCTGAGTATGGGAGTGACTCCTCCCTAACACTTCATATGTACTAATCTCATGAATGGGGAAAAGTAACTCCTTGTGGTCTTAACGCACATTCCCTCTGTTACATTTGAAAAGCAATGTCTACATATGTGAACGTGTGGATGCAGGTAACTATGTGAGTGAGTGTACATGGGCATGTGTGTGAAAGTGCACAGGCAAATCTCAGTGACCTACCTGTCCCCACTTCTCCAGTGTGCCACCTTGCCTGGCTTTTTACATGGGTGTTGGGAATTGAACTCAGGTCCTCATGCTCGCGTGGCAAGCGTTTTACTGACTGAGCTGTCTCCCCAGCTCCCTACCTTTGGATGTTTTTCAGGATTTGATATTTCCTTCAGACGCTTCCTACTTACTAAGAACAAACATCTACCAGACGTTAGCATGATTGATGAGGAACATGTCTTAATTACTTCCCTCATGCTGGCAGAGATGGCAAATGAGCCAGCAATATAAGCACAGAAAAGTCCTCTCTGGATCTAGATGGGCAAGTTTGTGCCTCCACATCAATCAAAATGCCATTCACTTTCTTGGTTTTTAGAGGCTGAGTGGTCCAGGCTTATTCATATTCTAGTTCATATGGTTTGAACATTTTTTTTGTCTCCTTCAGAACTCATGTTGAAATGTCATCTCCAATGCACCAGAGTTGGGAGGTGGGGCCACTGGGAGGTGTTGTGACAGCTCTGGCCCTGTGAATAGAATCACGCTGCTCTACCAAGGGCTTCTGGGCGTGGGCGAGCACTTGCATTCTTCTGCCATATGAGAAATACCACCCATCCTCTCTGGAGGTCACAGCAGTCAAGGCACCATCTTGAAGCGGAGACTGTACCCTTATCAGGTGCCAAACTTGTCAGAATCTTGCTCTTGTAACTTCTCAATGTCTAGGGCTATGAGGAAATAAATTTCTGTGATTTATAAGTTATATATTCTATTATACTAGCAAAAATAGACTGTCATCATTCCTACCGCTAATTAGTAGAAGGAATCTGGAAAAAAGTTATTTAATTCTTTTTAAAAATATTTTTACTATTATTTATTTACATGAACATGTGTGTATGTCTGTATATGTGCATGTGCCTGAGCTTAGGGCAGTCTCCTGGGGCTAGAGTTACAAGCACTTGTAAACTGCCTGATGTGGGTGCTGGGAATTGAACCTGGGTCCTCTGGAGAAGCAGCCAGTGCTCAAGACAGGGTTTCTCTGTGTAGTTTTGGTGCCTGTCCTGGATCTCACTTTGTAGCCCAGGCTGGCCTCAAACTCACAGAGCTCCACCTGGCTCTGCCTCCCGAGTGCTGGAATTAAAGGCGTGTGCCACCACCTCCCTGCTAGTTATTTAATTATTAAATAAGTTCATCAGTTATTTTAATAATATGATGAATATAATAACATCTCTTTATGCTAGATATTAGCTGTTGATCTAAGTCTTTTCTTATTTTATAAGGGCCAAGAAGCTAAAAGTCCATTTCCCAGGCCTCCTGGGGGCTCTGGTTAGGTTCTCATGCAGACTCAGAAAACGGAGACATGGAAGGAATGACTTATTGTTCTCTGTTTGTGGCAAATGAGTAGCCATGCAGACATACAATGGAAGTGATGCTTGCTGAGGCTACCAGATGAGCTTCTGGAGGCTCCAATTTCAGGGTAGAATACAAGTGAAATCATGGGTAGGGGCTACCCGTGAGCCACATACTTCTGGACTTCTTCAAGGTCATCAACAATTTTCAGTGTCCTTCACTTCCCTTCATTTTGTTTGATAATCCCTGTATTAAAGATGCGGTGGTACACACCTGCAATCTCAGCACTTGGAGACACTGGCACTGGAGGGATGCCTCAGTGGTTAAAAGCACATACTGCTCCTCCAGTGGACCCACATTCGGTTCCCAGCGTCTGTGTTGGGGAGCTCACAATTGCTTGGAACTCCAGCCCCAGGGAATCAAGCACTCTCCTGGCCTCTAAGGGCACCACATGCACTCGCGCGCACACACACACACACACACACACACACACACACACTCACTCACTCCACACAAACCCATAGCATCAAAATAAAATGCAGTTCACTAGTAATAATCTATTTGTCCAGTCTTTTTCTATAGACAGAGCTAGTGATTTATATTCTTTGGATGGACCTCTGAACGTGAGCTGGACCATGGGGCTCATGCTTAGGAAAGGCTGTGGTGTATTAGACAACGTAGGGTGATTGAAGCAAAGTAGGAAGGCGTGTCTGAGAGCTCTGAGCTTCTCTCAAGATTTCCTTGCCTGTCGGATACACAGGCAGAGCGAGTGAGGTGGCTGCTTCTCTGAGAGAACAACCACAGGAAGCTCCTCAGCTTTAGAAATGTGAAAGCTACTGCCCTAAATGGGACTTCTGTTTCATGCTCCCCCCCAATAAAACCCTCAGGGAACATTTGAGTGGAAGAGCAGGTAATAGCATGGGGATATGTGCAGTCAAAGCCAGCTTCTGGAAACGACATGGCTATTGAACTCACTGGCTCACGGCTCGTGAGCTCACTGTAGCTGTCAATCAAGGTTTCATTGCAGATGCCTTTCATTCCCTCCTCCCTGAGGGCCTGTTGTCAGGGAAAGGTTGCTGTGGAAAAGTGTGTTGTTTTCTTCAGTGGTGTAGCCACTGATATGTTTCCCATGCTCTAATACATAACTTCTCCCCTACGCTCCTGTAAGCAGCTCATAACTCTGCTAGTCCCACTGAAAAAGAAGCCATGAAAGCGGATGTCCTGGGAATTGCAGAGGAAACGAGACTCTGGGACTCAGAGATTTGGGCCATGAAATGCTGCCTAGTCTTCACCCCATTTCCCCTTTCCAATCTTCTTTACTCTTGTCTTCCATGGAGGAAGGAAGGTAAGATATCCAAAGTACTCACTTTCCTCCTCTGTCATGGTAGTCACCTACATCAAAGTAAAGACAAATAGAAAACTGTATTTAGGTCACTTGTGTCCACTGGACTCTGCATGTATGTAAATGGGTATGCTATAGGTGTAAAACACTATGGGTATGCATGCTTGCATATCTTATATATGTCACATATGGTTCCTCAGTAGAACAATATCTACTGCAAGTGAGGAGAGCCTTGTCTTTCTCCTTCCTTCCTCCCCCTCTCCCTCCCTCCCTGCTTTCCTTTCTCCTTTCTTTCCTCCCTTCCTTCTCTCCTCCCCCCTCTTTCTTTGTGTGTGTGTGTGGTGTGTGCACATATGCATATGTAAGCATGCATGACTTTGGCATACATGGAGGCCAGAGGAGGACATTGAGTGTCCTCCATCACTATTTGCCTTACTCTCTTGAGACAGGGCTTCTCACTGAACTTGGTCCAAGCCTGGCAGCCAGCACACCTTAGCAATTATCCCGTCTCCCTGCATCTCCAGTGTCAGAATGACACATAGGCAGCCAGGTCTGGCTTTTTACATGGGTGCTGGGACCAAAACTCAGATCCCCATGCTTGTGCAGCAAGTACCCTTAGCCACTGAACCATCCACCAGGCCCCATCATTCTTTTAAAGCTGTGCTGCTTTACTTGGTGATCCGTGTCCAGTTTATTTTAGTGCAAGTCGATGCCATTCCATTTAGCAATGTTTCTATGCTTTATCTCTGCAGTTGGGTTTGTGTAGCCCAGAGCTCTGAGAAAACCTGGTTTCTAGAGAAACCCGTTAGAACAATCTCTCTTTAGAGTGGTCACACTTCCTGTGTCTCCATCTTTGCAGACTATCATTTTAAGGCAGGAAGCAAGGGTTAGCCTCTTCCTCACTTTTATACCAAGGACAATATTTGGCAGCTGTATTGAAGTAAGTAGAATACATTTGGCCTCACCTTGTAAATCCCTTTGCGGTTTCTCTCATTTGTAAAATGGGAATGATGCTGTCTGTTTCAGAACAATCACTGTCAATATGTAATGTGATAACGGGTCTGAGAAGATGTCCAGACTCCAATGTCAGGCGTCCTTCAGAAAGAGAATGAGAGGTCTGGTGATTCCAAGAGCCCAGTGGCTGTGCTGAGTATGGGGCTAAAGAAATACAGCTTTGCATCACCAGAGCTCACAAATAATGAGCTGATGTTGGGCTTCAGCATCTTCTCTGTGGTGGACTGAATAAGAACAACCCTCACGGGCTCATATACTGGAATGCTTAATCCCTAGTTGGTGGAAATGTTTGGGAGGAATTAGGAGGCCTGGCCTTGTTGGAAAAGTGTATCACTGGGGGTAGGCTTTGAGTTTGTAAAAGCCCCCTGTCATTCCCAATGATCTCTCTCTGCTTGCAAATAAGGATGGAAGCCCTGAGCTGCTGATCTAGCCTGCCTGCCCACTGCCATGCTCCCTGCCATGATGGTCATGGACACACCCCATGAAAGTGTAAGCCCTTCAGTAACCTCTTTCTTCTCTAAGTGGCCTTGGTCGCGGTATCTCATCCAGCAGCTGAAACGTAACTGTGACAGGAGTTGGCACCAGGGAGTGTGCTGTTGCTGTGACAGGCGTCCCCATGCTGGTGCTAGTTTTTGGAGGAATGTGGAAGAGTTTGGGACTTTGGACTAGGAAATGATTGAATGCTCCAAGCGGAGCTTCATAGGCCGTCCTAGTAGGGGCTGGGAAGACAATAGCGCTGAGAGTGACTGGACTGTGGAGACCCAGCTCAGTAGGTTGCAGAGCGGGATATTATTATCAACTGGCTAGACATCTTCCTTGTGATATTTGTCAAAGAATGTGGCTGCTTTCTGCCCTTGTCCTAAAAATTTGCCTCAGGCAACACTGAAAAGTTTTGAACTAATTTTGTTGGCAGCAGAGATTTCAAGCTGATCTAATATTGACTCTGTCACTGGGTTATTAGTGATCACTCTTATGCAGATCTACAATGAAAAAGAGTAAGTAGGGCAAAAAGAAATACGGAATGTACAGTTTGAGGAGAAAAGAGTAACCGAATATTTAATGTTGGAGTCAAGGCTTGTGCTGAAAGAGGTAAGGACAGGCATGGTGTGAAATGGAATAAAGAGAGAGGTACCCTCAGGGCAGGATCCCACCCAGCTAAGCTTCCAAAGGAAAGCTTATGCAAATGTAACTCCAGAAGAAGATCAGGTTTCATCCCAAGCAGGCAGCTGAATTCAGTGGCATCGACCACATGGTTACGACATTAGAGTCATGAAGGATACAGGACTAGAAGGATTGTCTGCGGTTAAGCAAAGCAGCTGAGGTCAGGCATGTGGCAAGAGAATTCCCAGAGAGACCTTTGCATGAAGCTGTGAAAGTGAAGCCTTCATGTCTTTGGAGACCCTGTGATGTTGGAGAAGCCAGAAGTGTGGGATACCTGCCAAGGAGAGCTGCAAACAGGATTTGGAACCAGCCCAAGAGAGTAGAAGTATGTTGCAATCAATAAAATTGGAAAGGCAGAGACAGCTAAGATCACTGACATTAGATATGGAGTTATAGGACTTGGAGTTTGCCCTGCTGGGTTTCAGTATTTCTTTGTCCAGCATTTTCTACCATGCCTCCACTTCTCCCTTTTGGAATGGTAAAGTATATTCTGTGCCATCGTATGTTGGAAGTCTGTAATTTGCTTTTTTATGTTATAGGAGGTTAAAAGTAAGAGATTGTCTTGAGTCTCAGAAGAGACTTTGTATTTTTAAACTGTTAAGACTGAAAGACTGTGGGAACTTTTGAAGTTTGGCTAACTGCATTTTGCATTGTGATATAGCCATAAGTCTATAGGGCTCAGGGACTGGAATGTGTTGCATTGAATGAGAATGGCCTCAATGGGCTCAAATATTTAAATGCTTGCTTCCCAGTTAGTGGAACTGTTTAGGAAGGATTAGGAGGTGTGGCCTTGTCAGAGGAGGTGTGTCTCTGGAGGCAGGTTTGAGATTTCAAAAATCCATGCTATTCTCAGTTAGTTTTCCCTACCTGCTACTTGTGTTTTGTGTGTTGTGTGTTGTGTGTTGTGTGTTGTGTGTGTGTGTGTGTGTGTGTGTGTGTGTGTGTGTTGGAATACAGTCCAGGAGTGGAGTTGTGTAAGGAGAATTCTGAGTGCTTGTGAGAAAACTCCAAGGAAACAAGAGTCTTGTGACCTCAGTTTCTGCAAAACAGAGTTTTTCTTGGAATGTGTTTTCATGCTCCTCCCAGGTGTAGCAGATAGGAGTGTGTTTACGTCAGATTACTCCTTGTTGCTTGCTGCTGTTATTCAGTTAACAAAATTAAATGTTTATATGTCTTTATGGAAAACCATGTTTTTTCCACATGTGACTTGCTTGTCCTTGTCATTGTACACTTCACTCAGGTGACTCTTCTTAACCCTCAGATTATGAATTGTCTGTTGCTCTGAATCAAGAAGACTTCATAGTCCACTTCATTTTTAGGTTCCATTCTCCCAGGTCCCACCACCTCTAGAGTGGTAAACATGTGTAGCTAAAGATGGAAGCTCTGAGCTACTGGCACCATGTATGTTTGCCTGCTGCCATGCTCCTCACTGTGATGGTCATGAGCATAACCTCCGAAAGTGTGAGCCCTCACAGAAACCCTTTCTTCTATAAGGTGCCTTGGTCATAGTGTCTTATCAATTACTTGAAAAGTAATTAAGACACTAGCCTAGTCTCCCTTGCAAGTCTCTGAGCAGCTTGCAAGCAGTGTAGGTCCATGAAAGACAGCCCAAAACTTTGTGCTGGAAAATGGGACCGGGAAGTGAGAATGTAGAAAATGGAATATGCAAATAGTGCATACTTGATCTAAAATGCTTGGGACCCAGGAGTATTTCTGAATTTCATTTTTCAGAATATTTGCATATAAATAATGAGATATTTAGGGGAGAGATTCCACTTGCATGAACCTTGCAAACATACTCATGCAATAGTTTTTGTGTCTCCCATTTGGACTCTGGTCTGTTACATGAGGTTAGGTGTAGAATTTTGAGACATTACATTGATTCTTAAAAACCCACTTTTGCAGGATTTCAGAGTTTCACATGAGGAGTGTTCAGTCTGTCATATTCTGTTGTACGCTTTACTTATAATCCTACAAGGGACCTCCCCTTTCTCTGCATGCTATGCTCCTATTCAAGGAATTATAATTTGAAATGTGACTAGTAAGGGAGTTGGGGGATAGCTCAGTTAGGAAATGTCTTGACTTCTAAGCAAGAGCACCCCAGTTTGATCATAAGAACCTGTGTAAAAATTCCAGGCATGGGATAGGTGCTCATAGTCTCAAAACTGGGGAGGCAGAGACAGAGGATCCCTGGGACTCACTGGCCAACCAGTGTAGTCTAATGAGTGAGCTCCAGGCCAGTGAGAGACTCTGGCTCAAAGAAAGAGGAGCAGATAGCATTCCTGAGAACGACCTCCAAGATTGTCCTCTGGCTTTACATATTTATGAGCATATATGCACTTCACCCCACACACAAACTCACCCCCCACATGCATGTGCACAAAACACCCACATACATACAAACATTAAAAAATGAGACTTGCAGGGCTAGTGAGATGACACAGGGACAAAGGCATTTGAGGTACACACCTAACAACCTGATTTTAGTCCCTGGAATCCATGCAAGGGTGGAGGGAAAGAAGTGACTCCACAAAGTTGTCCTCTGACCTCTATGTAAGTGACTCCTCCATATCACACACACTAGTGCTGATGCTGATTAAAATCAAGGCTGTCTTCTCTCTCCATATCTAGTCAATATAGTACTCGAAGGTCTAGCTTGAGCAATAAGACAACAAAAGGAGATCAAGGAGATACAAATTGGAAAAGAAGAAGTCAAAGTATTGCTACTTGCAGATGACATGATAGTATACATAAGTGACCCCAAAAATTCTACCAAGGACCTCCTACAGCTGATAAACACCTTTAGCAAAGTGGCTGGATACAAAAATAACTAACAAAACAAAACAAAACCCAGTAGCCCTCTTATATACAAATGATAAAAGGGCTGAGAAAGAAATCAGGGAAACATCACCTTTCACAATAGCCACAAATAATATAAAATATTTTTGGGTAACTCTAACTAAGCAAGTGAAAGACCTGTGTGACAAGAACTTCAAGTTTTGAAGAAAGAAAAATTGGAGAAGGTATCAGAAGATTGAAAGTTCTCCCATGCTCATGGATCGGTAGGATTAACATACTAAAAATGGTCATCTTACCAAAAGCAATCTACAGATTCAATGCAGTCACCATCAACATTCCAATACAATTCTTTACAGACCTTGAAAGAACAATACTCAACTTCATATGTATTGAGAACAATACTCAGCTTCATACTCACTAAAATACCCAGGACAGCTGAACAATCCTGTACAATAAAAGAGCCTCTAGAGGCATCACCATCTCTAATCCCAAGCTCTGCTACAGAGCTGCAGTAATAAAACAGAATGGTATTGGCATAAAAATATACAGGTGGATCAATGGAAGTGAATCAAAGACCCAGACATAAATCTATACACTATGGACACCTGATTTTTGACAAAAAAGGCCAAAATTATACAATGGAAAAAAGAAACTTTTTTCAACAAATGGTGCTGGCATAACTGGATGTCAACATGTAGAAGAATGCAAATAGATCCATATCTATCACCCTGCACAACTCTCAAATCCAAGTGGATCAAAGACCTTAACATAAATCCAGTTACACTGAATCTGATAGAAGAGAAAGTGGGGAATAGTCTTGAATGCACTGGCAGGAGACAACTTCCTGACCAATAGCACAAGCACTAAGACTGACAACTACAAAGGGGACCTCGTGAAACTGAGAAGCTTCTGTAAGGCAAAGGATACTGTCAATAGGACAAAATGGCAGCCTATAGAATGGGAAAAGAGCTTCACCAAACCCACATCTGATGGAAGAATGATCTCCAAAATATATAAAGAACTCAAGAAACTAGACATCAAAATCCAAAAAATCCAATTAAATGGGTACATATCTAAACAGAGAATTCTCAACAGAAGAATCTTAAGTGGCAGAGAAACACTAAAAAGAAATGTTCAATATCGTTAGCCATTAGGGAAATGCAAATCAAAATGACTCTAGATTCTATCTTACACCTGTCAGAATGGCTAAGATCAAAAACACAAATGACATCATATGTTGGAGAGGATGTGAGCAAGAGAAATACTTCTCCACTGTTGGTGGGAGTGCAAACTTGTACAGCCGCTTTGCAAATCAATATGGCAGTTTCTCAGAAAATTGGGAATCAATCTACCACAAGACCCAGCTATACCACTATTGGGTACATACCCAAAGGATGCTCAATCATATCACAAGGACGCTTGCTCAACTATGTTCATGGCAACTTTATTAGTAACAGCTAGAACCTGGAAACAACCTAGATGCTCCTCAATGGAAGAATGTAAATGATACATTTATACAATGAAGTATTACTCAGCTGTTAAAAAACAATGACATCATGAAATTTGCAGGCATATGGATGGAACTAGAGAAAAAAATCATCCCGAGTAAGGTAACCCAGATCTAGAAAGACAAACATGGTATGTACTCACTCATAAGTGGATATTAGCCGTAAAGTAAATGATAACCATGCTACAATTCACAGACCCAGAGAGGCTAGGTAACAAGGAGGGTTCAAGGTGGGGTCACATGGGTCTCCCTGGGAAGAGAAAATAGGAAAGATCTCCTGGGTGAACTGGTGGGCAGGTGGTGATGGTAACATGAGGGATCATGTTGGAGGATGGATGGAGAAGGAAAATACTGAAAGAGATGACCAGAAAAGGGGCATTTCAGGGTCAGGTGGAAACCTGATGCAAGAGAAACCCCACAGATCTACGAGGATTAACCCAGCTAAGACTCCTAGGAATAGTGGATAGGTAGCCTGAACTGGCTATCTCCTATGATCAGATTGGGGACTACTCCAATTGTCATCAGAGAGCCTTCATCCAGTAACTGATGAAAACAGATGTAGAGACCCACAGCCAAACATTAGGCTTGCACTTGGGGAATCCTGCTGAAGAGAGGGAGGGAGGATTGTAGGAGCCAGAGGGGTCAAGGACATCACAAGAAAACCCACAGAAACAACTAACCTGGCTCATATGAACTCACAGAGTCTGAACCAACAACCGGGGAGCCCATGTAGGACCAACCTAGGCCCTCTGTATATGTGTGACAGTTGTGTAGCTTGATCTACTTATGGGATTCCTAACAATAGGAATAGGGATTGTCCCTAATGCTTTGGCTGGCTCTTGGGAACCTATTCCTCATACTGGATTTTATTAAGGCCTTGTCCAGCCTTAATACAAGGGGAGGTGCTTAGTCTTACTGTAACTTGATATGCTATGTTTTTTGATACCTATAGCCAAAAGTTTTCCTGTGTCCACCTGATCTGCAGCCGCTCAGATCCAAGTAAACACACAGAGGCTTATATTAATTAAAACTGCTCGGCCATTAGCTCAGGCTTACTACTGACTAGCTCTTACACTTAAACTTAGCCCATTTCTGTTAATCTATATGTTGCCACCTTTTCCATGGCTTTACCTGTGTGTCATTACATGCTGCTCCCTGGACAGTGGGGCTGGTGTCTCCTGACTCAGCCTTCCTCTTCACAGAATTCTTGTTGTCTGCTTATTCCACCTATACTTCCTGCCTCGGCACTGGCCAATCAGTGTTTTATTAAACCAGTGTACAAAAGCACTATTCCACAGCAGATACCCATGGTAGGCCTGTCCCTTTCTGAACAGAAACAAAGGAGTGAATGGGGGACAGAGAGGAGGTGGGGGAGGAATATGAGGAGAGGAAGGAGGAGAGCCTGCAGTCAGAATGTAAAAATAAATAAATAAAATAAAAAATCATGATTATAAAATAAATTAATAAAAGGAAAAATCAATGTGACTTATGGAGACACAAAAAAAGCATGAGCCTGTGAGTTCAGGACTGTTGCAGAATGATTGTTTAACTATGTAAAGATGTGTTGCATTTGTTTATGTTGTGTTTGTTGAACTATGTAAAGATGTGTTACTGTTTCACTTTGCCTGTCTAAGGCACTTGATTGGTCTAATACAATCCTGAACAGCCAATAGCTAGGCAGAGAAGGACAGGTGGGGCTGGCAGGCAGAGAAAAAAGGGAGCCAGGCAGTCAGCCAGATACAGAGGAAGTAGGAAAGCAGAATGGACAGCATGTAGGTAACGTAAATGAGCCTTGAGTCAGCACATAGATGAATAGAAATGAGTTAATTTAAGTTAAAAAAAAAAAAGCTAGCTAGAAACAAGCCTAAGTTAAGGCCAGCATTCATAATTAATAATAAGTCTCTGTGTCACGATTTGGGGGCTGGCTGTCCAAGAAAGCCTGCTACACAGGGCTGTCCTGCTCTCCAAGCCACAGCTCCCTTCTATGTGGTATTGTAATGAGAGAACACATCCTAGCCTTGCCACGGTTTGTACCCTCCATGACTGTTGACTTTTGTTACGGAGTCAGGTAATGTAGAGACCTGACTTACTAGCTGAGGTTCTGTAGAAATCCAGCTCATGTACCTGATCACACTTTGGATAGGCTTATTCCCCAGGTCTTGGTGTGGATTCTAGATTCATGTACACCTTCACTGTGCCTCTGAGGATTTCCTCAGAACCTTGGTGTCTCATTGATACTTCTAGCTTTTACTACATATACTTTCTGCATACAGTGTGATAGAGATACTGAATTTGATAATGTGCTTAGCTTGGCCAAGCTAGGAGAAACCCACGGGAACCTCTCTCATCTCTCCACGTACCTTGCTGTTGCTCTTTTCCTGTGTCTCCTTTCCCATGGATTGTTTTTAGACCTGCCAGGCAGAAACTACTGTCATACAGCAGTCATACTTTTATTATAACTCCATTGCATCATCATTATCTATTTGTTTATCCATGTTAAAACTGATAAATCATCCCTGTGCTTCTCTGTGTCTCCCAGATTTCCATACAGTTAAGTTAGGGCATTATAGCTGAGTTCTGGCCCATGTGCTCTGGGCAGAGGTTCTGGGCAGAACTGACTTTTGAGATTATCCCACACAATCCTCCAGGGGAAGACCCTGGGTCTCAGATTGTGTAACTAAAGATTAGAGGGAAGAAATAGGTTCTATACTGGACTTTCAGTGTAAATGATAAACATGCTTGCATTATACCACAGAAATGGTGGGTCTGTCGAAGCAGCTGATATTAACTACTCTGGCTAAAGCAGTGTTTTGGTCTTATTCTTTGTGGATAAAAACAGTTGTTAACTATAAAAATTCTCATTTTGAGGGTTCATTTACTGTTATTTTATGTATGTGGAGGTTTCATCTGCATGTATGTGTGTGCACTGTGTGTATGTGGTACCTGGGATGAGGCAGAGAGGTGACTGGATCCCTGGAACTGTAATTACTCTAGTTATGGTTGTAAGCCACTGTGTGAGTGTTGGGAACCTAACTTGGGTCCTCTGAAAAAGCAGCTAGTTATCTACATCATTGAACCCTTTCTCCAGCCCCCATATGAGCATTCTTAACATCTGATGAAGTTATAGTACTAGGCTGGACAGCCATCTGCCCAGTGGGCAAGAGCATGTACTGCTCTTCCAGAGGACCTAAGTTTCGTTCCCAGGACACATGTTGGGCGGCTCACAAATGCCTGTAACTCCATCCCCAGGGGATCTGAGGCCTCTGGTCTCCACAGGTACTGCACACATATATATTCACACACATTCATACACACTCACACGCATGTCTGGACATGTGTGTGCACACATAACTAAAAATAGTGAAATAAATACTTTTAAGGCTTGGTTAGCCAAGGAGAGTTGAGAGCATTTTACGTAAGGCTGATTCTTGTACAGATAGAGGTCTGGGCCTAGCCACACATTATGACTTTGCTGAAAACAGGCTAAGAGGATCTTCACATGCGTCACTCTGTCAGCTCAGGTCAGTCCCACAGTCTGAGAGAGAGTTTACTGCCAACTGTGTCTTGCTTTTCCCTCTCTTCTTAGAGCAGTGGTTCTCAACCTTCCTAAGGCTGCGACCCTTTAATCCAGTTTCTCATGTGGTGGTGACCCCCAACCATAAAATTATTTTCATTGCTACTTCACAACTGTAATTTTGCTCCTGTTATGAATTGTAATGTAAATATCTGTGTTTTCTGATGATCTTAGGTGACCCCTTGAAAGGGTCATTTGATCCCCAAAGGGGTCACGACCCACAGGTTGAGATCCACTGTCATAGAGGTTTTCTGCTGGGAAGTACCATGGATAGAACACCCAGCTTTTATGTTCATGGTTAATATGAAATTGTTGCTGCTTCCTCTTACTTCCTGTTTGGAGTCCACAGAGGAGGGAGCCAGAAAAAGGTCCATTTTCCTTCTGGGAGATGCTTATTGGCTGCCAGCCTGAGGGCAGGGTTAGTGAACAGTCTCGATGACTGACTTTTTTTCTCATATAAAATGCACAAACTCGGGGATAGAAGAGGCCAAGGCATGGTGCATGGGTTTTTCACTGATTTCAAATATCATAATGGACTCAGATTGAATTTTTGTGTATGATTCTTGAGAAATTGAAATATCTCATTTCCTAGGGCAATAATCAAAAATAGAGCACGATTTGGGGACAAACACCAAAAGTCAAGGCAACTGGATGTCAAGATTTCTGTAAATATGGTTCATTTAATCTTCCAGAACAATCTGAGGGACCCGTGGGCTCAGTTTCTGATGAGTAGAGTTCCCCAGATGTATGAAATAAATCTAAAACCCAGTTTTGCAGGCCACATATATACTCTCCTCTGCCCTCATGCTTCAGATTTTTACTGCTCTTTTTCCTCAGTTTCCCCATTGAGTCTCTCTTAACTGAAGAGCATGTGGTGATATTATGTCCCCCAATATATTGTGCACCCTAATAAGCTTATCTGGGGTCAGAAAACAGAACAGCCACTAGATAGACATAGAGGCCAGAAAAATGGTGGCACACACATACCTTTAACCCTAGCATTCTGGAGGCAGAGATCCATCTGGATCTCTGTGAGTTCAAAGCCACACTGGAAACAGCCAGTTATGGTGACACACACCTTTAATCCCAGGAAGTTATGGCAGGAAGCAAAAAAGTATATAAGGCATGAGGACCAGGAACTAGAGGCTTTTTAGGTCTGTTAAGCTTTTAGGCTTTTTTTTTTTTTTTTTTTTTTGTTTTTTGAGGCAGGGTTTCTCTGTGTAGCTTTGCGCTTTTGAATCACTTGGAGACAGGCTGGCTCGAACTCACAGAGATCCGCCTGCCTCTGCCGCCCGAGTGCTGGGATTAAAGGCGTGCGCCACCACCGCCCGGCTGCTTTTAGGCTTTTAACAACAGTTCAGCTGAGATCCTTTTGGGTGAGGACTCAAAGGTTTTCAGTCTGAGGAAACAAGAACAGCTGAAGAACTGGCATGGTTAGGATGTGCCTTGTTCTGTTTCTCTGATCATTCAGTGTTCACCCCAACACCTGGTTCCGGGTTTGTTTTTATTAATAAGACCTTTAAAGAGTCATGCTATAAGAGCATCCTGGGGATATCCTGGCTCCTCAGTGCCTGGAGGGAGAGGCTGGCAACAGTCCTCTTACTTCTCAGAAACTCACTTCCTGCCTCATGGAAGTTTGTCCCTAGGCAGAAAGGAGAATTGGCCATGGAGCAGGTACTTTTTCTTTTCTCATTCCTCTCTCAATACACTGTGTTGGCTGCTTTTGGGTCAAAAGATGGAAACTGGAGACCATGTGTATGTTTTCTCCCTGGTGAGACTGTGTTATCTCAAGTTAACCCACCCTCACCCCAGTCAAGAATAGATTAAGCAAGAGACCCTAGATTTTCCTCCTCACTGTAAAGAGTCTTTAATTCCTATTCTTGGAAAGGCAAGCCTGACTCTGGAATTCTATTTAGGAAGCATGGTCGAGGCCCCTTTAAAGAGCTGAGACACTTCACTGAAAACCCTGTTGGATTCTGTAGCCTGAAGAGGACCCTCCTGCAAGAAAAGGGTGTGGTGAGAGCTACTCACTGGGCAGGCTCACTGTAGCTCTAGTCAGTAGGGCCAGCTTTCTAGTCACCAAATAGATGTCCCTATAATCAAAATTCCTACTTGATGTGGTAATGGCATGAAAGCAACTCTGGGGGATACGGAGACCTGATTTTCAATCCCAGCTCCTTAGGAGTTGTGACTCGGGTAAGTCACTCTAGGTCTCCAAGTCTGGGAGGCATCCATCATAAGAATTCAATCATAAATCTGAGGGACACCATGCTTAGGGTGGGGCCAAGATGGAACTGATTCTACTACTGCTGGTGTTTTCCTCCTCCCTACCTCCTCTTCCTGACCTCCTCCTCTGCTTCTTCCATTCTCTCTCATACCCACTATCCCTTTAGTCTTTATTCCCAAGAGAAAACTTCTACCCCACAGATAAGTTCTCATGACTTTCTGTTTGCTCTTTAGAATCTAATGGCTACTTAAGGAAAAAAAAAAGAAATGAAAAAACAAAATCACAGCTGTAATTCTAGAAAAAAATGTATAATTCTAGACATGAATCAACTCAATCTTTATCTAAATATGATTTCCACCATCTAGCTGAGCCTTGTGTTTGTATTACCCTCCTTTGGAGAAGAGATGATGACTGTTCTTCCTTGTCATTTACTGGGAGAGTGGGTAGACAGTGAGTGATGGTGGTTGAGGGTGGGTGGACAGTGAGTGATGGTGGTTGAGGGTGGGTGGACAGTGAGTGATGGTGGTTGAAAGTGGGTGGACAGTGATGGTGGTTGAGAGTGGGTAGACAGTGATGGTGGTTGAGGGTGGGTGGACAGTGATGGTAGTTGAGAGTGGGTAGACAGTGATGGTGGTTGAGGAGTGGGAGGACAGTGATGGTGGTGAGAGTGGGAGAGTGATGGTGGAGGGGTGATAGTGATGGTGGTTGAGAGTGGGTGGACAGTGAGTGATGGTGGTTGAGGGTGGTTGGACAGTGATGGTGGTTGAGAGTGGGTAGACAGTGATGGTGGTTGAGAGTGGGTGGACAGTGATGGTGGTTGAGAGTAGGTGGACAGTGATGGTGGTTGAGAGTGGGTGGACAGTGATGGTGGTTGAGAGTGGGTGGACAGTGATGGTGGTTGAGAGTGGGTGGACAGTGATGGTGGTTGAGAGTGGGTGGACAGTGATGGTGGTTGAGGGTGGGTAGACAGTGAGTGATGGTGGTTGAGAGTGGGTGGACAGTGATGGTGGTTGAGAGTGGGTGGACAGTGATGGTGGTTGAGAGTGGGTGGACAGTGAGTGATGGTGGTTGAGAGTGGGTGGACAGTGAGTGATGGTGGTTGAGGGTGGGTAGACAGTGATGGTGGTTGAGAGTGGGTGGACAGTGATGGTGGTTGCAGAAATTTCTATGCCACTAGTAACTGGTGTGGTTCTTTCGATGTTCTTGCTTTCTGGACTCAGTGGAGTTTCTAGTTCAGTCCCTTTCTCTCATAGGAGATATTTGTTTTTTAGCTATATGGGAATTCCTTTTGCTTGAGTCTATGCTTTGTAAAGTACTTGACCTCCAAAAGATGGTCCCTGGCTGTCTGTCACTCACCTGGATTTCCTATCTGGTGAGTTTTTTCTTCTGTTCTTGTTTTTGATAAGGGACCATCGACTATTGTGCTATTCTGCAGAGGCAGGTCATGGGGAATCACTGTCTTTAGTTGTAGAACCTCTGCTGAACCCACCAAGTACCAGTGGATAGCTTTCAACCTACAGTCACACAGATCATCCTGTTAATCTCAGTGAGTCACAAAATAAAATGGATACACAGGGATGTGAGAGAGAGATTTGTAAGGAGTGGGGACAGGTTTGGGCAAGGATAGCAGGCAGGCAGGGATTAGAGTATACAGTATGTGTAGTATATATATATGTAAATCATTAAAAATAACTTAAATAAAATTATCTAATGATACCCTGTCCTCCAGTGCTGAGAAAATGATGGGATTTGACTTTTGGTGGTCCTCATATTACATATAAAAGGGCTTCTCCTCTGCAGTTAATGCTACTTAAAGAATCAGTTCACTCCACACTTAAGTGTTCATTACTTAACTAGTAAGTTGATTAACAGTTAATCGAAGAGGAGATCATTCCAGCTGACTTAATTACAGTAGCAATTTCAACTGGATCTAGATTTCAGAGAAAGGAAGCCACAGATATGAAGTGCAAGAAAGATCTCTCTTGCTCCTTTTAAGGTAGGAGAGCCATGAAATAAGGAAGGTATGTGGTCTCTGGAAGCTGAGAGCTATCCGCATTGGCAGGACTGAGGACACCAGGAGCTCAGTCTAGAGTCTTGGGAAATGAATTTTGGCCAACGATCTGAGTGCTCTTGGAAGGGACTTCTCTCCAGAGCATCTGGAAAGACACTATCCTGGCTGGTTGTGTCAACTTGACACAAACTAGAGTTATTCAGGAGGGAGCTTCAGTTGAGAAAATGTCTCCATAAGATCAGGCTGTAGGCAAGCCTGTATGGCATTTTCTTAATTAGCGATTCATATGGGAGGGTTCAGTCCATTGAGGGTGGTGCCATTCCTGGGCTGGTGGTCCTGGGTTCTATAAGAAAGCAGGCTGAACAAGCCATGAGGAGCAAGCCAGTAAGCAGCACTCCTCCATGGCCTCTGCATCTGCTCCTGCCTCCAGGTTCCTGCCCTGCTTGAGTTCCTGTCCTGACTTCCTTCAATAATGAACAGTGTTCATTATTGAAGGAAGTCAAATAAGCACTTTCCTCCCCAGCTTGCCTGTGTTTTCATCACAGCAATAGTAACCCTAACTAGGACACAGATGTACCAGCAGAGTGGGATATTGCTGTGACAGACCTGACCACACTTTTGGGAGGATTGTAGAAGGACTTGGTATGTGAAACCGTCTTATAAATAAGAAAAAGAAACAATGTAAAAGAAACGAGAGGTAGAGCTCAGAGCTAAATCTACTTTCTGCTGTAGCTTGCGAAAGAGACTACTTCTGTGTTGTTTTTTTTATATGTTGTTCTTTTCATTGGTTGTAAACCAACATGATGCCTGTATGTCTATGTTTTCTTTTTTTTTTTTAAACAGATCTTATGAAAGCTGTGAAGACACTCGTATGCTAATAGCCGAAAAAAAAAAAAAAAAAAAAAAAAAAAAAAAAAAAAGAAAGCCATTGAGTGTTGAGAGCTCAGAGCACACTGTTCTGTAGGAGCTTGGAAGATAAGAATGATAAGAGCAATGTAGAAGATGGAGGCCTGCCTTGTGAAGTTTCAGAGGGAAGTTTAAAGACTATCAGGGCTGTTTGAAAATTTGAATTAAGTTTCTGTCATTCTGGTCAGCTGGGACTAAAGAAACATCCTTGATCAGCAAGAGACCAGCACCACTGGAAACCTTTGTGTTTCTGGGACAATTGAAGCTGGTTAGCTGAAGCTAAGAAATTGGTGGTGATTAAGAAGAGACCACATCATTGAGATGAAATCTTTGGGGAAGTGTTTCCTCAGAATCAGTACACAGGAGCTGTGTTCTGGAGGTGGACAAGGTTGTACCTCAAACTGGCAATGGAACTGGGCAAAGTAAGAGTCACCCAGGTGGTACTGGTTTTGAAGGCATGAAGGGGTCATAGAGAGCAGCTGAGACTTGGCAGTGTGAGAGACCAGGGGAAGACATTAGTGAAGGTGCAGCCTCAGTAGCAGTTGAAAGTTCAGGATTAAAAGGTTCACACAGAGAATTTAAGGCTGGCCTCATGAAGAGAGCCCAGGAGAGACGAGTGGTGAAAGTGCAGCCCAGTTGCAGCAAGAGATCCCAGCATTTTGGAGATGCCAGTACCACGGGAGGACTACTAAGAGTAGCATCAGTGGTAGAGTGGAGCTTGCCTGATCTTAGTGGACAAGCTGTGTGTGCTGCAGAGGACAGAGCTGGAGAAATGACCCAAGTCCTCTGGAGGAGCCCAGAAAATCACGAGTGAATCCAAGCTATTGGACATTGAGTTATTTACACTGTTGGCGTTTGGTTTTGCTTGGTTCAGGTTGTGATTGTGCCCTGGTTCTTCCCTCCTGAAGTAAGAAAGTACTTAAATTATTTTTTATTTTATAGGAGCCCACAGTTGAGAGACTTTCAACTTGAGAGAGAGAGAGAGAGAGAGAGAGAGAGAGAGAGAGACAGAGACAGAGACAGAGACAGAGATATTTGGGGGTTTCACGGAGAATTTGGATATTAAAAGAGACTGGATGTTTTTAAAGAGACAACTTTTAAAGTGTTTTAATTTGTAAGGTTGTGGGACTTCTTAAGTTTGTGAATGTTTTATATTGTGATGTCTTTATTAACGTGTAATCTTGGGAATGAATAAGAAAGGAAAGTTTGTGGCTTAACAGTGGAGTGTTTGTATGTAAGATTGACAAGGGGTCAGTTGTGCTGGCTAGCTTTATGTTGACTTGGCACAAGCTAGAGTCATCAGAGAGGAGGGAGACTCAGTTGAGAAAATACCTCTATAAGATTGGGGTAGGCAAGCCTGTGGGTGATTAAAGTAGGTGGTGTCACAGCCCTAGGCAGGTGGTCCTGGGTTCTATAACAAAGCAGGTCGAGCCAGCCAGTAAGCAGCACTCCTCCATGGCCTCTGCATCAGTTCCTGCCTCCAGGTTCCTGCCCGGTGTGAGTTCCTTCCCTGACTTCCTTCAGCAATGAACAGTGATGTGTAAGTGTAAACTGAATAAAGCCTTCCTCCCCAACTTGATTTTACTAAAAATGTTTCATCACAGCATAAGTAGCCATGACTAGGACAGATATACAGCCTTGCTGACCCATTGATTCTAACTCTTTCAGACTCCCAGGAGAGAACCCAGGTAGGCTGCTCCTGAACTTCTGACCCACATCACTGCAGGCTAATAAGTGACTGATTTTTTTTTTTTTTTGAACTGAGGACCGAACCCAGGGCCTTGTGCTTGCTAGGCAAGCACTCTACCACTGAGCTAAATCCCCAACCCCAAGTGACTGTTTTTTTTAAAGCCACAATAATTCGTTATGTTTGTTAGAAAATGAATGCAACAGAGCATATATGTTCTTATTTGTTTTATTTGTGTACCACATACCCTGTTCCTATGGAAAACACACTATCTTTGTGCTGACAATTTATCTGGATGTGTATGCATTTATTAGTACCTTGAATTAATGACCACCAAATTTGCAGATCTTACGCTTAATTATTATGTCTGCATGTATTTGCAATGCTGAGGATGGCAGTGCTTCATACACACTGGGCTAGTGTTCCACCTCTGAGGTACACCTCTACCCTATAACTTCAGGACAAGCACTGGAGTCCAGCGATTATCATAAACACACACACACACACACACACACACACACACACACACACACGCATGCACGCAGGCGCGCGCGCACACACACACACATTAAACTGAATAGCCCAGAGGAACACGTTCCTCATTTCTGAACCCAAGACTGTGTACTTGAGGGCCTGGGGAGACCAGTCAGAGTACAGATTTTCTCAGGTCTTTAGAACATTAAATATCTCCCTTAGGAGTTCTAAATTCATTCTAAATGCTTCTGAGAATTGGTAAGTTATGCAGGGACACATATATAGGAAAGGAAAGGTGAGGGTCTTGACTTTCCCCAGCCCAAACATCTTTAGCAAATTTGAATGTTTTCTTGTAGATACTGTGGTAGTTTGACTAAGAATGGCCCCCATAGGTTCATATATTTGAATGCTTAGTCATCAGGGAATGGAATTGTTTGAAAGGATTAGAAAGATTAGGAGGTGTGGCCTTGTTGGAGGAAGTGTGTCACTGGGGGTGGGCTTTGAGGTTTCTGAAGTCCATCCAGGTCCAGTGTCCTCTCTCTCTCTGCCTATGGATTACCATGAAGCTCTCAGCTACTGCTCCAACACCTGCTTGTATGCTACCATGCCTCCTACCATTATGATAATGGTGTGAGCCTCTGAAACTCTAAACAAGCCTCCAATTAAATGTTTTCTTTTATAACAGCTGCCTTGGTCATGGTGTCTCTTCACAGCATCAGAACAGTGACTAAGACAGACACCTTGGTCTTATTTCTGTTTTTCCTAAATCCTCTCATTTGGGGATAGTAGTCCTCTTACGACCAGGATGGATATGTGGAGGCCATGAGGAAGGCTGTGGTTAATTTGTCCTCAATTTCCTGGATGGTCCCAGATAGGGATTCTGTATAGTCCAGATAAGTCCCTGGTGAGGGCAAAAATGTTTTGGAGCATGCCATTCTCCAGAGCAGTGGTTCTCAAACTCTAGCAGCATCATAATCACGGAAGGATTATCAAAACAGAACTCATGAAGTTTGGGGGCTGAGACAATAACTCATATGGGAAGATGCTTTCAGGGAAAGCAAGAAGACCTGAGTTTGATCCCTTGTGCCCATCATAAAATTCCAGGAGTGATGGCTTACTCTTGTGATCTCAGGGCTGGGGACGTGGAGACAGGTGGGTCCTTGATGCTTGCTGGCCATCTAGCCTAGCCATGTTGATCACTTTTCTCTTGTGATGATAAAACACCATGACCAAAGCAATTAAGGAAGAAAGTCTATTAATTACAGTCCTAGAAAACAGTGCCCTCACGGCAGCAAAGACAGGGCAGAAAGCTGGCTGACCACATTTCACTTGCATGGAGGAGGCAAGGGAGAGGTCACTAAAGGTGGGATGAACTCTTAAAACCTTCCCCTCAGTCAAGGGCTTCCTCTAGCAAGGCTGTCCCTCCAGGTTCCATAACCTTTCCAAAGAGCACCACTAACTGAGGACCAAGTGTCCAAGCCCAGGGGTCTGGATTAGGACCTGATAATTTACATTCCCAACAAGTCCCTAAGCTGCTGGTGCTGTCTGTATGGTGACTACACTTGGACTACCATCACCCTGCAGACATTTTTCCCTCCAGGTATTCTTTCTTTCCATATCCTGACATCTTTTCATGTAGGCGTTAACCTTTGTAGAAGTTGTTCTTGAATATTTCCTTTCACATCCAGTGTTTTCTCTAGTTTCTAACTGCAGCACACACACCTATTGTATTTTTATACTTTAATAAAAATATCAATTTATACATCTTGTTTATAGGGGGAAAACTTCTCCTGTTTGGGGAGACTGCTCATTAACTAAGGTGTGTGTGTGTAAAGAAGAGAAGAAAAGCACACTGTGTTCTCATCCCTGTGTTCCTGGCCCCACCCTTACTATGATGAGCTTGTTGGTGGGAGGGATCTAAGAACCTAAAGACCACTGAACATAACAGAGAAAAGTAATTTGAGGACTGGAGAGACAGCTCAATTCTTAAAGTTCTTGCTGTGCAAACATGAGGACCTGAATTTAATTTTCCATAAAACCTGGCACAATGGTACATGTTCTATGTTCTCAACACTGGGAAGGGGGAGATATTAGCATCCCAAGTCTTTCTAGCATCCAAACTAGACTAATCAGTGAGCCCTAGGTCCCAGTAAAGGTCTTTATCTCAAAAAAAACAAAGTGATCGGCTTCTGAGGAATGACCTCAGAAGTTGACCTCTAGCTTCCAGATATACACATAGACATATACACACACAGACATATACACATAGAAATACACACATAGACACACAGACATATATATACACACACACTAGACACACACACAAACACACACACATATATACACACACAGACACACATGTACCAACACATATGAATGTGGACACACACATAGACATATACACATAGACATACACACACACACACACACACACACACACACACACACATAGATATACACACATACCAACACGTGTGAATGTGGACACACATGCCCATGCACACCCCACTTGCAAAGACTGACTTTTGAAAGAATTGATGCTGGCAGGGTTGGATGGACAGCAATTCCATTGTACAGGCATTGGGAGATGGTCATGGACTCATCAGATTCCCCACAGCCTGTAGCCTGTGAACCAAAGAACCTGATTTGGAGAAGCCATTGCTAAGTTCTGAAAGTTCTTTTTGATTACACATCCAGAACTCCAGAGTCTCAGAGAAACTCCCAAAGGGCCACGTTTAGCCCCAGCACTGTGATCCTTTGAGCCCAGTGGCTTCCCACACAGCAAGAGAAAAGTTGAGATTCTCTGCTGAGGCCACCACAGCCATGCCATTGCTTCAAGGCAGCAAGCCATCTGCAAAGTGTCTAGAAAGGCAAGTGTACGCTATCCTCTTTCTGGTCTCTAATTTATTGGCAGAGAAATGTTAAGTAGACTTTTTAAAAAGAGTCACCATATTGCAGAAACAGATTGAAGGAAGATGGATTTGGGAAAATAGAATTTGCTGCAGGAGAGAATCCAGGCCTTGATAGGGAAGGCACGTGGGCTGTGTCGCAGCCCATGCGGCCTCCCTCCCTGTGTAAAGTAAAGTTTCTCTACTGCAAAGAACCTTGACACCAGTGACATTTCTTGAGCAATTACTTTGAGCAAAATCTTGTGATACATGCTTTTATAAAATTAAATTCTTTCATTCCACTTTTACCAAATGTATGAGTTCATTATTATTATAATTCTAATGTGATAAGTGGGGGAAAGGTTATCTTTCTAAGGTTGTTGCATGGCGGATGAGTGATAGAGTTGGAACTTGGAGCTGTGCTTTGTCAGGCTCCAAGCTGCAGAAACACTTAGAGGGAAGCCAAGCTTTATTGTTCAGAGTGACTCATTAATACTATGTATGCCTTGAATTGTATTTTCCTCAAAGTTCTGTACTGTTTTTAGAGACAATGTCTCTATAGAAGCAATGGAAAGTCTCCTGGGTAGAGTTCTAATCCAATATGGTTTTTATAAGGACAACAGTGCTGTCTTTATTTTTAATGAGGAAGTAGGCTGTGGGTATATTTAGCTCAGTTGTAGAGTACTTGCCTAATATGTACAAAGCCTTGTGTTTGATTCTTAGCACCATGGACTGTAACAGCAACACAAATAACAATAAAGAAGTAACAACAACAAATTCAGCAAGAAACAAAGGACTTAACCAGTACCTGTAGCTTGTGAGTGTATAGAAATGGCCACCTCAGAGCTCAGCATGAATATGGCCTTCTGCAACCCAAGAAAAGAGGCTTCAGGAGGCACCAATCCTGCTGACACCTTGATATTAGATTCCCAGCTGGAGAGCTGCAAGAAAAAAAATTTTGTTGCTTCAGTCTGTCAGCATCTGACGTTTTGTGATGGTAGCCCCAGCATCATGCTGCCACCGTTATGGATGGGTTATATTTTACTCACCTTTGATCACGTGATATACATTGGTTGGTAGACCATTAACACACCTATGTGAGTAGAGAATGGATGATATTCAGGTGTTCCAGTGTGCTTTCTTGTGCTTGTGCTGTCTGAAGGCTTGTGAGAGTGTCTCCAAAAGCATGAAATGCATTGAACAGAGTCTCATGCATGAAGCAGAGGGAACCTAAGTGAGGCAACCCTCAGAAACAGTAGTTCACAGCCAAGCCTCCTTCTCCCTGAAAACTAACCCCTATACTCACAGCAGTCAATAATCATTGCCTTAAGCTTTTGAGATTTAGGGGATTTTGTGGGACCGCATTACTGTGCAGTAGCTAACATAATAACCAAGATCAGAAGAGGAAACCTCACAGTCTTTGCAAAATTATTTCTCTGATCATTCACTGGCGTAGGGGTAGGAACCAGGATGTAAGAAGGTGAACAAATAGTAGTTCTAATAATTCTCCCAACAATTCTAATTAGGAGACTCTATATTCCTTTAAATATGAATAAAGTGGAACTGCAATCTCAAGTCTATCTTTTCCAAAACAATATCAGTGGAAAGACACTGGATGGTGATCAGGAGAGGGAAAGAGGAGTAGGCTGTTGGATTCCCTTATGCTCAGTTCAAAAACTTGGCTCTGACACTGGCTAGCTGTGGGCCACCTGATACAAGTCACACAAACTCAGAGTGATAGGCCCCTGGTTTTAATGTGTAAAAAGGGAGCTCTCCCTGTTATCCAGCCCACCTGCCTTGGTCCAGCCCCTCTGGCTGTTTTGGTGTCAGGAATATGCAAAGACAGGGTAAGGCAGGGAATGTTGGAGAAACACAAACCTACAGGGAAATTCTCCAGTATTTAAGTAGTTAGCTTAGAGAGCCCTGCAGGGTGAGATGTCTGTCTTACTGGCTCAGTTAGTTGTGAAGTCTGGAATCCTAACTGTATAGCTTGCAGTAGAAGGGGGCTCCTAGTCCCCAGATCTGGAAGAACCTATCAAGATGTTACAGGATGAAAGAGTTTTCTCCAATGGTACATAAGCTGTAGCTTGACACTGGAGTCATGGGTAACAGCTCAGTTTCCAGGCTTTAGAATTTCCTCATCTTTTGACCTTAGAAATACTTAAGAAGCCTTTTGAGTGTTTATTACTTTACCTGGGAAACAAGGGCAACAGTAATGCATCCCTTATGGTGTATGCTGAATTCTGAAATTCATATTAAATTGAAGGCTTTGGTTCAGAAATATGTCACAGATGAGCACTTATAAGTGTAATCTCAGGATAGTTAATTTATCCGACCTGCCTTTCTTGGAAACATGGGACTCTAGGCCCCAAAGCTAGAATGGGACAAGATAAAAGCTTTACAAAACCTATATGCGAAGGAGAGACAGCCCCACCTGTTCAGGTCTTCAGATGCATATGCAGTCTGGGGGCCCCCAGAGAGAAGGCTGGAGTCACACATTCCCTACAGGAAATCATGCAGCAGCTGACTTGTCACTGTGCAGTGAGCTCTGCCTGGTTTCCATTGGCTGGGTAGATTAACCTGTTGCCCAAGTGACAGGAAGCCTGCTGCCGATTGTCAGCACAAATCATCAGGAACAGCTTCTAAGGAGACATTTCCTTACATCAAGTCCTAATCCAACTTCCCCTTCCGGAACCACAGAGAATGAACACCATGCTCTCCCCTTATGAAGACTTTGGTATCTGATAGCAGCCCTTATGTTTTCTGCTCTCATAGACACCAATCCCCCACCCCCATCAATATTCATTCAGCTGCTGTGGTCTGACAGCATCTCTGGATTTTTTCAGTGGTGAGAATTAGAAATTCAACATAAGCTGAGCTCCACAATCTACCTGTGTGTTCATGTAGTCAGCACAGTTTTACTGAGTCTGTTTAATGATGATGGCACAGCAAAGAAAGCAGAGTCTACCCAAGGGAGCTTGCACCCTGGTGTGGAAATATGGATTCACCTCAGTAGATGAATACACACAGTTAAGGTAATAAATACTGTGGGGAAAATGAAGTAGGATAAAAAGTGTAGGGAATCAGGGAAGAATGCTGTGGGTATGTGGGTTGTCTACTATGGTTAGTGGTCAGAGGTAGGGCCTGATTCTGTTCCCCATCTTCTGCTGTCTGACTTTGGGGTAGACTGGCTTCCCTCCTTGTGTCTGCCTATGGACTGTGGTTCTGTGGCCTCTCATTTATATTTAGAATAAGCCCTGGCTTCTCCTTCAAGCCCACAGATGCTCCAAGCTTTACCAAGATAGAGCCATCTCAAATTCCTGTGTGCAGAATATCATTCATTGATGAACTCCATCCTTTCAGAGGGATGTGAGTACTACTGAAACGAGAAGTGTGCCCCATGTCACTCAAAGCCTTAGGGTATGGACTATGTGATGACACCTATTGGGAAATTGTAGTACCCACTGCAAAGACCAGGGGCAGGGCCATGATCAATCTCTGTTTATAATTCCTGGTCTTAAATAGGTCATACCTTAATAGAGATAGCATTTCAACCTGGCCCAAATCTGTGATCAGCGAGACCATGGAAAAAGATGTGCTACAAGAGTCATTTGAAATAGTCAGCATTCAGGACATCCATTTTTGTCCAGCTCTTCACTCCTCAATTTCTAACAACCTTACCTGTCTGATCCTCAGTACTCAGTACCTCTTCATTTGGCAGAGTATAGTTTTGATTTTTCCCCTCATGTGATTTGATTTGGCTAATGGATGCTAGCAGACCTTCTGAAACCTACAGAAGGTGGGAATACACACATGTGTTTGGGTTCCTCTTGCACTGTGCTCCTACTCTGAGAATAATGTACTTAGGACCCCTGTTTGTCACATGGGACAGAAGAGAAAATTGGGAAGCAGGGACAAATAACCCACATGAGCCATGTCCACACCCCCAGTGATGTGAGAGTTCCTCCTGAGTTCTTACAAGCCTATCAAGACCCAGATAATCACCTGACCCCACCAGCCTCCTGGTCCACGAGTGGAATAAAGACTCTTGGTGTGCCTTGAGGTTTCCCCAATAGTTTGATAGGCAGTCTTACTGTGATGAGAGATGAGAGGCACTGGCTAGAAAGGTATTTGTCAAGACAAAAATGCTCTGAGTTATTATAGCTGCCTGCTTGGTGTAAAAAACATAAAACCTGGTAGAACTGGTTATAGAGTTTTGAACTTTGGAAATGTTTAAAAAATCAGCATGAGTAAATAGGATATCCTGTGACTCTTGGTCCTGGCCGGTGTGGGGCAAAGGGAGATGGAAGTGGGTCCAGAGGAAGCCAAATGTCCAGAGTAGGGAAGGGTAGATCTGGCTTTTCTGAGTTTGTTTTGGATACTCCCTGGTATGGATATCACTTAGAATGTGCTGAGAGTTGAGCTTGTCACAAGAGAAGGAACCTTGTGGGGGGAAGAAAGATAGTAATAGACACAGCATATATGGAGGATTTTCTGAGTGGGGTTAGGAAGGTCCCTGACAGAACCAGTTAAATAGGGAGCATTCTCAAGTCTTGAAGAAACCAAGAGAAGCCAGTCTGTGGGCCACAGAGGCTAGAGACATCACAGTAGGTCCCAGAGAGGACACTGGAAGTAGGACCACCTTCTCCTTGGGGACACTACTCCTTGCTACCACCAAGCCCTGTCTCTCCACAGTATAATCCAGAGGCTATTTAGAGAGTATCAGGTCAATTAAGAAACACTTCATACCCACATCCCACCCACCCAACAACACACATGAAAGGACAAGGTGGAATCCATGGAGGGGGATCTAGAAATCAAAAAAGATGAAACACTTAATGCGTTGAGGCTCTGAATGTCTTGGATCTTTCAATTTAGAACCAAACCCATGAGTCACAGCTTAAACTAAAGTTATTTTTCTTTCTCTGCATCCCAGTTGGGAAGCGAGTATGGCAAAGGGTAGAACAAAGACTGAACTAGGTCCCACTTGTCAATTGGTGCTGCTACTCCTAAGCAAATTGAGTCCTATTCAGAAAATCTTTACCTACACCTATATCTTAGAGGGTGTGGCCTGTATTCTTCTAGTAGCTTCAGGTTTTACACTGAGATCTTTGGTCCTTTTGGAGTTTATTTTTGTGTGTAGAGATAAATAAGGGTTTAATTTCATTCTTTAAGCATCCACTTGGACATATGGATATCCAGTTGAAGATGGTTTATTTTCTCCAGTGCATGTTTTTGGTGTCTTTGTCAAATATCAAATGGCTGTAGTTATATCTACTCATGTTTAGATAATCTACTTTTTTCCATTGGTCTATGTGTCTGTTTTTGTGTTAGTACTATACTGATTTTATTACTATAGCTCTGTAATGTGTCTTGAAATAGGGAATAGTAATCCCTCCAGTATTGTTCTTTTTTGCTCCGGATTGCTTTGGTTATTGAGGTCTTGCGTGAAGCCAAAGAAGGCATACCTTTAATAGATGTGAATGAAATGATTAGCGATGGGCCTGTCTTCTATAACACATTGCAACTATTTCAGCACTGTATATTTTCAGTATCTGAGCCATGGACTTGTAGGGAAGTCCTAGAGGAGGCAAAGCCTGAAGGGAATGGCTTGCCATGGGTAAGGAGAAAGCTGGTCATAGCCCTTCATGGTCAGTGTTATCAGTAGTCGAGTAGGTCAGGGGAGGTCAGCTGTGTGTGTGCTTTGGAAGTTCTTCACAGAAGGGAGACATCAACCAACATATATGTGAGCTGGGAGCATGCACTTTCCTGGTAGAGAACATGGGGTTAATTCACAACACCCACTGCAAAGACAGGTTGTGAATTGGCACATGGGATTAGCTCCATCCTCCTCCCTCCCTTCAATTCCCACTTATCTTCTGACCATGAAAAGAATTTTCTCTATTTCCACTCAGGAATTGAAAGTCTCTATCCAGATAGCAATGAGATTAAGATGGCAGCCAAAAACAAAATCCATTTTGGAAAGAAGTAATCCTTCTTATACTTAATCTTATGTACATGTTCCAGTACTAAATCGTTTTAAACACTGACAATCAACTAACTGCCCAGAAGGAGTTAACTCAGTTGACATTTTAAAGGGCTGAAGGACCAGGTAACCTTTCAGAGGCTTGTGCCCATGGGTGTAGGCGACTAGAAGCAAACCAGGAGTTTAGAGGCTAGAACATCAATCTAAACAGTGACCCCCAGCAAATTAACTTCTTTCCTAGTAAACAAAGATATCACATTTGGAAGTTCTGGCTCCTTATCCTGATCATTCCATATTCTATCTCCAACTGATAAAAATAAACAGAAAAATATCACAGAATAGAAAATGGAGAATACAAATCATGGGTGAGCAAAATGATGATGCAGGAGCTGAGGAAGAACTCCTGGGTTAGCTGGGCTGTCTTGGAAGAAGGGGTTGAGCGAGTTGGGCATCAGAGTGGGAAGATTCCCACTATGGTAGGGTGGAAGAAAGGGGCTCCTCCCTAATGCAGGCCATGCAGTGTCTTGACGGACCTTGAAGCAGCTAGGGATAGAGTTGCCCACTAGAAAGGCCATGAACTGGACCCTTGAGGAGCATGGTCTTGGGTTTCTCAGGGTAGAAAACTGAGATAGAGCAGGGCTGCTGCCAGAAGTTGTCATATAGCTGTGTTCCCATTGGTTGGAAGGCCAGGCCTTCCTTGAAGGAAAGCCTACCCATGAATCTCTAAACATGGCCAGAGCCTGGTGGACAGAAATGGTCACTGTTACCAGTTGGCCATTGCATTCAGCCATTGCAGGCACTAATGTGATGGGTAGACTTCCACAGGGTGCAGCATTGTAGACTCTGAAACTGGGAGCAGACTCGGCACAGTAAGGTTCACTTGCAGCCCTGCACCTGGAAGCAGTAGTGTGGAGAAGCTTCTGGGGATGGTTATGTGTGACACCTGTGGTCCTCTGAGAGTCATCCAAGAGTACTTTCAGGCCTTTGTGTTCAGCAGGGAGACCAGCACACCTTTGCCTCTTCTGTTGGAGAAGCATGGGAAGAGGTTGGGTGAAAAGCCCCATCCCAGTGGGAGGTCATGAGAATTTTTCTTCTTGGCTTGTCTTTTAAAGCATGCTCATGCCATTTCTAACAAAACAGAGAGAAAGGTGATGGACAACTGGACGACTAGGCACCTGTGGTGTGGGAGGAGAGTCTTGGTCTTTTTACACCTTAAAGCTGTGTGTGGAGGTCAGAGAAAGGCACTTTGTAAAGTGCCTTCTGTACAAGTGTGAGGACCCAGTTCCATCCCCATAACCCATGTTAAAAGGCTGGGTGTAGTGGTCCGTATGCATAATTCCAGTGCTAGGTAGGCAAAGACAGACTCTCTCTCTCTCTCTCTCTCTCTCTCTCTCTCTCTCTCTCTCTCTCTCTGTATGTGTGTGTTTGAAAGAGAGAGAAAGAGAGAGAGAGAGAGAGAGAGAGAGAGAGAGAGAGAGAGAGAGAGAGAGGAGAGACTGGCCAGCTAGCCTAGTCCTTTCAGCAAGTCCCAGGTCCCAGTGATAGACTGTCTTAGAAAACAAGGTGGGAGACTCCTGGGAAACAGCAGTTGAGGTTGATCTCTAGCCTAGACAGGCATGTGTACAAACATGCATGCATTCACCCCCTCTCCCCCAACACACGCACATTGCTCTGGGGCCTGGGGATTGTAGTTTCTAGCCATGGAATCTAGGCAAGTTTTACAATTTCTCTTTTTCCTCCATTTATGAAACCAGGATCTCTCCCTCCCTTCCTGTCTCCCTCCTTCTGTTATCTAAGACACACTTATTGTGTTGCAGTGAAACATACCTCAACAAAACCATCTATAACTTCAAAGACCCTGGTGTGGGGCAAGTGATAGCACAGGGCACACACGTGATCGTAGAGTCCTGTGGCAGCTGCTGTACAAAGTCTTTAGTTGCAGTATCAGGAGAAATCAGTGATTCCCTGGAAAGTATCACCATGGATGACACATGAGCAAAAGCCTGTGAAGTGAGCAGTGGGCAAACTGGGGCCCCAATGGGATAAACTAAAGAAACTCAGTACTGAAAATCCTGCGCACAGGCTGTGAAAACAAGTCAATTTGTTATTGACTCATCAATTTAAGGGATGTGTGAGTCTTCTGACAGCTAGGGATAGGGCCGATCAGTTGGAAATGAGTGACAGGAATGGGCAGCCATGCCTGGGGACCCTCAGATTGTGCATAAGAAGCCCTTAAAGGGTTTGGAGTTCTCAGAGCCTAGAGAGCTAGAACCCAATCCAGAATACCAGAACTGGAGTGCTTTGAGAAAGAAATGCCCACAAATGAGGCATGGCAAAGAGAGGGGTGGCAGAGAATCCCATCGATGAGGGCACCAAGACAATGTGCTGAGGCCTTAGATGCTGCAAGGTGGCTGAGCTCAATGACAATCCAGACTGCTCAAGGAAGTAAGGGTAGTGGTGGTGGAAGGTGGTATTTAATAGGGATTTAAGGACCTTGAAGAAGCTTTGAGGATTGTGAGGAGTCAGAGCACAGGAGCCTGGGTTTCTGATGGAGGCAGGGACTGTTTGTTTTGTGCTGATGGAGGCAGGATGCGGGGTGAGGACAGACATTCACCACTGCAGATTCACAGCTTCTCAGTTGCGTTCAACAGATCACAGAACATCAGCATTTTAAATAGACACCCCTGTGCTCATGATGAATTTATTTTTAACACTCTTACATCCTCATCTCAAAATTAGCTTCTAGCGAGCTCCAGAAGATCGCCTGAAATTTGTCACTTAGGAGCATAAATAAAATCAGGGAAAAGAAAGAATGTGAAAGAGGAGCTCAAAGTTATGGGTCGTTGCTAGGTGGGAAGAAATAGTCACGATGACTGGATGGCTGGGTCAGAAAATGTATCACCAAGGCAAGAAGCTTTAGTCTTGGAGTCTGTTTTGGATAGTGTCAGCTGTGGTACAGCTTCTAGCAAACAAAATGGATTTCACAGCTAATAGTTTTATCCTGTAAAAAGAAAAGGAAACTAATAAAATATAATAATAAGAGAAGTATGGTTGCTGAGGAAACCATAGCTAGAGGCTATGTGAGCTTTTCAATCAATCCTCATGAGTGGGAGCCTGGTAGAGTGCAGGTGACCCTGGCTGTGCATGGCAAGGAGTGGGTGGCAGTGAGGTTGAGGGGACTCTGAATCCATGTCACTGGTGATATCTCCTAAGACGTTAACAGAGCTCCATGCAGATATCCAGAGAGGAGTCTCTTAACATGATGCATACAGTGGCCTTGGCACCATAAGTAAAACTTGGGGCCTGTTCACTTTGTGTGCATTCCTGCCCTGACATGTGTTGCTTCCCCAGCTTGGTTTGCTCTTTTCCAGATAGTCACATGACTCCTGCCCTTGCTTTCCTTAGTCCCTCCTGAGGGACCTATGTGTCCTTCCTATGAAGCCAAGGAGCCTATTTACCCATATATAGCTGGTCCCCATGTCTCCTTTCCCTGCATTATCCTTATTTCTTTCCCACAGCACTTATCATAATGTTTTATTAAATTTTAGTTGCTCAAAGCAGCTATTTTGTCTGTTTTATTTAAAGAATAATTTCTTTTTTAAAAAATTTATGTGTGATGTGTCTGTGTATGTACACATGCATGGTGTCTTCAGAGGCCAGAAGAGAGCATCAGATCCCCTGAGCTGGAGTTATGGTTGTCCTGAGCTGCCTGACGTGGGTGCTGGGAACTAATCCCAGTCTTTCTTCTTCCAGAGAAGTGCTCACTTCTAACCACTCAGCTGACTCTCCAACCCTGATTTTGCCTGCTTTGATCACTGCCATATCCCAACACATAGCAACATGCGTAGCACATAGACATTCTGTAAATATTCTCTGCATGGTTGGAGGAATGAATTTTGGGTCCCTGTTAACTTTCTGGCTCTGGAGAGGACCTTTCAGGCCTCTCATTCACCAAGCAGTGTTCTTTGCTAGCCAGACATCATGCAAAGTCTGCTCAGAACCATTCAAGGGTGACCTCATTGTCCTTAGCCCACTCTTAGGGCTTCCTGGGTCTCCACTCTGAGCCATCATACAAACTTGTGCTCCAAAATGCCTGGCAGGCTGTAGGCTGGAGCATTCCTAAAATCTGTAGGTATCTGGAACACCAGAGCCTCAGCAGAGCCTGCAGAAACCTGGAGAGTGGATTGCATTTCACTATACTCAGAAAATATGACACCAGCTAGCCTGATAGGTTCTTTCCCTCTGCTTATTAAAGAATTAAGAGACAAGAAAATAGTTCAGAGCAAGGTGAACGTGAAGTTTATTGGCAAGCCTTACAGACTTCCCAACAGAGAAGGGACCCACCAATTCTAAGGGACCCTGTTTTTTTATTTGGGCTTGTGTCCCCCTCTTAGAAGCTCCCTCTCTTCTCCTATTGGACTGAAGGTATTCATATGTGCCTTGTGTGTGAGGGGATTGGGTTTCCTGCATCTGCCTTGGAATACAGAAATCACTGCAGCCAGGCGGTGGTGGTACACACATTTAATCTCAGCACTTGGGAGACAGAGGCAGGTGGATCTCTGTGAGTTTGAGGCCAGCCTGGGCTACAGGGTGAGTTCCAGGAAAGGCACAAAGCTACATAGAGAAACCCTGTCTTGAAAAACAAAATAAGCAATAGGAACCCCTGCCTTGGTGCATGGGTTCAGAAACCATCACTGGTTGGTTGTGGTTAGTGATCCCCCGATACTCCAATTCTCTTTGTGGTGTAACAGGGAAAGAGAAACTTGTTGCAGGTGAAAATAGTCTACTTATTTGGGGAAATGAAACTTATGTATTACAAAGAAATGCATAAAGAGAATCACCGTGGTTTCTTCTTTCCTCTGAGGGGCTATGCAATCTGTGGAGTGCGCTGGACTTGCAGATGTTAGGTGGAGGCTGTAGCTCTACACTCAGCCTTTGCATATATTGTCACATACATGGATTGGATGTGGGTCTGCCTACCATCATGATTCTGCTGCGGATCCCATTAGACAGTCACAGATACTGTTTTCCACGGCTGTCCGGTGAATGAGTGCTAAGGTTGCGACTTGGATGTGGGTTTGTTCAGATTCCCAGTTCTGCTCCATCCAATCAGTTTTGTTCGTACTATGAATTTTGGGAACAGCCACCCACTGACACCCAGCTTGTGACAAGGGTGTGTTGCCTTGCCGTGTTGCCTTGCCGTTCTTTTTCTGTAGTCATCTGCACACTTCCTGGAGATGTTCCATCGCTCTGGTTCCAGCAGTTCTGCTGTGCTCCTGGGGGTGGTGGTGGGGGGGCTCAGGGGTAAACCTCTGTTGTTTTCATTTCATTCTTTGCATCATCTGCATTCATTTTTCTCTTCGATGACCTCCAAATCAGTCTGGCTTTGTGGCTGTCTGACAGAAAATAAGAAGGAAAGAAGGAGGGGTGGGAGGGAGGGAGAAAGGAAGAGAGGAAAGAAAGAAAAAGAGAGAAAGGAAGGAAGAAAGAGAGAAAGAGAAAGAAAGGAAGGAAAGAAGGAAGGAAGGAAGGAAGGAAGGAAGAAAGAAAGAAAGAAAGAAAGAAAGAAAGAAAGAAAAAGAAAGAAAGAAAGAGAGGAAGAAAGAGAGGAAGAAAGGAACTTCCTGCGCTCTGCTGCTGGTTGCTTCGGTTTCACGTCTCTGGACTGACTGGCAGGATCACTCACTCCTTTGCTCGCTCCTCAGGCTGGCATGGCCAACTCTCACTGAGCCTCGCCTCCACAGCCCAGCTTGAATCATCTTTAGTTTAAATCAGTCAGTCCATGTCCACTTGTCGTGATTACCGATGCACTTGGATTTCTTTCTGATTTTCTACTTTCCATTTGTCCTGCTTAGCCTTTCTTTTCTCTTGGGTTGAGTAATAGACCCACCTCTTCCCCACTGTATTACTTATCTTCTGTTAGTTCTGAAGATTTCCTTTTCACTTTCTTAGCTAGGAGTGTCTATAGGATATATAATTTAAACACAGCCAACAACCAATCAAAACATCATCTTTCCCCTCCAAATGTTAAGAAATTTGAAATATTTAATTCCCAATGATCTCCTGGAGCTCGCATGCTGCTGCCGTGTTTTCTGTCATAGTCGCCCTCCCCTAAGGGGTTTTTGTCACTGTTCCTGTAGTTAAACAAGCTTAGATGCGATGTTTACTCTTTTCTTAGCTCACTAGTCTATGGTAGCATGGATGTTCTTTCTGGCCAACCTGTGCTTCATCCCAAGAATTTTGGTCTACAAGTGTTACAGTGAAATAGGAAGAGCGTAAAATAAGTGAATGTATTTCATAGTTTCTTCCCCACCACTCTAGAAAGGTCTCCTGTAGCCCAGGCTGGCCTCAAACTCACTATGTAGCTGAGGATGATCTGGAACTATTTTTGAATTTGTCTAATGTATGTGGTATTTTGCCTGCATGTATATCTGTGTACACATTTGATGCTCATGGAGGCCAGAAGAGGGTGTTGGATCCCCCGAGACTGGAGTACAGTGGCTGTGAGTGGCCAGGTGGGTGGGATATGAACCTGGGTCCTCTGGAAGAGCAGCCAGTGCCCTTAACCTCTGAGCCATCTCTCCAGCCTGACCTTGAAGTTCCGAGCCTCCTGTTTCCTCCTCTCAAGTGCTGGGATTACAGGTGTGCACCTCTATAACAGACAATATTTTATTAGTTCTTGAAATCTTAACTTCGTGGACACTCACTTTCACCACAAAGGCAGCTCCGAGGCAAGCTTTGGAAACCATTTTTCTGTCCTGGGGTCTTCCTGCTTGGAGAGAATCTGAGCACTGTTTTAGGTGGGTGCAGCTGCTGGGTAGGCATCGTGGGGAGAGAGGCACGAGTGGGTCCGAGACTACAGGAACAGAATAAAGTTTTTATTGCAACCCGAGCTTTGGAAACAGTTGCTCAAAAGCGGGACTTCTGCCATTCTTTTACACGAAGCCCCCTGAAAAGCTCCACGTCTGACGGCACACGGTGACTGGAAAGCCTGGGGACCTGGGGGCTCGGAGGTTGACAGTGCCAATTAACAGGACGAGTGTAGGCTGCAAAGGGCTGCCAGGGACTGGCGGAGCCTCTCTGTTTCATTAGGGTGACTTTGAAAAGGTTGGAGGCAAACGGCACCTTTCACTTTTAAAAATCAGACTGGTGACTGATCCTAACCATGTTTAAAGCTTGATTTTGAGCTGCCCGCTGTGGCAAGGACATGGCCACAATGAGCATTACTCAGAAACCCGTGGCACAAGAAGCCTGCTTCTCTCAACGCCTCCGTCTTGCTCGCCGTACTTTTCTGTTAGCTGCCTCCTCCTTGACACTTCCTTTAAACTCCCCCTCCTCCCGGCGAAAGCCCACGCCATATCCCAAGTCTGTTGCGGAGAACAGACTGGAAGACATCTGCCTCTTGCCTTTTTTTTTCCCTTTAAATTTCTCTAATTGATCGAGCCAAGACTCCACACCACAGCTCCGCTCCCCGAACAAACCAAATGGCGGCTGTTGGCAGCATATTGACAGCTTGTTAATGAAGGGATCCTTGACAGTGTGACAACCTGCCGGGCTGCTGCAGGAAGCCAAGTCCGCCCCCACACCAGCCCCAAGTAATTAACAGGTGGGGGGAAATAGCAAGGAGCTGCCACTGAGGAGAAGAGAGATACTCAACCAAATGAATTATGTAGGTTGAAAAAAAAAGAGTTTGATTCTGCAATATTTTTCTCCGTTCTTGCTAGCAAGCTCCCCTCGAAAGTGTTGACTTGGGAGCCAGATGAGCGTGGGTTTGCCTCTCAGTATGGTGGCCTTCTCCTTCTGTGGCTTTGGAAGCTTTTGCTTCCTGGACTTTAGTTTGTGGTAAGTCACCTGACCGGGTGCTATTTGTAAAAACACACTCATAGATGACATGTATCAATCTTCAATTGTTAATAAAAAATCCCTTTTTTTGATGATGAATTTGCTCAAATATTCTTACATTTCTGCCAATGTTTGATTTATTTTTATTTTTATTTTTTTAAGATTATGAAGTTGGGCTTTTATTTTTTGGAGGTATTAGCTGTATGTATGTGTGTGTTTATGTACACATGTTCGTGTGTGTATGCACATGTGTGAGTTTGTGTGTGGAGGTCAGAGGTCAATGGCAGGTGCTGCTTCTCAGGTGTTGTCTGTCTTGCTATATATCCCCCCCCACATACACCCCCATGCAGGCAACCTGGAGCTCAATGATTAGGTGAGAGCCGGTAGTCAGTGAGACCCAGAAATCCTCCTGTCTCTGCCTGGGTGGTCAGTGAGCCCCAGAAATCCTCCTGTCTCTGCCTGGGTGGTCAGTGAGCCCCAGAAATCCTCCTGTCTCTGCCTGGGTGGTCAGTGAGCCCCAGAATTCCTCCTGTCTCTGCCTGGGTGGTCAGTGAGCCCCAGATATCCTCCTGTCTCTGCCTGGGTGGTCAGTGAGCCCCAGAAATCCTCCTGTCTCTGCCTGGGTGGTCAGTGAGCCCAGAATTCCTCCTGTCTCTGCCTGGGTGGTCAGTGAGCCCCAGAATTCCTCCTGTCTCTGCATGGGTGGTCAGTGAGCCCCAGAAATCCTCCTGTCTCTGCCTGGGTGGTCAGTGAGCCCCAGATATCCTCCTGTCTCTGCCTTGCTAGCACTGAGATGACAAGGACACACTTGGCTTTTTATGTGTGTGTCAGAGCCACACTCAAGTTTTCTTACTTGTGACACAAGCACGTAACTGACTGTACTGACCGAGCCGTTCCCTCAGCCCTTTGGTTTTGATGTGTGTGCATACAATTTTCAATGGTTGTATTTTGTCATCAGACAGTAACTCCACCCTGCCAATCTCATGTCATGCTCTCTGTCCCACCCTTGTGTCTTCTCATTATTCTATGTTTCTGTGCTGTCCAGGAGTAGAGGTGAAGAATGGGGCACAGAGAACAGACAGGTTCTGGCTGGCTATCCACCCCCCCCCCCCCCAGTTAATAGACTGATTGCTTCAATAGCCTCTCTGCAACTCTACTAAACCCCCAAATATCCACATGTGTCATTGTAAAGAATCTCCTCGGAGCCATGTCAGTGGCGCACCTGATTGGACACTTCCCTCTGAGCTCTGACAGACACTGGGAAAGAAACAGAGGCGATGTCTCAAAACCTGAATTTGTGGTTCCTGTCGTGTCACCAAGGGCTGGATTTAATTTAGGAGACATTCAAGATGATTTGAAGCAATTGCTTTCAAGCTTCCTGGAGGCTTAGATTCCCTTATGAGTTGATGAAAGCTGTGGACTCTCTTCAAGAAAAAAAAAAAAATGTACAAACATACTTTTAAACAATTTCAGCCCATTCAGTGTATCTCTCAAAGTTCTGAGTGTGCCTCTGGTTAAATATCTATGGTATAATCACCAGGGAGTGAAAGGAAGGGTACAGATTTTATTCATTTTATATACCTATGCGTTTGTCTCTTTATTTATTTTATTATTATTTTAAACAGTATCTTACCCTGCAGCCCTTGCTGATCAGGAACTATGTGGCTAAATCTGGCCTTGAACTTGCAAGTGATCATTTCTACCTCAGCCTCTTTAGTGCAAGGATTATAGGCATGGACCTCCAGGCCTGGCTGAGATGGAGACTCTAAATGAACTCAGATTTATTTGTCAGAGGGCAGTTTGTGAAATTCTGGCAGAAAGCTGGCTGAGGAGCTAGCTGCTAACCAGCGTTGCTCATGGGCTCTACTTCAGTTCTTGCCTTCAGGTCCCTGCCTTGGGTTCCTACCTTGACTTCTCATGATGATGCACTATAAAGCATAAGATGAACCCCCAATCCTTGCCCTTGCCCCCCCCCAAAAAAAAGTTGTCTGATTGCTCTGGCCCACAGTGGAATCTGGTTTACTAGGAAGGGCATGGCTCTGAGTGGACTGGCTGGTGTGCTGTGACAAGCTATTGACAAAGTGAAAAAGTACAGTGACCCCACCAAGCCACAGCTGAATCACTCGCCAGTGTGCCCCACTGAGGGCCTCCATAGTTCAGAGTATGCCCCAGACTCCCACCAAGAAAAACCCAAGGAGAAAACATCACAAATCATGGAAGAAGGCCATCACCAGGAATGGTCAGGAGGTCCCAGAGATGGAATGTTCACACTAACACAGTCAGCTGACAAGGTTCTTCATCAGAGTTGTGTTGAAAATACTCAGAATTAGGAAAGAGCGGTCATTAGAATGTAGGTCGTGTAACAGGACAGGCAAACTTGGAAAAAAGTCACTTCAGATAGAAAGAAAAGCATCCCACTGGATGTAGGGGAGTATTTACAGGTATGCTCTACAACAGACAAGACTAGAATGAGGAATAAGGTATCTGTGATGGTTAATCTGAGTTGTCTTGACCGCATCTGGAATAAACTAAAACCCAAGCTCCTGGGCACACTTAGAGGAGTTTTCTTAATCAGCATGAAGCAGGAGGACCCACCGTAAATTCAGGCCACACCTTCTGGTGGCAGGCTGTGTAAATGGACACGGAGGGAGAAAACTTTTCTCTGGCCTGCTTATCCTTGCCCTTGCTGGAAAGTCTATCTAGCCTGGTGTTACAGTGTTTCTTCATGGACATTAGAACCACCTTCTTTGGGATTCTAATGTAGCCTGAAGAACAGCGCTCTCCAGGAACCCTACAGGACTCAGTATCAGATTGGGACTGAACAACTACTAGATTCTGTCTCTCCAGTATGAGACAGTCACTGTTAGACTACACAGACTGCACCCTGTGAACAGGTCTAATAAGTCTCACATATATGTATGTATGTACATATACACACACACACACATGTGTATGTGTATATATATATGAATAGGCTACAGCATGTGGAATTTTTTCTTTTTAGTTCTGTGTAAGTCTGTGTGTGGGTAAGGTCATGTGAATGCAGTGCCTGAGGAGGTGAGAGGTGTCGGACCAAGAGCATTGCCTACTGTTAAGGGCTGAGCATCTCTCCAGCCCATAGCATGTAGATTGTCACCCTCCACAGGACACAGAAATGACAACACTGGCGTTTAAAGAGAAGGTGATGAGAGTTTCCAGAGATCACCAAAAAAGTCACTGTCACACACAAGGCAGAGTCCCATCCTCAGTAGAAGATGCCAGGGAAAAAAAGGAAGGAAAGAAACATTCCTGTAGCCTCAGGCAAAAGTCTCCTAGTTTTAAATCTCACTAATACAATGATTCAAACACCAAACCAATCCCATTCAATATGACCAGCAGGAAGCCTGCTATAGTGCAGGACTTATAATGGCTGGCAAAATTAAAAGAAACTGCTATTCTTAGCTTAATATTTTTTGCATTATTCATAGTTCTTGTATTAAACTTGATTTGCTTATATAATAACTATAGCTGATAACCTGGTTGAAAGTGCAGGAAGATCATGCCTGAGTTAGTTCATGTTAACCTGAGTCTGTTCATCACCTTTATGGCTTAGCACCAGTCACATGGTGTTCTGTGGTCTACCTTCCTCTATTGTGTACTCTTCTTCTTCTCTCTTCTCTTCTCTTCTCTTCTCTTCTCTTCTCTTCTCTTCTCTTCTCTTCTCTTCTCTTCTCTTCTTCTTCTTCTTCTTCTTCTTCTTCTTCTTCTTCTTCTTCTTCTTCTTCTTCTTCTTCTTCTTCTTTACAGCAGGTGTATCTGTTAGGACCCATGGCACATTTATGGGTCCATAGAAATGTTTAATTTTAAATACTATTGAAATCAGAAAGGGCTGGAGGGCTGGCCAGTGTTGAGCGTGCATGCCATTCCTTCGGAGGACCTTTGCTGGGTTCCCAGTGCCTATGTGAGTTGGCTTACAACAGTCCATAACTTCAGCTCCAGGAGATCTCATGCCTTCGTGCATCTGCATGTACTTGCATTTTCATAAGCATACACAGGAATGGATATATCATAAAATAAATCTTTAAAACTCAGAAGACAAGATGAATATAATAGTAATGGAGTCACTGTCAACGGTACAGGTCTTTACATCAATGCAGTGATGAATACTATTTCTCTCTCTCTCTCTCTCTCTCTCTCTCTCTCTCTCTCTCTCTCTCTCTCTCTCTCTCTCCTTCTCTCTCTCATAGAGGAGGGGACCCATAGGTCAAAAGTGCTTTGGGTCTGTGAAATCCTAGGGCAATCTTGCACCTCTGACTTCATGTTCTGATTTTGGTTTCTACAAAAGCAAAGAGTGAGCCCAGATTCTCTGGGGAACATATTTGAGGAGAGACCTTAGGGAGCAGATTTGAGGTGCAGGGAGCGAGCAAGGGAAGGAGGAAGTGCCAATATCTTCCATGCTCTGCACACTGTCATTGCATAGGCTGTGTGAGTTAGTTTCAATGAAGACCCCCATGCCCAAAGATGAGCAGAATTTCTCACAACAATGCCCCTCTCCCCATGAAGGGTGGAAGGCCTGGGTGTCCATCTATAGAGTACTGCCCTTCATTCATGGAATGCTTAGAAGCCTGTCACCTCCCTCCCAGGGGGCTTGCATAAATGCTGAGTGGCTCCCTGGCACCAGAGCAGAGCTAGAAGCAGAAAACACTAAATGCTTGTTCAAGATGAGATGCTGTGAGCCTGAGGGAGAGACTGTGTGGCTGACATAATGGATGCCAAAACCAGAGAGGGGCCATCACGAGGTGATTCAAAGCACCCAGAGTGTCTGGTACAATTGTCCTGGAATCCAGCTCATGTTACACCTGGGCTCTCAGCTCACTTTATTTTTTGTAAAAGCTCAATTTACATTAAACCATACTGCATGAATATATATATATATAATGTGTGTGTTCCTTTTTTTCCTAGAAATAAAAATTGCTTGAGTTCATGAGCCATGCTTATTTCATAGAACCTTGCATATAGTAAGTGCATAATACACACATAGTTTTTATTTAACTTGGATAAGGAATTCCAGGATTAAGAACTAGGAGAACTGAATCCCAGACCCCACCCCACAACCCACATGATGCATGATGTTGGGCCACCCCTCCATTTATTTTGCATCTCAAAGCTGTATCTACAAAATTAGGAGCCTATACAGAGTCTTCTCTAAGGATCCCCTGGATCTGCCCATTGATGAGTCCCATCTACCTCAGCTCCATTCAGCATTTTAGAGCCCCAGTTATATACCAGGCCAAGGATTGTGGAGATAAAGCCAGCACCATCTTACTGCACAGGGATGAAGCGTTTCTTCAGAAGTGAGAAATCTGAAGGATTATAGCAGATGTGAGCGGAGAGTGGCAGGGACAGGTGCATGGGGGGTGGGATTTAACCAAACCTGGGCATGCCAACTGGAATGCTTACAGATCTGGCAGCCAAGGTGTGGAGAATTCTCCAGTTAGAGCTTGCTTAGGAAAGAGGAGACATTGAAATTCCAGATACTTGCGTACGTATGGAGAGGAGATGTTTCTAGGGTTGCTGACTGTACTGGCTGGTTTTGTGTGTCAACTTGACTCAAGCTGAGTCATCAGAGAGGAAGGAGCCTTAGTTGAGGAAAAACCTCCATGAGATCTAGCTGTAAGGCATTTTCTCATTTAGTGATCAATGGGGAGGGTCCCAGCCCACTATGGGTGGGACCATCCCTGGGCTGGTGGTCCTGGCTTCTATGAGAAAGCAGGCTGAGCAAGCCATGTGAAGCAAGCCAGTAAGCAGCACCCCTCCATGCCTTCTGTTTCAGCTCCTGCCTTTAGGTTCCTACCCTGTTTGAGTTCCTGTCCCGACTTCCTTCAGTGATGAACAACAATATAGTGTTCATATTGTAAGTGCAATATTGTAAATACAAGCTGAATAAACCCTTTCCTTCCCAATTTGCTTTTTGGTGATATCGTTTCATCAGAGCATTAGAAATCCTAACTAAGACACTGACCTTGGGGGTCTGTGTTATTACAGAGCCTCATTTTATCTCCCTGTGGACAGCTATTTGTTATTCTTGTTAGAGTTCTAATGTGTGTTAGCCTAAGATAAGAAAAGGCACATATGGACCAACTGAAGCTTCCAGGGTGAGAGACAAGATGTAGCTTTTTATGTTTGCATGAGAAAGGGAATCAACCTTTGCTTTGTTTCTCACTAAACAGCATTGTAGAGATGGATTTATAAAAAAAACTCACAGTTGTGGTTGATGTATTGTGCACCCCAATAAACTTATCTGGGGGTCAGAGAACAGAACAGCCACTATATTAATCATAGGTTTAGGCAGTGGTAGCACACCTTTAATCCTAGCATTCAGGAGGAGGCAGAGATCCAGATCTGTGAGTTCAAAGCCACACTGGAAACAGCCAGGCATGGTGACATATGCCTTTAATCTCAGGAAGTGATGGCAGGAAGCAGAAAGGTATATAAATCGTGAGGAGCAGGAACTAGAACCTTTTAAAGCTTTTAGCTTTTAGCAGCAGTTCAGCTGAGATCCATTCAGATGAGGATTCAGAAGCTTTCAGTCTGAGGAAACAAGATCATCTGAGGAATTGGCAAGGTGAGGTCTGATGTGGCTTGTTCTGTTTCTCTGATCTTTCAGCGTTCACCCCAATACCTGGCTCCAGGTTTGTTTTTATTAATAAGACCTTTTAAGATTTGTGTTACACGCACCCAATAGAAGAAGATATGTTATCCACTAGACAAATCTTCAGTCAACTGCTGCATGTTCAGTTAGTCCACTGTCCTTCTCTTTGATAATAATGAACACATTTCTCTGGTATTTTCTCCCCATTTGTGGTGATCAGGTTTGGGGTTATATTTGGAAATGGTCTGGAGAAGTAGCTCTTCATGCTAAGTTCAAAAAGCACATGCAGCAACCCCAACCCCCTAGGTATAATCTTACTACTTCATTGATAGACAAGAGTCAGAGATGGCCTCAACTATATGCTAGGAAGTTATTTTTCATAGTGTTTTTTGATGATAAAAACCTCACCACAGGTAAATGCCATGCTGAAAATATTTCTCTTCATGGAGAAATGGCCGATAGGCACCTATTTTAATAACCTGCTTCATTACAGAAGACTAACAAATGACAGAACTTGCCAAAATAGTGAATAGAAATCTTGCCAACATTTCCCCCAGGGAAGAGGCAAAATCTTGAAGACTGTTACTTTTAGGAAGCTCATTTCTTGGAAAATTGGTTTTCTGAAACTTGTGCTGATGATAACCTTGGACACAGTCTTTCCTGCTGATGCCTGTTCTGGCAACTGTCCGTCCATCCCCCAGTTACAATAACTGCTTAAAACACAACACAAATGTCATCATTTACACCTACCTGTGGATATTTCAGCCTTACTTCGTGTTGACTCTTGACCTTATCATTTGGGGATTGTTACCAAAAGAAACAGCTCTCACCTCAAAGGAATAAAAGATGTGGTTTATGTGGGAGCCCAAATATGAGTGACCATGGCCCAGGGACATAGATTTAGAATACTGAGACAGCAAGTACATGAAGTTTTTCTAAGAAAAGAACAAAGAAACCAATTGGCTAGACAGGCTGGCCAGAGAGTCTCAGGATCCTTTAGTCTCTGCCTGGTTAGAGCTGGTGTAACAAGTGTGTGACACACCACCTGCCTTTGCCTGTGGGGTCTAGGGGTCCAAACTGAGGTCCTTATGTTTGCACAGCAGGCACTTTGCCCACTGAGCCAGTTCCCCACATCCCAGTATCTTATTCATTTTCAGTTCATTTATCAGACTGAGTCTCCATGTCTTTCAACACACTAAAGTGATAAGGTTCAGGGATGAACTCATCCTTAGATAGTCTTCTCTGTTTTCCCTAGGGCAAACCAAAAGCCAGACAAATAATTCTTATAAAGTATATACCCCAGGTATATTTCTGGGTATCTATGGCCAAATAATAGTCATCTCAAAACTTCCCGTCTCAAAACAGTAATGGTATCTATTGTGAGCATCAACAGACTTGCTTTTTAGGGACTGTCTTTGAAGACTAGCTGCAGTGGATGTGGACTCAGAGTCTTCTGGAGTGACAGGCCAGCTTTCCCTTAAGGCAGAAGAAGCTTGGCCTGAGAAGACTCTTGGTGGTCTCGAGGATGTTCATTTAAGGCACTCAGGTTAAAGGACTTCTGATTGTATGGGGATGGGAGGATGTGACAGTTTTGTGTCAACTTGACATGAGATGGAGTCATTTCAGGAGAAAACTGTGAAAATGCCCAAACCAGATCGCCTTGTGAACAAGTCTGTGATACATTTTCTTGATTGATGATTGGTTTGGGAAATCCTAGCTCACTGTGGGTGGTGCCACCTCTGGGCTGTTGGTCCTAAGTGCTATCAGAAAGCAGAGTGAGCAAGACATGAGGAGCAAACCAGCATGCAACACTCCACTACAACATCAGCTCTTGCCTTCAGGTTCCTTCCCAGCTTGAACTCTTGTTCTGACTTTCCTTAGTGATGGACTGTTGTCTGGAAGTGTAAAATGAAATAAGTCCTTTCATTTCCAAGGTGTTTATATTCATGGTGTTTTATCACAGCAATAGAAACCCTAACTGAGACAGTGGCTTTGGGTGTGTGAAGAGGCTCCAAGGGTGCAAAGATTGGCTCTGCCATGGCCACTGAGGGTACAGTGTTTCATATATAGAAGGAGAGTCATTGAAAAACCCCAAGAGAAAGTTCAAAGGGCTGAGATGTGGCACAATGGTAGGACCCCTGCCCAGCACTTGTGAGATCCTGGGCTTAGTCCCCAACAAAATGAAATAAAACAAATTAGGTGAAAGATTTAAAGGACCAAGGTGAAATTTGTATATTAGAAATATAAGGGTCACTGAAGTAGTTAGGATTGAGGAAGCAGCTGGGAAAACTACAGCTGAAATGACAATGATCTTGATCCTCACCAGATGCTCAAGAGGGCCCCTGCCTCCAAAGCTGGAGCTCACTGAAATCAAATCCATGTCATCCATGACTATTGGAGAAATTATTTTGGCCACTCCACGTAGTTAAAAGGATATTTATTTAATGGCGTAACTCACAAATTAAGTGAAAGGTAGGTCTCAGGGTCTGGGGAAGGTGTATGCAGTCCAGCGGTGTTCTCCGGAGCTCTGCACAGTCCACCTTCACTGTTCAGTGTCCCAGCACAGAGAGAGCGCACAGAGAGAGCGCTGGCCCATCCAGCTCTCGGGTCTCCAGGCGCCTCCCCTGGCCCCGCCTCATAAGGCGTGACAGTTGCCAGAGTCTCAATGGGGGTTGGAACTTCCAGATCCAAGCTGGAATGGCTACCCACTACACATGACTCTGCCTTTCCTACCTTGATCTTCTTATTTCTCTTGACCTTTTGGTCACCTCAGGTTCAACTTGCTTTTAGGAAACACAGGATTTAAAAAGTGCACCATGGACAGTCATTTGGAGGTAAGACCAACTCTTCTGTGGTCAAAGATATATTCCTTTATTTTTCTGAGACAGGGTTTCTCTGTGTAGTCCTGGCTGTCCTGGAACTCATTCTGTAGACCACATTGTCCTCGAACTCAGAGATCCACCTGCCTCTTTCTCCTGAGTGTGAGTGCTAAGATTAAAAGTTTGCACTACCACTTCTATGCCAAAAATCTGTTCTAAAAAGCAATGAGGTTTCCTTTTAGAGTGAGCTGATGTGTGATGGTGGACTAAGAATTGGTGAAAAATATAGTATGTAAAACGGTGTGTGGACAATGAACAAAAAATTGTACTCTGTGGTTTCAGTCCCTTCTCAGGTGCTGGTGGTATTATATTGAACAAGTTAACACATACTTCTGTGACTCAGTTTCTTCACCTACAAGATGAGGAGGACCAAAGTCCATTTCCCAAACATTTATTTTAAAGATTAAGTGAATGTAGACGAATTTCTAAACAGTCTTATTAAATAAGAAACGCAGAGCCAAATACAGAGTTAAAGCCAAAGAGATCAGAGCAAGAGCCACCTAGCTTTAGCTTACCACCAGCAGTAGCTTCTCCCGAGAGAGACTTTCTAATGTTGGACTTGTGTTTTTATTGCTCTCCTGTTCTGCTTTCTCATTTGCTCTAAGCCTAGTCACATGACTTCCTCATCACTGCCTATCTATACAGACCTCCAGGTCTCTATGGTTGGTACTGGGATTAAAGGTTCCTGTCACCACACTTGGCTGTGTCCTTGACCACACAGAGACTCTGCCTGCTGTGTGATCAGATAAAGGGCATGGGCTACCACTGCCTGACTGCTGTCCCTGGCTTGCTATGACCTCTGATCTCCAGGTAAACTTTACTTATTAACATACAAATAAAATCACATTTCAGCACAATTAAAATATCACAAGTGAATAATTAGGACTAAAGTATAAGAAACTACTAGAATAGTTCTGTCCATTATTTCACTACTAGAGCCTGATATATACTCCATTCTTAAATATTTTTGAATGAGTATGTGTAAAACAATTATACTAACAATGATAAAATTTCACTCATAGGTTTATCTAATATGGGTAATATAAGTCAACACATGTAAAATATTTTTAAATTAAAGGAATAGCAGTAGCTTGTTTTAAATAGAAAAATGAAAGAAATACATTCATCTAATAGGTATGTTTATCAAAAGTATATTGTAGAAATGAGTTATTCATAAAATGGAATACTATATAGTTATTAAAGTATGAGTCTATATGAAATATAAAGATATGGAATAATCTTCAATACATGCAATGAAATATTTTAGTTGCATAAAATCTTATATTATTATTAGTAGAATATATATTTGTAGTTGTGGAAATTTATGTATTTGCATACCCCATGTCTTAGATTCATTTCTGTTGCTGTGGAAAGTTTATTTTAGCTTAGAATTCTGGGTTCTAGTCCATTATTGCCTCATAGTTACAACAGTAGGGACTTGAAGAAGCAACATGATATCCACAGTTAAGAACACGAGAAATGAATGTGTACATGTTCAGTGCTCATCTTGCTTTCTCCATTCTTATGTATTCCAAAGCTCAGGTCAGGAAATGGTGCCTCCCACATTCAGGGTGGGTCTTCCTGCCTCAGTGAACAATGAAGACAATCTCCCACAAACATGCTCACAGGCCCAGTCTGATCTAGATAATGAGAATTTCTTCCCAGGAAATTCTAGATGTGGCAAGTTAACAAAACTAACTCATTGTCATCTTTATCATCTTCATCATGATGATCATGATCATGATGATCATGATCATCATCATCACCATAAATCACCATTAATGACAATATGTCAAGAGAGATTGTCCCTGGGAAGGAAACAGGCTGTGTGGGCTGGGAAGTAGGTATAGACTTATTTTTGTTTTTCATAGAAGGGAAGTCCATCCTACTTAGAAACTAGCCAAGCAATTCAGAGTTTTTAAAAGACAGAAACCTGGAGCTGGAGAGGCACGTACTGCCCTTGCTGTGGAGCCAAGTCCAGTTCCCATTATCCATGTTGGGTGGCTCACAACTACCTGTAACTCCAGATCCAGAGGGTCCTGGGCACTTGCACTCATGTGTATAGCCACCTCTCCCCACAGTACACATAATTGAAAATAAAAGGTAAAAATCTTTAAAAAGAGAGAACAAAACCCAGCGTTGAAGAAGAGTTAATGCATAGGGTCATAGGAGAGGGTGAGTGTATTTCCGAGCATCCAAAAGAGTCACAGAAAAAGCACACATAGAGACACACTGCTTTATACAAGACAGCACTAGGCCCTTTACCTGATAAATCCCCTGTAAATTGACCTCCAAAGATTGATTACAGCTCAGCCTTCCACTCCTTTGGCTTGGAAAATTAGATTGAATACCATTATTAATTTTGATTACCAGACTTGAATTTTCTGTAAGCTCATTTAGCCCTTCACAAATATAACTGTGGAGTTCTACAGTCTCAGGAGGTGGATGTACTCAAGGTAGACCAGAAGTACCTACTGTGTGCCAGAACCCCTGCTGGATAATTGAGGTATATGTCACAATAGTCAACCCCTTTACCTTTTCCTTGAGTAGAAGGCATTGTCTCCATTGAAATAAGACTCGGAGTTAGGTGATCAAATGATTTAGCTGTGGCAACCAGGAATAAATGACACAAAAGAGAGGAAGCTGGCAGTGCCACAACTGGTACTTGACCTCAGAGAAACCTAATATATGTCTTAGAAGCCTTTTGAGGATGATCGGCCTTAGGTATCATCTCATCCTGGGCAGGTTCCTTTTATGCTGGTGAGAATGCAGTGGTTCAGAAGAGAAACGCCCATCTGTCAGGAAACAGTCCAGCATGGAGCCATGCTCTAGGCATTTAGATGCTTCTCCCGGGGTGTCTTCAGGCTTTGTGCTTTTGCTTCTTCCTAAATGTGAATCCTAATGGTAATATCATTCTTGAACCTAGTATTGTAGAACTAGGAACAGGCCCTCTGCTCTGGGAACCCTACTTTTTGAGTCTTCGTGTTCTTAATTTGTGACTTTGCCTGTGGAATGTGGATGTGAACTATCAAGTTTTAGGAATAGTTATTTTCAGCTACTTATGTTTTCACTTCACCTTTTGTGAGAAAAGGTCTCACTTTCTAGCTTAGGCTGTCCTGGAACTGACAATGCAGTCAAAGATGACGCCAAACCTTTGGTAATCCTCCTGCCTCAGCTTCTTAAGTGCTAGCATTCTAGGAGTCAGCCACCATGCCTAGCTGGAAGCTGCAGTTTTTATAGATAATAATTTCCACCTCTCTCCACAGTAGATTAGATGTATTTTCTGGAAAAGATGGAGTCTTTTATTTGCTTTGGACTTTATGGATGTCTTTGTTCTGTCCTGGGCTTGTCAGTACTTCACTCTGGCTTACCTAATTGAGCAACGATCTGTCATCCCTTTAAGACCTGTACAGGAGACAGGATTCTGCTGCTTCGAGGTGTGGTTATTACCAGTGGAATATGAAGTGCAAGGCTCCACATTGGAAGGTGGTATCTTTGCTCTATTCTAGCTAGAGTGGATGAGCATGCGTGCTTCCCTTTTACTGTGGGATGAATAACCTTTATGGGTGTTACTTGCGTTATTTTGTTACACTGTGTAAGAAATGTAAAGGGATCTCATATACGAGATGAAGGTCTCTGGCTTGATGTTGAATTTATAAAAGGGAAATTATCTGAGTAGGATTAATCTAATCAGGAAGTCCCTTTAAAAGAAGGCCTAGGACAGCTCTAGCATTAGAGAGCACCTCCTCTGGGCCTTGAGTTGCATTGCCACCAGGAAATGAATTTCAACAGCTGCATGAACCTCCCAAAGGATCCTCTGGGTCCAAAGAGCATGCAGGCCACTCCACCCCCCTAGACTTTGACTGTAGCCTTTGGAGAGCCTCAGCAGAGACCCTGTTAAGATCCACTTAGTCTTCTGCCTTCCAGAAAAAAAAAAAAAAAAAAAAAAAAAAAAAAAAAAAAACTGGTGAGAAGTGGTTTGAAGGTTGTCAGATTTGTTGTTCTGTGTTACACAGCCCAGAAGAATCAAACATAGCCCTCTTCTTGGAGAAGGAATTTACACTCCATTGTGTAGCTAGCTACAGGGTCTACATTTGGCTTCTCTCATTTGATCCTTTTTTAAACTTGCATGTGTATTTTTCATGTAAGAATCTTCAAAAAAAAAAAAAAAGGCAAGAATCTGTACCACTTGATATACCACTGTATGACGTTTGTTGAGTGACTTAAATTCCTAAGTCACCCTTTGATTTGTCTGTGACATAGGAGTAATTGTAGTTGGAAAGTCAGACGGCTTGGTGAGAGGCACTAACCAAGAAGCCATCTGGAGAGAGGGGTCTATAAATAGAACGATTGTCTATGAATATTATGGGATGTGTGAGCAGTTATGGTGGATTAGTAGGAGAACTGACGAGTTCATGTTCATTCTATTTTAGTATTTGAGTGCTTTGTGAGCTTACATAAGTCACCACATTATTCTTTTATTCTTTCTAGTTCTTCTTCTTCTTCTTCTTCTTCTTCTTCTTCTTCTTCTTCTTCTTCTTCTTCTTCTTCTTCTTCTTCTTCTTCTTCTTCTTCTTCTTCTTTTCTCTTCTCTTCTCTTCTCCTTCTCCTTCTTTCTCCTTCTCTTCTCTTCTCCTTCTCTTCTCCTTCTCCTTCTCTTCTCTTCTCCTTCTCTTCTTCTTCTTCTTCTTCTTCTTCTTCTTCTTCTTCTTCTTCTTCTTTTTCTTCTTCTCTTCGCTTCTGAAGACTGAGTGACAACAATTACAGGCTAGTATCCTTAGTTTCTTCTTGCTTTCATTTTGTCTAAGCTAGCCCCTCTTTTATAAGTTTTGGGTACCTTTTCCTGCTGACCACTTGAATTCTCTTAACTCTGGGAATAAACTGAAGACAGGATTTCATTGAGAATGGAGAATTTTCAGGTTACAAAGAAGCAATGGAAATTTTCCACTTCTTTTTTAAGAGCAAAATGTCACCCATTCTGCTTTGAGGAAGAATAAAGAAATTTGAATAAAATGTCAGTTTCCTTCTGAACTAATTTAGGAGTCGTAATGACATGCACAATCTAGGCTGAACACATGAATATTTATAATTAAAAATGAAAATCTCTCCCTCCCCTCTCATTGTGAACATGAACATAAATCCCCAGGGACGTCCTGGGTCAGAACTGTTCATTTTAAGAAAGACTCTAAGATAGTAAAATAAACTAACCCAAACCAAAAGCAGAAAAATCTCACTATGCACAGTGGGTACCAGCTACAGGCTTGGGTGAGATGCTGTTAGGGATGGCATCTGGTTGCCCCCTCAGGTCGGCTCCTAGCAGGAGGGCATCCCCTAGGTGGAAGGAGCATCCAGGATAAGACCTGCCGCCCCTTTTCCTAACCTGGCTTTGGCCATGTTTTAGCTTACAGATGTATTTTATTGTCCAAATATATAGGAACTCCCTTTTATACAACAGAGTGGGCAAATTATGCTTTAAATATATAAAATGGAGCAGCATGATGTATGCCAATGGGGAAATCTGGGCATCTGTGAGATTAGCTGTTGTTTAGTAGTTATTAGGTCCATATTATAAATGAGCAATCTGAGACTGAGAGATGTCATGCTTGCCTGTACTTGGTGACAGAAGATTTATTCCCTTAATTAGAATTTTTAATTCTTATTTTTAATTAAAGTGTCTCTTCAGCATTCCTTCCTTACACTCAGCACTGACAGAGACCTGCTTTGTTGTGGAGGAGAAAAGAGCAGGTTGTAGGTCTGGACTGTGCGGCCTTTGATAAGACTCCAATGTCTTATTCATGTTTGGACAATTTTGCAGTTGAACTTGATGACAGTTATGGAGCATTTTCTAGCACAAAGTTTTGTGACTGCGATTCCTCTCCCAACCATGCCCCAGTTTTCCAAACTCTATGAAGCTGTTATTATTCATTTCTTTGGACTCACTTGAGGGAATTGCTTAGGGGAGAAAAACCCAGTAGGCTTGGGCCAATTAGAACCTTTCACCCTAAATAATGTCTCCTTTTCTCTCACATGTGGGGAGAGTGACTCCTGCTTCCCCTTTGTTGAATCAGGGGATTTCTAAATAAGTCTTGTTTGAGATTATTGAGTCCAATCAAGATAGATTTACCTCCACTGAGAAGGTGGAAAAGTTCACTAGCTCCAAAACCTCAGTCTTTCTTCCAGAAGTTATGGGGTTTCTTCTCTTTCTTTTTCTCTAGAGTTAATGGTTTCTTCCTGTAACAGAGCTGTGATCGACTTTCCTGGACGCCACCCACATCCATTATCTCAGTGACAGTGCCTTAATTGAAATGACATCTTAGAATTATTACTTTAAAATTCATTGTTTAATTCAGTAAATTTAGTATTAATTAACGCCAACTGCCCTGGTGTTTTGGTCTCTCATTTGTCACTTGCTCAGCTCGTGGAGCAGTGTAGGAAATGAGAAGTCTATTTCATTTTACAGGACTTACTTTATTTTGCAATTCAAATTGGCTATTGTGGCAAGAATGGAATTTGAAATGGCTGGGTATTTTTGCAATGACCATGCATTTGGAAAAAAGAAAGAGAATGAAGAAAGGAATTGGTGGTGGATGAAGAAGAGGAAGAAGAGAGGATGGAAAGGGGGAGAAGAAGAAGACAACAAAAAATGAGGTTGATGAGGAGAAGGGAGAGGAGGAGGAGGAGGAAGAGGAGGAGGACCAGGAGAGCTGGTTATCAGATTCCACTTGGTTGATGAGCCTCAGTAACAGAGGGGACACCATGAGTCAGGGATGGGACATACAAGTGTCAGTAAGGGCTCTTTGGATAAGGTCAACTCTATGCTTGGAAAACTTAGTCCATTAGCATAATGTTCAAAATAAGACTGTGCATATGTGTGTCCCTGTGCATGCATATCAGTATGCAAATATTGTCAACATTTTTCTAGCCCCCTGGGAAAATGGAATGCTGTAGTTAATTGAATATCATCATAAACTGTTATCATCTTCTTGTTAATATGTTTCCTATGAATTAGGTGATGCCAGAAATGTAGATATTGAGTCCTGGTGGTTAAACATGGCTTTTGTCTTAGGTTGGCTCCCTCAGTTATCGTAGGTAATAATCTGGGAGTAAATAGTTGTTTTAGAGGCATCTTACACTGTTTTCATACAATGATGTTGCTGATAACACTGTATTACAGACCAGTTAAGTAGTACAGAAAAGAAGTGTATTTTGGTTCCAGTTCTGATCAAAGCCTTCTTGCTGCCAGACCTCTGAGTGGTGAAGGGACCATAGGAGGACAGAGAGTACACACATGTCCTCGTGTGTTCTGGTTTCCATTCCTCCCCTTTAAATGCCATTAGTAGTCATAGTCATTCATGCAGTCCCCACTCTGAGACCCTATGTACTTCTCATGACCTCATGAAGACTACAGCTTTAAGCATCACCATCTGATAGAGTTTCCATCCACTTAATACTGAACCACGAAGATTTAACTCCAGTATGTGTTTCAGAAGGAAAAACACGCGTCCAAATCAGAGCAAGAGGTAATTAAAACAAGCATCCTGATGATGAGACTGAGAAGGAAAGGAGTCCAAGAAGGGCACAACTTTTTGTTTGCTGTGACTTGGCAACCCTTCTGGGGACCTTGGGAAGAGAGTCCTTTCAGTTTGCCACTTGAGGGCTGAGGAAGCGGAGTATTTATCCCTCAATTCCCCATGGTTACTACTGAGAGCTGATCCTGGGACACTAACACACACTCCTACCACTGCCTGCACACCCCAGAGAAAGTCCTTGGGCTTGCTTTAAGTTGCAACAGGAAGCCAGGCAGCGGTGGTACATGCCTTTAATCCCAGCACTTGGGAGGCAGAGCCAGGTGGATCTCTGTGAGTTCGAGGCCAGCCTGGTCTGCAGAGTGAGTTCCAGGATAGGCACCAAAACTACACAGAGAAACTCTGTCTCAAAAAACAACAACAAAAATCCAACCAACCAAACAAAAAATTGCAACAGGGATGTCCTGGAAAGACGAGAGCCAAATGACATAGGCAGAACACTGATAGCATCTACTTCTATTCAATAATTCTTAGCTAGTTAGGTTCAAGTACCAGCTAAGGTTAGAAACAGATGGGTGTGAGATCATAGGATAGATTGTTTAGGAGTCAGTGTTACCATAATTTCATGAATCTCAGACAGGCAACTTGCAGATGTGGAGTGGATATGGCTAGGATTCCATCCATTTTTCATCATTGGGCCAACACCCATCCCTGCTGCCATATTGGCTGATGATACCCAGTAGCTTTTATCCATCTACAGAAAGTTACCTTTGACTAATGAGGACCACTTGGCCAAGAGGTTATACTCCTGCAAGCATAGCCCAGAGTCAGTGATGGATGCAGGGCTATGTGAGAAGCCTAGCATCTTGTGAAAAGGTTGCTTGTTCTGACAGCAACAACTCATGATATTAACTTCAACTTACCCTCATGATATTAAGGCACTGTCTGTCCCTATGGCTTCCTATACTACAGTGACCAATCACTCCATGAAGATACCTCTTTACTATATTCTAATATTCTCATAGCTCCTAAAAAGTCTGTCAGACACTTTATGAAGTGGGTGGGTAAGCAGAAATCATGCCATTTTATAAAGACTGAGAATGAACAATATTAATATGATGGCCACTACAATCTTAAGACAGAGAATCTTTATAAGCAAGGAAATTATCTTTGTTTTATGGATACAGGTGATAGTTTTAATTGGCAACATGATTGACTTGGAGATGTGCCTAGGAAAATAGTAAATCACATGGGGTTTTTCTGTGAGGGTGTTTCCCAAGTGGATTAACTGAGAGGAGAGTGACTGCCGTGTAAGTGGGGACTGATGGAATGAGAGTGGGGGAAGGGACAAGGCCAGCCAGTGAAGACATCATAGCTCTCTCTTTCTCCATATGGGTGTGTGTGCAAACATATGTATACATACACACTCTCTCTTCATATGTGTGTGTGTGTGCAGATATGTATACACACACACACACACACACACACACACACACACCTTTCTCCTAGCCACCAAGATGTGATTTATTCTGCTCTGCCATAACCCTCCCCATCATGATGGTCTAAAACTATAAAATGGTAATCCCTCAAATCTTTTCTCCATTTAAGTTGGTTTTTGTAGTTGTAAGTATACAGCAATGAAACTACTAACCAATAAGGACCCTGAAGTTCAGAGAACCTCTTTAGCTTGTGCAAGGTTACAGCTTGTTGATTTGTATATTTGGGATTTGAATCAAGCTTTTCTGGACACAAGGATTGTCTGTTATCTAATGCATCAAACTGTCTCACAAATATAAGACACCCTAGTTCTTGCTGAATGCAATCTTGACATGAAGAGAGGTTGTAGGTGTGAAATTCCATTGATCTCTGTGGGTCCTAAGTTACCAATTGTCAATGACTTTAGGCAATGAGGCATTGGAGGTGGGTTCTTGTTCCTTCCAGCTCTGGTAGTCATGTGGCTTCTGGGTCACATGAGAGTCCACAGGTGTGGTAATGCTGTTTGATTGGCAGACTGGAGTGACACATGCCAGTCCAGGGTCACTGGGACTCTTTCCTCATAGAGAGGCTGGTCACCATGAATCTCATGTCCAGTTTGCCTCCATCCTTTCTTGTTTGTAATTTTGAGAGTCTCATAGCACCTTGGAGCTGGGGGCCTGCATGCCCTTGGTCATGATATGATATCAAGAATGATTCTTCTACCTCAGGGCCTGTCGAAATGCATGTTCAGATGAAAACAGTAAGGGGCTGGGAGAAGGCTTGGTGTTTTCAATAAGTATAAGCATGGAGGTCTGAGCTTGATCTCCAGAAGCCATGGACAAGGAGCTGAGTGTGGTAGTGTGGGTGTCTGTCTAGCCCTGGGGAGGTGGAGACAAGTGGATCCCTGGGACTTGCTGGGCAGCCAGCCTAGCCTACTAGCCAGTGAGAGATCCTTTCCCAAAAAACTCAGAATAGTTTCTAAGGAAAGACAGTGAAGGTCGTCCTCTGGTTTCCACATGCATCTGCATACAGATCATACAAATGCACACATACCTATGTGCACACACATACACACATACTTGAAAAAAAAAAAAACAAATAAGAAAGGAAATCTCCAGGTGGAGCTTCCATATTTACACCCAGGGAAGGGGAAGGTGCTTGGGGATAGGGCAGTATCTCACAGCACGGGGTCATTAGAGTATGTTAGGAAGTTCTTGTATTTGCTTTATGCTTTTAAATTTAAATTCTGTATACATCTGCTGAACACCTACCAAATTAGTTCCAACACTAAGCCTTGGGGTTATTATAAAGATAAAGATGTTGCCTGGCCCTCATTCTTGCGAAGGGGCCTAGTATACACATGCTGAATCCTAGAATTAGGGCTGATCAATCAATTGTGTATACAGCTCCAGGATCACAGAAAGACAATTGGTTAATTCTGCCTGTAGGATGTATAAAGATGATGCTGAAGGATGAACATGGTGATGATGGGCAAGCAAAGACACTGGATCTGTTTATCATGTGTGATTGTTTGTATTTGTCAACTTGGCACAAACCGGAGCCGCCTGGAAAGAGGGAACCTCCATTAAGGAAATACTCTATCAGATTGACTTGTGGGAATGTCTGTGGGACATTTCTTGGCTACCAATTGATGTGGGAGAGCCCAGACTATTGAGGCAATGCCTCCCTGGGCAACGGGGTTCTGGGTTATATAAGGAGAGCGCTAACCAAGTCATGGGATGCACGTCAGTAAGCAGCACCCCTCCACGTCTCTGCTTCTGTTCCTGCCTCCGGGTTCCTGCCTTGAGTCCCTCTGCCTTGGCTTCCCTTCCTGATGGGCTGTGACACAGAAGGATAAGCTGGAGAAACTATGTCCTCCCAAGTTGCTTTTGGTCTGTATTTTTATCACAGCAACAGGAAAGCAAACTAGGACACCTTTGTAGGCAGTAACAGAAAATAAGACACAGCATCTCTCAGCTATTTTCCCACAATAGAGTTTTATTTCTATGTTAGCACACGTAGACACCCCCTTCATCCCTCCCTCCCTCTCTGAAATATTCAAAGGCGAAAACTATCTCTCATTCTTTGTAGGACTCTAGCTACGGAATAAATTAGCCCCTAGTTTTCTGTGACTTAAAGGGCCACTCCCCAAACCCCGTGACATAGATGACAGTCACACAACTTCCCTATTCTGGTTTTTCTGGTGGGCTGCATTATCACGTGGCAGTCATCCAGATTAAACAGGTTCTGATGTAATTTCACGGTAAGGGCTGCTGACCTAGACTGCTTCCACATGACGAGCTCAGTTGCACAGGCCCAGGCTGCGTTTGCGTGGAGGAGAGGTATAGTTTCTCCCCATTAGGATGATTTATAAAACCTGTCACTCTGCACTTCTGCAGGTTCATTTTAAAGGGATTTGGTAGGATTCTGTTTGTTAGCAGGGAAGGAAGAGAACAATATTGCCCCAGTTTTCACTGTGGAGAGTAACGGGAAGTGACAGCCCAGAGGCACGCTGGAACGGTGACAGCAGGAACGCTCTACTGGGAAATGAGAGAGGAAGAGTGATCCTCATTGAACACCTGCTTTGTTCTGAGCACAGCTCGAAGTGTGTTTCATGTATTGTTTCACTCATTCCACAAGATAAAATGAAATTATTGCACAAAAGTGCCCTGGCACCTGCTTTACCCACGTTAGGCATAATTAATATTTTCTTTTCGTCTGAGGGAAAGATTCATTACAGAGACCATTTCTCGCTTTGTGTGACCAGATGCTAATTTGTATCGACTCAGTGGGTCAGTTTTCTTTCACCAGCAGCTTTGAAGTGGGAAGAAGCAATGCAAGAAGCAGGTGGCTGGATTCGTGGGAAGAGAAAATGGGAGTGTGTGCCTGAAGGGGTTAGAGTTTTGTTATCAGTTCTGGCTTTGGTCTGCAACTCCTAGCCTGCTGGCACAGCAGTCCAGGTGTCACTGGGAGAGAATCCCCAGTTCTGTTCTGCCCTCCACTCTGTCTCAATGATAAAGAAGAACAGGCTTGCCCCTCTGGAAAAAGGAAATGATCTCTTGTCCTTTTTAGGGTTTTCCCCTAATATTTTCCCTGATTTTTATGAGCATATATTAATTATACATAATAATGTGTTTCATTATGATCTTTAATTTTTCAAAAGATACTTTATTTTTAATTTGTGTGTATAAATGTGGGTATGGGTCTGTGTATATGTGAAGGTAGCACCTGCAGAAGCCAGAAGAGGGAGTCAGATTCTCTGGAGCTGGGGTTACAGGTGGTTGTGAGTCATCTCATGAGGTTACCCTGGTCCTCTGCAAGACGGGTACATACTCTTACCCACTGAGCCTCCTCTCTATTTCATTGTAACATTTTCATACACATATGTAATATATTTTGACCTCCTTCATGACCCCTTTGTACCTCATTCCCACTCATGTTGACATCATTCTTTTTCCCAGCTGGTCCTCCTTCTACCTTTATGTCCTCTCCCCTCCCCCACTCCACCCCCACCCCACCCCCACCATGTGTGTGTGTGTGTGTGTGTGTGTGTGTGTGTGTGTGTTCCAATGAGTTTCATCAGGATTGGTTACAGGGGCGTGGATGAATGGAAGAGAGGTTATTATAGAAACATGGGCAATTTATCAGTGACTACACCACTGGAGAAAATGTATCTTCCTGCCCTAGTCACTATCAGCTGCTTACACATCCTCAAGGGAGTGTGGGTCCCCAGAATGTTGACAGTCCTATCATACACACATTTTCTATCAGTTGTGTTTGCCCTAATCCAGATTCTTAGGGCATTTAAAAACCACATGTCCTTAATTTTGGACACACTGAGACCAATTATTGTATTCAATTCCATTAGATAGTCTAGCCCTATTAGACCTCTGTGGACCTCAGCATCGGTGTGTAAAATGATCTGCTGTTTTAGAGATGGTCATCATAAAATGTTCTCACCCAAGTGACCCGTACTCAGAATTCCACCTTAAAATAGGGCAGCCAAATCACTTTCCTGCCAAGGGAGCAAGTGGCTGGCTCGATACATTTAGTGCCCTGAGGAGGATGTGATTGGATGTGTCACTGCGTCTTTTGCCACATTCTTCCCCAGAGCAAAAGCCAAAGGTGGTGCTGAAGATGGTGTTTCACATCCTAAGGACTTAGAGAGAGGAGCTCTGAGGGCAGAGGTGGATTTTAGCTACCCCTTATCTTGAATACTGTCCAATGGCTCCCACTTTTATAGCCAATCCCCAAACATGCAGAAAGATGCATTGCATGCTGCCCTTGCCAAGGACCCCAGCCTCGACTCCCTATCTGCAGTCCCCTTTGGGCAGCCATCACTGTTGCATTTCTCCAGATTTGCAGCAGGCCCATGCTTCCCTCGCCCATCCTGATGTCTTAATTTTCTCATCTGTGATGTGTTTGTGTTATACCCCAATCCTTCTCTTCATTTTGATTCCCTCTCAACGACTCTCCATTCCTGAACTCTCTTCAGCTCCCTCCTCTCTTGCCTGGTTGGTAATGGCCTTTCTTCCTCTAAAATGTGTTATGTTTATTGCCCTTTACCAAAAGCATTGCACTTTAGGTATGGCAGGTGGTATGGTTTAATGTGAAAGGTCCCCATAGGCTCATGTTTAAACACTTGGTCTCCAGGTGGTGGCGCTGTTTGGGAAGGCCATGAATCCTTTGGCGGTAGAGCCTCACTTGGAGGAGTAGACCTGGCGGTAGTCCTCACTGGGGGACTGGAGACTTTATAGTCTGGCTACACTTCCTGCTCACTCTCTGCTTCCTGAATGTGAATGCTATGTGACCACCCAGCCTCCTGCCATGGTGTGTGTGCCTTTCCTACCTTCCCTGCCTGTGCTGTGTGTTCTTCACCATGGTGGATTCTATCCCTCCGGAACTGTAAGCGAAAACAAACCCTTTCTCCCTTAATGTGCTTTGGTCAGGGCATTTTATCACAACAATGAGAAAGTATCTAAGATAGCAGGCTTCTTCTGAGGTAGCATCACCGTCCCACAGAGCACCTTTAACCCTCCTGTGTTGTTCAGCGTTTGTCTTCACAACGCTTTCCTCGATTCTGTCTTACTGGCTATGAATTTAAATCTCATGATCGTCTAGGACCACATGAAATACTATCTCATGGTCTCTTGAATGAGAGTGACAAAGGGAACAGATGCTTTTGAGTCAGAAGTGGGTGTGAGTTGCAGCTGGCCACTCTCTGAGTTAAGTGGTCTTGGACAATGTGGCTAACCTTAGGAGTCTCAGTTGCTGCTCCCCAAAGAAATACGGTAGTGCTCAGCATGGTGCTTACTACAGTGTCTGGAAAGCCAGCTCTTCAAAAACATGTCTCCATATCCGAATTCAGCCCTCATCAGTGTGATCTGGAGAAAAGCTTTTGCAGATGTTACCATAGGGAAATTATCCTGGATGACACAGGTATGTCCAACTCAAGAAGAGACCAATGCTTTTACAATGAAATGAGTTTGGTCTCAGAGGAGAATGCAATTGAGGACAGAGGCAGAGATTGCCATGATGTGGCCACAGGTGAAGGAATCCAGAAACTACCAGGAGCAATAAGAAACCTGCAATGGTTTTGCTCTAGACAAGATCCCCCAAGAGACTGGTCTCAAGACTGTGGAATTCTGGGATCCAGAACTAAAGAGATCACTCTCTAATGTTCTCAACTACTGTGATGGTTTATACTGATTGTCAACTTGGCAGGATCTATAGTCATCTGGGAGACAAGCCTCTGGGCATGGCTGTGAGGACTGATCTTAAGTTAATTGATAGGGGACCCAACCTAAAAGTAGGTGGCACTATCTTATGGGCTGTATAAAATGGAGAAAGCCAGCCAAACTTAAACATTGCTGTTCTGTTTCTTGACTGTAGATGCAACATGAACATCAGCCTCAAACTGCTGAATTCAAGTCACCATGCTGACTTCCATGGACTTCCCAGCCACAATGGACTATACCTCGGAGCTATGAGCTGAAATATAGTTTTCTCCCCTGAGATGCTTTTGTTAGGTGTCTAGCCCAGCAATGGGGAAAACTAAATGCAACTACCAGCTCTGTGGTACTTTGCTACAGACATAAATCTTTATTAGCTTGGCTGTAGTAATAAGTGATTATTATGCTACACTGCCACCTGTCTATCCCAGGCAACTGTGAGTTTTCCTAGGGCAGGGACTGCTTATTGCCTTTCTAAACTGTGCACTTCTGGGTTTGACTGAATCTTAGAAATGAGTATGCTCTGTAAATGCTAAGACTATATTTCTAATTTATTCTCTTAACTGTTCCTGTGGAGTTGAGATTTTATCAATCAAAAGGGAATGAGAGAAACAGAGGAGGGCTTAGAAGAAGTATCCAGTGCCTGCATTTTAAGAATTAATGCTCTAAAGTTTTGCTCTTTTATTCATCTATTATGTGTCTCAGAGAGCCAGGAGAGGGTGAATGTATAATTTAGATCAGAGACCATGGAATTGCTCTCATTTTTCTTCAGCCATCAATTAGCATCTCCCAGGTGCCTTCTCTGTGCAGTGCAGGGCTCTCTTGGACTCCATATTTCAGCACCTTGACTGATGCACGACTTATTCCTGTCCTCACATCTGCTCCTCATGAGGTAGGACTGTGCCCTTGGTGCTCAGTGGACATTCATGTCAGGACAAGAACAATCAGCCTTACAACTCTATGTAAACTGTACATGCACAACAAGAAAGGGCGGATCATTTTAAGATGTGTGCTTGATAGGAGTTTTCTAGAACTCTGTCAATAGTTCATTTATGTATCATGTATCCATACGATACACAGAGTCAGTCCAGTGGTAGCCAGGATGTGACTAAAGAGGAAGACAGAGAGGAAAAAGACTATAAGTGAAAATAACAGCCAAAGGAATATCACAGACATTTTCAGGGCCAGTCGTGGAATGAAGAAGGATGTCACTATGATGGGTGGAAATGATATCTCTGGTATCCTTTGGTTATTGTGTTGTAATAAAGAAAATGGACCCCATGATAAGTCATCTAAGTCTATGGGGGAAACAGACATATAACATAAACAGGCCAGTGTTAAAAAAACAAACAAACCCAGAATTGAGTTATTAAGGACAACAGAGGTGTAGCCCTGGCAGCCAGATGATCCATGCAGGAGTGTGCTCTGTTGTGGATAGAGGTTGACGGTGATGGCTCCTTATTTCCTTATAAGAATTCCAGATTTCCATAAAGTAAAGGAACTAGAATAGAACAGAAGAAGAAAAAGGCATTTATATCACTTTGAAATTCTAGACCTCCTGTGAATGTTATTTCATTTAATTTCCTCAGCAAGCCTATAGAACTGGTAGTGTTGTCTGATTATGCAGATGAGGCAAGCGACCTTGGAAAGATTCAGCGACTTCCTGAAGGTCATGTAGGCATCAGATGGAGGAGTGGAGTCCAACCATGTCTGTCGGTGTTCAAAATCTAAAGATACTCTGAATTTTCCCACACAAGTCATCTCAAGTAGCCTTATCATGCTCTGTTCCAGGTGAGGTTATTCATACACCTTCTTTACTAAAGCCTAATGGTTTGCATACACATTGGTATATTAGTAAGCTGTCATGCAACAAGACTCAGTGCGTGTGTTGCAGCATAACCCACATGTCCAACTCTTGCCAGCTACAAGTTACAATGGAGTAAGACCTAGGGCTGGGGCTTGGCTGGCACTGTTTTCTCTGGGAGAGCACCCAGTATCAATCTCCAGGTAGGATAGGGATCAGTAACAGCTGTCTTAAGTTGTAACTCTTTCTGTTTTTTTTTTTTTTTTTCTAAAATAGCTCATCATGATGTTCTATTTGTCACTTGTCAAGGAAATCAATATAGTCTAGACTTGTGACTTTGCCAGGATCTGCTTGGGCAATCAGAGTCAAAGGAGGGTTTGCAGCAGAGCAGGGTGGGAACCAGACAGAGGGACCTGGGTCTCTGGGAGATGGGGATGTTCAGGAACTTGTCTCTACCAGAGAGGGCTCAGAAGTCCTGTGAGTCTAAGACAGGTCCCACTTGCACAAGAAGGGCCTGTCAGGAGGAAAAGGAAGACATTTTCAAAGCAGGGGCACTGATATTTGTTTGCTAGTGTTTGTATTATTATAATTTTTATTCAAATATATTAACTATATATAATATTTTCATATATGTATATAATATGTTGGCATCATATTATTTATGTCCTATTATCCTCTAGTCTCTTCTTTCCACTTAGGATTATTTTCTTACTATTCACAGGGAGCTCTCTTTCTGTTTTCCTGTTGGTGTGTGTGTGTGTGTGTGTGTGTGTGTGTGTGTGTGTGTGTGTTCCTATGAATTTAAATTAGGATTATTTATATGAGCATGGGCAAGGGGTTCTTTAGAGTAGTGGGACAATTTATCAATGGCTATATCACTGAAGAAAATGTCTCTCCCTTAGCAATCAATAATTGTGTAGGGATCCTCAGGAAGGGGTACGGCTTTTTGAGTTAGTCCCCAACTAGTGGCCTTTTGGAGGTTAAATAAGATGTTAAGCTTTGTGATGTCATATGGTACCTAAGTATCTTGCACAAAGCAGGTTGTGAATGAGTGGCAGCCATTACAGGTACCAAGGGGGAAAGAGAGAAAATGACATCCTCAGCAACAGCAGACACCTTCAAGGCCAGGAGCAAAAAGAAATGGGCTGTCAATATGATGGCTAGAAACGATCTTCTCTCTCATATCCTTTGGCCATTAGGTTACTTCATTCATTCAAACATTTATCAAGGAACAAACATTGCATGTTGGGGAATTGGAGACAAATGAAGAATGGTTTTTCCCTGCAGGACTTCAGAGTCTAGTTGGGGAGACAGATGTCAACATGTAATTGCCTTGTAGGTTGCTGGATGCCTCCTTGGAGAAGAGGGAGGCACAGTCCTGGTGAGGCTACGCATTCCATGAGCACAGGGCCCATCTGTGTTTGTATGCAGTGCTTTCTCTCCTGCTCACAGTAGCAAACACATGGGGACCCCCACCCATCTCCTGAGAGTGTCACTTGAATGAATACATGCTGAAGGGAAGAGCTGGCACATCTGCAGGGTGCTCAGAGAAATCATCTATGAGATGAAATGTTTCAGCGAATGTATTTGATTCTGGGAGGTTGAGTAGGGGTGGATGGTGTGGGGGGGTGGATGGTGTGGGGTGGTGGTGGTGGTGGGGGTGGTGGTGGTGGAGAAAGACTCCAAGTCACAGAATCACAGGGGAACGTGTATAGAACATATAGGGTCACTAAACATCAGGAGCCCTCTGAGATGAGGAAACATTCAGGAGTGGTTGGGGCATGAGAGTTCCTGGGAATGAGGAGCAGGTGTCATGTGGCGGCAGATTAAAAGAGAAGCCGCTTCTACTGATTGATGCATCTCTTCATTTCAGAGAAATCTACTGGGCTTTACATGTCAAGGCTGTCAACACACTTTGGTGAGAGCTCATTCAACATGTCAGGCCATGTCTCCTCAGTCTCATGGAGTTTGCATCTTCATGGGGGTAGACAGCCAAACCCTTGAATGCAATGCATTCGTAGTGTCTTCAGCTGTCATTAGTAACAGATGGGAATGTAAATTCTGGAAGTGGGTATAGAGAGCAAAGCAGGAGGTGTATGGAGGAGGAACACGCATGGAGGCTGATGGCTTTCCTCCCCATAGTCTTAAGGTTTGGGTTTGGAAAGCCAGACTGCATACACTTCCAGGTATCTACTTGAGTTTCTGGCCTGTAGCCTCCATCTGAAATCTGGTGCCTGGGGCTTATGACTGCATTTGTGACTTTGCATGATTTTCTGAGCCTCATTTAACCTTCATATATAATGTGTGTGTGTAGTCATTACTTTAGCCATTAAAAAGAATAATTGAGCCGGGCGGTGGTGGCGCACGCCTTTAATGCCAGCACTCGGGAGGCAGAGGCAGGCAGATCTCTGTGAGTTCGAGGCCAGTCTGGTCTCCAAAGCGACTTCCAGGAAAGGTGCAAAGCTACACAGAGAACCCTGTCTCGAAAAACCAAAAAAAAAAAAAAAAGAATAATTGGGGCTGGACAATTACTTAGTTGGTGTTACAGTTTGAATATGAATTGCCCTCTATGGTTCCATGGGTTCATGTGTTTGAACACTTGGTCCCTAGATGGTGGCTCTGTTTAGGAAGCTTGTGGAACCTGTAGCTTGTGGAGCCTCTGTGGAGCAAGAGGGTTGCCTGCAGAGCAAGTGGGTCACCTTGCTTCCTATTTATTCTGTGCTTCCTTGAGGATGTGACCAGCCAGCTTCCTGTTCCTGCCACTATACCTTCCCTGTTACCATGGGAACACCCTGCCTGTGGCCATGGCTTCACCACCACAATGGACTCTCTTCCTCTGGAACCAGAAGCCAAAAAAAACTTTTTCTCCCCTTAGTTGTTTTTGTCAGGGAATTTTACCAGAGTAGTAGAAAAAGAAATCAAGGCAGTTTGCAAAGACCTTGCCAGGCAAGCATGTTGCCCTGAGTGTGACCCCCAGAACCCATATAATAAAGCTTGGCATGGTGGTACACACTTATAAACTCAACACTGGGAATGTAGAGACAAGTGGACCACTGGGCTCACAAGCCAGTCAGCCTAGCCAAAAGGGTAAGCCCTAGACTGGGGAGAAGCTGCTACAAAACAAAACAAAACAAAACAAAACAAAACAAAACAAAACAAAACAAAACAAAACAAAGCAAGACCAAATCAAACCAACCAACCAACCAACCAACCAACACAAACAACCAGACAAACAAAAACAAGGTGAACAGCATCTGGGGATAGACCTCTGGCCTCTACACACACACACACACACACACACACACACACACACACACACACACGCACACACACATACACACAGAGAGAGAGCACACACACACATGCACACACACACACACACACACACACAGAGAGAGAGAGAGAGAGAGAGAGAGAGAGGAACCATTGATTTGTTACTAATGATGATTTATCCACATTAAGGAAATACATCGCAATATACATAGGCATGTCTGTTAAATATCGTTCCAGCTTAGCAGAGGACAGACTTTTCATATTTCTCAAAAATGGATGATGTTTATTCTGTTTCCTGTTTTGGATACAAGAAAGTGTTGTCTCTAGAGAGCTCTCTGGGACTGGCTTTGGAGGATGGTGCAGTGGCCCCACACCCCTTGCTTGTTAGAGTTGCTGTAGAATTTAATCCTTATCCCAAGGAAGGAATGAAAAACGAGGCTGAGTGTTAAAGCATTAATCATGTTAAATCCTTTTGGGCCTAAGTAAGTGTAAATAACTAAGAGAATGTCATAATTAGATTTGGGATCTCTTCTCCTCTGTTGTACAGTACAAAGCATCAGGTCACTGGCTGGAAACACAAGTCACACTTTCTTTGTCAGGCAGAAGGGAATCTGAGTTTTCTCTTTTTCATAATTACTGGCAATGATTCCAAGAGATTCAGATCAACCCTTTATGTTCTTCAGAGGACTGCTGACGTCCAGCCATACTTTCTTGATCTTAAGTTCCTCAAATACAACAGCAGAGAACCTCCCCTCCCATCTCCCATTTCTAAACAGTTTGTCACAGGTAAGCTGAGGATGCAGACACTGGGTTTCTCACCTCTCTGCTTCCAACTTCTTTGTCATCCTTGTCTTTGTTTCCTACCTCTTCCTTCATTGGTTCTTCCTATCACCTGCCCATGTGCTCAAAATCATTTATTATATTAAAGAAGCAGAAGCCTGTTAATCACCAATGTATTTCCTTCCTTCAACATCCTTTCTTCTTGCCTTATGGAACCTTGTGACAATGTTAGTTCTCTTTCTCTCTCCTCTCTCTCTCACTCTCTCCCTCATCTTCCATTCACTTTATGATCTGTGTTTAGGAACATTTTTTTTTCCATAACCACCCCCAACAGAGACTTTCTCCCCTGGTTCTTCTGATGATCACTGCCACTTTCTTTCTTGGTAGCCGTTCACACTGCTTGCAAGTTTTCTCTTCACTTGGTCATTGGTTACACTCCCACCCTCCTTATTTTCTGCTCCCCCTCCCCTAGTACCTTCTTCTTTATATGGCTTCCTCTCCTGAGGGTGCTCATTGGTCCGTTATTCTATCTGCATTCATACAGTTTCTTGGCATTTCTAGGCTTAAATGACTGCCTGTGTGTCAATGATGGCATTCATATCTAGAGCTAGACCTTGCCTCTGAGTGCAAGGATCGTTCCTTTGTTTGCATACTGGCTCTCGCCGTAGTAGCTTATCCTTTGAACAGTCACCCTGTAATCCTCATCTTGATGCTCTTATCCTATGTCCACAATCCCAGGTGACAAAGGATCGGAATCTCCCCTCAATCTCCCACTTCCTCTAGATATCTCTCTTTACAGTCAATCAAATTTTGAATGACTTTTCTGCTTGCAAAGGGGTCCAGGGGTACCTGGAACTTATTTACTTGACTGTCTTTGTCATGGGCTTCCTGGTTCTTCAACAAGTCTTGGGAGGATCCTAGGCTACATTTTCCCACTTTCTCTATTGTGACCAAATAGGACACAATATAGATAATTGTCAGAGCTGATCTCTAGATGCCTTCTTTGAGATATTTTATTTCTTTTATTATTAATATTTACTTATTGTTAAATAGAGAGGATTCAAGAGTTCCTAGAGATGCTTGGAAGCATAAATAACTTTGGAATTTAAAGTCTGTCTGTCCATTTCATAATGACTCTAAATTTTCATATAAAAATAAACACACTGTATCAGACTACAAAGTATGGATGCTAGTACATTGGAGTTGCCTATATTAGCTGATGCACCACTATTTTCTGACAATTAACAGTTCTATAGTACTTGGCCAGTATAGTTCAGATATATTTATTAATTCATTTAACAGTTTCCAAAAACATTTAAGACATGTATGAATTGACATTTTACTAAAGGTGAAGACACTGAAGCCAGAGGGGCTGAATGGGTAGCTTTAGCTCATACAGTGGGGACTGACAGAGGTGGGACTGGATGGATGTGGTTTTTCTCCAGCTAATATAATCTTGACCACTACAGACAGATTCAAAAGGGATGTGTAAAAAGCACAATAATGGTTCCCAGAAAATGTCCAGGTCCTAGTCTCTATAATGTGCAAGTAAGTTATTCTATGTGTCAGGGAGGGGAACTCTTGTAGATACTGATAAAGTGTGTAACCAGAGATGAAGAACCTGCCCTGAATTGTCTTACTGAGTCTCAGGTAATGATGGGGCCCTTCAAAGTGAAAGACAGTGTAGAGAAGATAAAACAAATACACCATTTAGGACTCAAGGAGTCAACCCTAAGTCGCTGGCTTTGAGGATGTAAGGAGGCATAAGCCAAGGCACCTGTGATCTTATGAAGCTGCAAAGGGTAGGAAAGTGTTCTCTCCAGTGTCTTCAGCAGCACAGCCTGGCTGACACCAGGATTTCAGCTGGTGAAATAGTGAATCTGTATTGTCTTAAGCCACTGAGGTTCTGGTAACTTTGTTAAAGCAGTGTGATGTTAATGTTTAGTCTTCACTTGATTAGATTTAGAATCACCTAGGAGACACACCTCTGCTTGTGTGCTGTGAGGATATTTCCATAACCGAATAGAGAAGAAACACTCTATAAACATGGGTGGTAACATCCCATAGGCTGAGGTCTTGGACTTAGTAAAAAAGAAAAAGGATTAGAGTCAGCTGGGTACCAGGACTCATCTATCTGCTTCCTGACTGAGGATGCAGTGTGACCAGCTGCTTCCTGCTCCTGCCTCCATGTCTTTCCCTGCTGTGATAGATTGTGCCTTTGACTGGTGATCTGAAAGAAATAACCACCCAGGTGTTTTGGTCAATGGGAAATCAGCTAATACAAACAATGGAAGACTGTATGAGAGAGGGATATTCTTTTATCCTGGGAACTGCTCAGTTCTCCAGTAGTTTTGGGGAACCAAGTTTGTCAGTATGTGATCCTGTCCAGTTACTAGACTATCAATACATACTGAGCCTGACTCATTTTTCTGGTCCATCATGGTTATTTCAGAGCTGTATGTATTCTTTGGAATCTTAGGGATGTAAGTACTGATGGTTCATTCATTAAGTCTATAATGGAAATATATGTAAGTAGGTGTTTAGTTGCTGAGGCCATGTAGAAAGTAACAACCTTGTTCTCAAAAACAGCTTGGGGTTTGGGATTGCTCACTCAGTAAATTGCTTTCATATAAGCACAAGTACCTGAGTTCAAATCTCCAGAACTCTTGTAACCATCTGGCTGTGACTGTGTGTACCTGAAATCCCATCTCTGGACAAGTAGAGATGGGGAGATTTCTGATGTTTGTTGGCCAACCAGTCTAGCCAAATCTTGATCTCCAAGTTCATGAGAGACCCTGGCTCAAAACAAAACAAAACAAAACAAAAAAAAACAAAAAATAAGGAGGAGAGCAGTTAAAGAATACACCTAGCATTAACTCCTGTCCTCCACAGACACATACATATGTACATGTACACACACACATACACTCATATACACACCACCACCACCACTACCACCACCACCACCATGGTAGCAGAGGAGCAGGTGACAGAGTTTCTCCACTAGGAGAAACAGGAAGCAGAGGGAGAGATCAGAGGCAGGGGCAGGCTCTCACTGTGAAGCCCTGCCCTCAGGACCCTCCCAAAACAGCACCACTGGCTGCAGCCAGGTGTTCAGCAATATGAACTATTTGGGATATTTCAAACTGAGGTTCTTTTGACCGGACTCCCTCTTCACTAGAGTAGTGGGGACAGCCACAATGGGATGTATCTTTATGTCATATTAGTATATGTATCCTATTCTCTACTACACACTCTGTTGACACGAGGAAGCTTAGAGTCCCAACTCTGGAATGTCCACAAGAAGTGAGCATCTCTAGGGACTAGGCAAAGACCTTTGTCCCTTAGGGATCTTGCATCTCTTCCAGCTAGTAGTAGGATCGCCCACAGGTACAATGCAATTTCATCATAGGACAAGCACATACACAATTGTGCTATATTCTCCCCGGTAATAAGACTGACCTCCACAAAGGAAAGTCTGTGATAAGTTACTTTCTGTTGAGTGATTTGGAGTCCAATGCATAGGATCCATTTTCAACATTATGCATATTTTACTTTTATTTACATGATAGAGTCATTTGTTGAGTACTCCCTTGTACTGAATTCTTACACTGTGTAAAGAGAAGAAAATGCAATCATCCCCTCAAAATATTATCCTATTTCTTGGTAGGCAGGAAACAAAAAGGCTGGTCATATAAAATTGCTAATATCCAATGAGTTGTTTAACTTTTAAAAGTAAATAAATCCTTTGTGCAATTTCATATAGTGTCTATAAGAGCCAAGACAGGAAAGTAGCCACTTCTGCATAGCTCAAGTATTGGAGGTTTTTAATGTACCAAATCGCATATCATTGAGACAGAAACCAAGGCCATTCCAGTTTTGAAGTGAATGAACTGAGTTCAGAAAAAGCCAGTTCTGCTTGTGACAAATCTCAGAATCAGAGCTCCACGCAGGTCTGAACTACTCTACATTATCTGACATGTCTCACTTGAGTCTTAACTATTTGTAAGACAGGAAGGAAGAGGCAGGAGAGGGCAGTGAAATGCTTGCTATGCAAACCAGAGTTGCATGCCAGAAGCCACATTAAAAATCTGAGTGTGGTAGCACAAACCTGTGAGCCCAGTGCCGGGAAACAGAAACAGGCAAACCCTGGGGCTCCCTGGCTAGGTAGCCATATCTAAATAAAATGAGCTCCAGACGATGAGGGACCCTCTCTCAAAAAGTAAGGTGGGTAGTGTCTGAGGTTGTCCTCGGTGTTCATGTGCACATGGTCCCTCACATGTGTACCCACATGCACACAAACATGTACATATATATATGTGTGTGTGTGTGTGTGTGTGTGTGTGTGTGTGTGTGTACCCAATTACTTTTCCTATCATTTTTTAAGTTAAATTCAACTTTGTTATGAAATGAAAGCAATTTAAATAGCTCACATACATCCTCAAAAAATCTAAAGCTAGTTAAGACATAAAAATATGTTTGGGGAAAATTATCTCTGTATTTTTAGGGGAAAATATGTGTATAATATGTACATGTAAACCTGATTTTATTTCTTTGGTTAGAGGAGGACTTATTCACAGGGCTAATGGGGGTGAAAAAAGTCACAGGCCTCTTAGCAGAGAACAGGGTTTCTAACAATAGCAAATGGGCCGGTCGATAGCAAATCCATTTTAAAGCGCTCACTCATGGAGAATATCAATATCTTACTTGGTCAGTGCTCCTGTGAGATAAACAGGCACCTGGTCTTTCTGTGAGAAAAACCACATGAAAGAGCCAGACTCTTGTTTCTAAACAATTAATTGGATTATTATTGAAGCTTAATGGATCTGTTCAATGTATTCACATGAAACTGTCAAGAGGATTAGGCTAGCCATTTCCTTGGAGTGACCATCAAAATAAATGGCAGGATGCAGGAGTTTTACACAAGTACATGCAAATGCAGCATTCTGTAAACATGTTTGTGCTACACCTACGGCCTATCTGAGAGCCACTGACTGGGGCTTGCACTCACTGGGGCTTGCACAGACAGGGGCTTGCACAGACTGGGGCTTGCACAGACTGGGGCTTGCACTGACAGGGGCTTGCACAGACTGGGGCTTGCACAGACTGGGGCTTGCACAGACTGGGGCTTGCACAGACTGGGGCTTGCACAGACTGGGGCTTGCACAGACTGGGGCTTGCACAGACTGGGTCTTTGGCTTTGAACAGTAAAGGCAGACCTGGTATCCAGCTGTCCTGGGAAATATGAGCCAGTACTTGAATTATAAATGACAGCACCTAGACTCCTGGACTCTTGTGATATGTAAAATATGTAGAGTTCAAGGATCTATGTCAGCGAGATGAGGAAGACCCTGCATCACATGACTGACCAGTCAAGTTACTAAAAATAAAACAAAGCAAAAGAGATCCTCCCCTCATGGAAAAGGAATAAAGAAGAATATCATGTTTGCCTTACCCTCACAGGGTAGTCTGTCCTAGATACAGACCTCAAAAGTTGGCAGGCAAATTATTTCTTATGTTGAGAAACACCAAATTGATGTAGAGATGAAAAACGACAAATCCCTGAGAAGTTACTATTCACTCAGTACGTAATTAATTACTCCCTTGTCCCTTAAGGTAACCCCTTAAGTGGCATTCTACATGGAAGTTGAGGCAACATGATGACTTTTTCTTTTTAAAGACTAATTTTTAAATTTCTAACTATACGCATGTGTTATAGAGTGTATGCCTGTGAGTGAAAACGCCCAAAAAAAAATCCAGGGGCTGAATCTCCCTGAAACTAGAGTATAGTCTATTGTCAGCAGCCCAACATGGGCACTGGGAACAAAACTCAGGTCCTTTGTAAGAGCAATTCATACTCTTAACTATTGAGTCATCTCTCCAGCCCTGGAAATGCTGTCTTAAAGAGTCCTATGACAATTAGATGGGGTAGTATGATCAAAGCCTTATGAGTTCAATCCCTTTTATTTCATAGTTACTGTATAGATTGTGGTTAATTTACTGTTTAAAGGGTAAGACAAACCTACACTAAAAAGCTATTTGTCTGTCCACATTAAAATAAGAAGTTTGGAAATTCATTGTATTTGATTAAGGTTAGAATTTGGGGTGTGAGGCCCTCCCTCTCTAGAAGTCTTCACATTCTGTCTCAGATACTCAAATGCAGTTTAGTTGGAGGTTCTTTCCATCTCCCACCCTTTGCAAGGATGGTTCAGTGTGGTGCTAGCTTGGTCTACCACTCTGCCACTCATGAGTACAAACTGCATGCCTGATGCTTGTGTTGTAGACAAGAAGCTCAGCTCTGAGCATTGCTCCATTTGGATGCAGAATCTTATCCTGTTGGGTTTCAGGGACACGTTCTGATTGGAAGAACCCATTTTCAAGCATAGTTGCCTGTAATTCGTTGTTTTTTTTGCTCTTTTGCTCTTTGTTCTTTGGCCCTTTTAGGGGGCCCACCACCCAGCTGCCAAGTAAATACACACAGAGACTTATTATTTACAAATACCTGTCCTTAGCTTGGCTTGTTTCTTGCTAGCTTTTCTTAAATTATCCCATTTACCTTTTGCCTCTGGGCGTTTACTTTTCTCTGCTTCTGTGTACCTTTCTTTACTTCTTACTCCATGACTTGCCGTGTAGCTGGGTGGTTGACCCCTGGAGTCTTCCTCTCCTCCTCTTTCTCTCACTCCTCCATCCTCTCAGATTTCTTCCCCCATTTATTTTCTCTGCCCACCAGCCCCACCTATCCTTTACTGCCAAGCTATTGGCTGTTCAGATCTTTATCAGCTCAATCAGGTGTTTTAGATGGGCCAAGTAACAAATCTTCACAGAGTTAAATAAATACAATATAAAAGAATGCAACACATCTTTGCATCATTAAACAAATGTTCCACAGCATAAACAAATGTAACACATCTCACAATAATATTTTTCAACAGTTGCCAGATTCTAGATTCTAGTATAGATTCTCATCTGTGTACAGTGGGTATTTATTTGACAGAAAGTTTCAGCTTTCTTCACATATATGCATATGTATGGCTTAATAAATATTATGCTGAGTGCCTAAGGCCATTTTCAAGCAAGTACAGAATGTAGTTGGGGCACAGTTCTTTCCTTCCCTGCTGCCTTCCACTTTCTCAACCTGCCCGTCCCACGAGAATACTTTGTTCCTCTAGGTACTTTGTCTTCTACTTTCCTGTCACCTGTGCATGCGTGCTATGTATTTACAACATCTAGGGTGCATGCGTGAGAGAAAATGTGATATTTGTCTTTCTGGGACTGGCATAATTTATTTATACGATCACATAATACCTTCCCATGACATTTAGGTCAGGACAAGTTTCTGAATGAGTTGGTAAAGGGTCAAAGCTGAGAGTGTCTCTGATGTCATGGTAATAAGCACTTATGTTGATATCACAAAGAACTGAGATATTTTTGTCATAAGAATAAAAGGGATATATGCAAACAGAAGTAAAACAAGAACTTTGTGACCTAAAATTTGAATTCAACTACCTTAGGATATACCGATTGTTTTGACTTACAAATTGCTTAATCTGTACACTCACCTAAGTATCTACAGAGGCCTAGAATCAATAGTCAAGGAGAATTGAGCACCTTAGGGGCAGATTGAAATGTCTAAGCACTGTCCTTTGCTAAATGGAACTGACACTCTACATAACTGATTCCAGGTTGAGGAAAGTGAACATACATGATAAGTCTTAGTGTTTTATCAAAATGAAAAATTTTATGTTATCAAAGAACTGGCCATCTCCTGTGACCAGATTGGTGCCTAGCTCAATTGTTATCAGAGAGGCTTCATCCAGCAACTGATGGAAACAGATGCAGAGAACCACAGCCAAACATCAGGCAGATTTCAGGGAATCCTGCAGAAGAGGAGGAGAAAGGATTGTAGGACCCGGAGGGGTCAAGGGCACCACAAGAAAAATCACAGAATCAACTAATCTTTCCTCATAGGGGCCCCCAGAGACTGAACCACAACCAGGGAGCCTGCCTGGGTCTGTGCAGTCAGCCTTCCAGGGACTGTGCATAGTCAGTCTTCTATGCCATGTCCTTCTGTATGTTTTGTCCATGTTCTCGCTGCAAGAGCACACTAGAGACTGGACTATGTATGAGGAAGAAGGTAAAAAGAGTGTATTTTTTACAGTTCTGGAGGCTGAGAAGTCCAAGATCAAACTTTCAGAGAGACCACACCACAGCACATGGCAAAACATCACAAGGATGTCAAGGGCAAGAGGTGCTGGTTAACTTTTCCAACAAATGCACTCTTGTGGTAGGAAATCCATCCCCATAATTATGTTATTAATTCATTTTTAGAAGGCAGGCCCTTCTGACCTAATTATCTTGCAAAGATACCTCCTCATAATACTGTTATGTTAGGGGTCTAGTCCTCTATGTGTAACTTTGGGGACCCTGTTCACACCATAGCAGATGGGATTTCCATTTCCTCCTTTTTTTTGTGGTAATTGGTGTTCACATATATTTGCATATCAGATTTTCCTTACCTAATAATTTATGATAGACGCAGGCTGCTCTCATGCCTTGGCTATGAACAGTGTTTCTATGAAGGAGGGGACACAGAGAAGCAACTCAACGCAGCAGTTTCATTTCTTCGGATTCAGTATGAAGTATTCTTTGCATTCTTGTGACCAAACATCTGACAGGAAGCAACTTGATGCAAGAAGAATTCATCTGGTCTCATGGTTCCAGGGTATTAGTCTATCATGATGGAAAGGTGTGATGGCGGGTGGGGCTCATAGCTGCGGTGTCAGGGACACATCTCATGTTGCCCAGGAAACAGACTGTAATTCACCTGGAAGCTGAGCCAGGATATTATCATTATGATCTGACCCACAGTGGCCCACTTCCACTGGTTAGGACCCACCTCCTGAAAGTTCCACAGCTTGTCAAAACAGCACTACCAGCTGAGGACCAAGTGTTCAAACACCTGAGCTCGTGGGGACATTTCACATTCATGGTACATGTGTATATATGATGCATGATGTATGTACTATTTTAATTATTTAGGTCCCACCATATGTTTCCCATATGGCGGTGCCACTTTTCATTCTTTCTAATGAAACTGCACAGGCTTCCCCTTTCACTATTTCCTGACAACATTTGGCATCTCTTCTTCATTTAATGAATAACCTCTATCAGGCATGAAGTGATGGCTCCTTGTGGTTTGAGTTTTCATTTGTGTTTGTCTGATGACTTGTGATTCTATATACCTATCCATATACCTGTTAGCTATTTACATAACTCTTTTGGGGAAAAAAACATCTATTCTGGTCTTTTGTTCAATAGTTAGTCAGGTATTTCTTTTCTTTTTCTTCTTTGGTAACTATTGAGTTGATTGAGTTCCTTAGATATTTGGATCATAACCCCTTATCAGATATATGACTACAAATCTTTCCTCCTACTCTGTAGGGATTTTTTTTTCATTTTGTTGATATTTCCCTTTCAAATGCAGAGTTTATTTCTAGTTTCTTATTGTTGTGTGTGATTTTGATGCCCTGCTGCCCTCTCTCATAATTGCAAAGACCTTTTATTAGTTTTTTTTTTAAATTTCATTCTTATAAGTTTTTAGTCAATATTGAGTTGATTTTTTGCATGTGTCATAGGTGAGGCTCCAATTTTATTCTTTCGCATATGATTTCTTGTTTTCCAGCTTCACTTATTGACAGTGCCACTCCCTGCTCCAAGGTATGTTCTTGCTGTTTCTGTCAAAAATTAGTTGATCATATTCATGTCCATTTATTTCTGGTTATCCCTTCCATTCCTCTTAGCAGCATGTCTGTTTTCAATGCCAGCATGGTACTGCTTTGATTAAGTAGTTTGTAAAAATAATTTAAAACTGGGAAGTGTAACATCTTCAGCTTGTTCTTGTTCAAGATTAAATTTGTGGCTCAGTACAAATTTAAACATGTTTGTCTCCTTTGATGTGAAAAATGTCATGATAATTTTGAGAGGAATTGCTTTGAATCTGTAGACTTATTTTGGCAGTATAGGTATTTTAACCATTTTAATTGATTTGTCTTATAAAGTTTCAATTTGTGCCATTTCCATTTCTTTTATTCATGATTTATAATCCCCCCTTAGTTAAGCTTATTTGTTTGTTTGCTCTTTGTTTTTTTGAGAGAAAATCTCTCTATATAGCCCTAGCTGGCTTGGAACTCACTATGTAGAGCAGGCTGGCCTCAAACTCATAGAGATCCATCTGCCCCTGCCTCCCAAATGCTGAGATTAAAGGTGTGTGCCACCATGCCTGGCCCTAAGTACTCTTGATGCTATTACAAATGATATTGTTTTCTTAAAAATTTTGACTCTGTGTTGATAGAGCAGAAAAATACAATTGTGCTTGGTCTGTTGATTTTTGTGTTGTATAGCTTTACTAAATTTATTAATGATAACAATTTTGGTGGGGTAATTAGAGTTTTGTACATACAATATCATATGCAGGCAGATTTCATTCCAATTTGGATGGCTTTTGTCCCTCTTCCTTGCCAACTTGTTTTGGCTGGGACTTCCAGGATTATGTTGAATAAAAGGGAAACTTGGCATCCTTTCCTTATTTCTAATCTTAGAGGAATAGCTGTTACATTTTCACCATTGAGTTTGATGATGCCCCTGGGCTTGTAATGCATGTTTTTTCTTATATTTAGATTCATTTTCTCCATTCTTAGTATGATTGATTGATTGATGACTGATTGAGACAGGCTCTCACTATATAGCTCTGACTGGCTGGTCTGGAACTTACTGTGGAGACCAAACTGTCCTCAAACTCACAAGGATGCAACTGCCTCCTTGAATGTTCCTTTTGAATCTATTGAGATGATCCCATATGTTTTTCACTCATCATTCTCTTAATGTTTACTATCATGTCTATTGATCTGTATGTGTCTGGCCATTTCGCATCTGACAGACAAACTCTACTGGGTTATGGTGAATGATCCTTGAACATATTGTTGATTTCGGCTTGCTGGTATTTTGTTGAGAGATTTTGCCTGCGTTTACATCAAGTATGTTGGCTAGCAAGTTTTTCTTGTCCTGTCCTTGTCTGGCCAGCTTTGGTATGAAGGTGATTTTAGACTTGGAATGAATTTAAAAGAATTCTTAGTTCTTCAAACAGTTAAAGAGTTTAAGAATTAACACTAAGTCTTCTTTAACATTTTTTTTTTTTTTTTGGAGAAAACCCGTGAAAGCATCTGGTCCTATTCTTTCCTTCATTAGGGGCTTTTTGACTAGAGCTTTACTTTATTTCTTCACTATTTGTTCAGAGTTTTCTATTTCTTTATGACACACTCTTGACATATCTGTTTCTCAGAATTTATCCTCTAATTACAGCCACTCTGTCTTATGGTCTTCTTACCTGCTTTCCTTTAATTAATTGATAATGATTAATTTAAAGTTTCTGCATAGGTTGAATATTGGATAAGTTTGAGTAATCATTGCAAATTTTGTTGGTTGTTTTATAATGTAAATGAATAAAAATGATGAACAAATGCCCTGATTGATGTATGACATTTCCTCTAAAGTGGCCAATCAAAGCAAAAAGTGGGGAACATATTTAAAACAAGATAGGTGACATATTGATAACTTGATTAGCCCAGTTTCTATTGCTATAATAGAATGCCTGAAGCTAATGCTTTACAAAGGAATGTTTATTTGACTTATAGTCATGAAGGATGAAATTTCAGCACCAGGTGGTCCTTGGTGAGGGTTACTCAGAGCAAGGCACAAAGGCAGGAGTGTGTACGAGGAGGCAGAGTCCAAATGCCAGCCCCCAAATCACTTCATTTCAACAGTGGATCCCTTTTCTGCCTTTTCCTGATTGGAGAGAGTACCAGCAGATCTGTTTGTGGGATGTGAATCTTTGCATTAACAGGGCTTGGGAACCCCTATGGCTGTCACACAGTAGGAGCTGTCAGTTCCTGATTAACTTCAGCAGGTACAGAGACCCTTGCCAGGGAGCTGCCCCCAAATCCAGCAGCCCCATTATTTATGTGCTCCTTATTTTTTTAAATGGTACTGGGACTGGGGAGATAGACGGCTCAGTTGGTAAAGTGCTTGCTGCACAGGCACTGATTCCTGAGTTCGGATCCCCAGATCCCATATGAAAAGCTGGTGCAGTGACACATATCTGGAATCCTAGTGTTTGGGGTGTGGGGAGGAAGAGGAGGATCCCTGGCCGGTTAGTCTGGCTGAATTGTTGAGTGTTGAGGTTCAGTGAGAGACCCTGTCTCAAAAACAAAGGTTGAGAACAGCGTTGAGGAACACACTGGGTGTCGACATCTGAAATCTGCACACTGCACACGTATGAGGACATATATACATGTACACTCATGTACACATAAACACATTATATGATATCATTTGACATTTCAGCAACAAAAAAATGAATGGGGCCTGTCTCTAGTCTAGTTCTTACAGAGACTCTAAGGAGGCATCTATTTTAGTCTAGCTGTTAACACAGAAGCAGCCATAGTGAACTTCTTTCTAGGGTCATTATATTTGTGATTCAGGATCATGTCCTCTAAGCAAAGTCAGTTTTGAAAATTCACGTAATGGTGGTTTGTATAGGTGACCACTCTGTTATAGACTGACTTCTGGTATAGCAACACAGTATATCTGAACATTGTAATGTTCAAGGAACTGGGTTGCTGGGTGATTGTGACACTGTAGGAATAAGCCACCCTAACACTGGGTTTTTTCAGGTCAAATACATATATAAACTTCTTCAACCACCACCCCTTCCACTCCAGAAACTTGAAGCAGATGGTAGTGAGTTACTTTGGGCTACTGCTGGCCCTGTTCTATGTTAAGCCCACCACATGTCTAGTCTTCCTTGGTTCTCATTAAATCCTTCACGGCTCACATTATTTTGTTATAGTTAAAGGTGAGCAATCTGTGAGCAGAGATCTTCCATAGCTCACCACCATCATCGCATAAATTCGGAGTGGCTTCTGAACAGAGCCACTTTGCAGAAATAAAAGACCATATTGATCTGGTTAAAACACATAAAATCAAGAAAGGTTGGACTTAGTGTTTGGAATTCCCCAAATCAGGGAAGTTACTACCAGACATGATTAAAGATGAGTAATTTATTTGCTGTGTGTAAACATGCTCTTCTTTTAGTTAGAAAATTATATTGTATCATCATAATCCATATTTAAAATGTGATATATACATCAGTTTCAGTTGGATTCCTCCAAATCCTGTACATGATGTCTTCATGTATGTACATGATGTCTTCAGCAAAAGGGTTTTTACCTTCAAGTTCTAGGAAGCGACCAGGGCAATGGCATTGGCCTGCATTGTTTGGGACTCTTGGGCTCTTCTGACCAACTATTGGAAGGAGGTTTCCCTCGGCTGGCATTAGAGTTTTGTTATATAGTCGATGACTCTTGTAAAAGCTTCAACACCCTTCATGGAATAACTCCATTTATAGTGTGTGTGTGTGTGTGTGTGTGTGTGTGTGTGTGTGTGTAACAATTACAGAAGAAAAGGTGATGTATTTAAAAGGAGGAGACATGGGAGGAGGTGGAGGGGAGAGAGGTGGACATGATAGAAATACGGTGCTCATGTGTGAACTTCTCAAAATAATGTTGTCTTTCCACACTTATGATGACAGTAATGTGTGTATATAAAATGTATAAACTGTATGTAAAACACAATGCAGAAGCAAGAAATATTATGAGGTTAGTTCCCTTTCTCATTAAGTCTGTCATAATCACCTTATAGTAAGGCCTCCATATAGTTTCAAACAAAGAATATTCCCCCTCTTGAACAAAAATACCAGTTTTTGTTTGTATTGAACTTTATCTTTTTCCTAGGATCTGCAGGCTCTGTATTCTATAAGGCTGTATGGCTGTTAGTAATAACAAGGTTTTTGACAGTGATGGCAAGATTCAGGGATGTTGATGAAGTGATACCTTATGGAATGTGTCAGCTTCCATTGCCAGAACTGTGCAGAGAGTAGGGAACTGGCAATGTCTTCTCTTCTTAGTCTAGTGTGATCCATTTGAGAGTGAGTGTCTTCTTCCTGCTCCCGGACAGCTGTGTAGACAGAAGATCAGCTGTGTAGATGGAGAATCTGGTGAGTAAATGTGGGCAAGTTGAACAAGTTGTACAAACCACTACTTGCACTGACTTGAACAGAGACAGGTAGAGAGCTAAATGCATCTATTTATAATTTAATATGTGTCACTTTCAAAATAACTATTTTCAAACCTTCTCCCAACAGGGAGCCAAAGGGAGGCCACTAGACCTTATTTTACATTAAAAAATGATTTATTTTATTTTGAGTGTGTGTGTGTGTGTGTGTGTGTGTGTGTGAGAGAGAGAGAGAGAGAGAGAGAGAGAGAGAGAGAGAGAGAGAGATTGGATCCTCTCCTGGCACTGGTGGCATTGAGCTGCCCAGGGTAAATCCTGAGAACCCAGTTCCGGTCCTCTGGAAGAGCAGTAAGGCTCATATTTGCTGAGTCATCTGTCTGGTTTTCCTTTTCCCTTCCTTTCTTTTTTCTTTTCTTTTCGTCCCCTTTCTTATTCTTTTTCTGTTTTTTAACATGTTATTTGCATATGATAATATTGACTATGATGGCATTACATTTGGTCTAAGACCTCTAGATTTTGGCTTCCTCATGTTCTCTGGCTTAAAACACTACATGTTTTCCACTTTCCATGATATTTTCTGTCTTTATTGGGTTTTCTTCTACTAGGTTTGACTCTGTCTCCATGCCTTGCCATATCTTAATTCCTCTTTAACCTGGGATTTTCATGTATTCTAGAAACTTGCTTCTCTGAGTTCTATTCAACATTTCCCATTGCTTGCCTGAGTACAGGGAAAACCCGGATTTTCTCTGTGCTCCCTGTAATCACCATCAAGCCCTCCCCCAATGATCTTGTTAAGGTCTGGCAAAGTGAGGTGTTTTGTCTCTGGGCTGAGTTTCTGTACTTGGCTCCAGGGCCTTACTGTGCATGGAAACCAGGAGCCCTGTAACAGCATCCTGTGTTGGAGCTTCGAATTATAGTCAGATTCTTCAATGACCGACTATCCCAGTCCCAGTGCTAGTCATTGGTTCCAATCACATCTTAGGAGCATTTTACTTTTTTTTTTTTTTTTTTTTTTTTTTTTTTTTTTTTTTTTTGGTTTTTCAAGACAGGGTTTCTCTGTGTAGCTTTGCACCTTTCCTGGAATTCACTTGGTAGCCCAGGCTGGCCTCGAACTCACAGAAATCCACCTGCCTCTGCCTCCCGAGTGCTGGGATTAAAGGTGTGTGCCACCACCGCCCAGCACATTTTACTTTATATCTGCAAAGTTTAAAGGCAAGTGGCTAAGTGATTCTGAAATTAAGTTGTGGATATAAAATTGGTTGTTTATTTGATGTTTGGATTGATAATTGTGTGGAAACTCAGCCTCAGTTTCAAAGCTCTTCAACCATGAAACACTCATTTAATAAGCAGCTATTGAGGAAACACTATATCCCAGGTCAGGGGTGAGACTGGAATAGAAATGTACTTGGTACTTGTTCCATTTTTGATCCTCTTACTAAGCCTGGAAACTATGGAGCCAGAAGCTTAGGAAGTCAATAGGTGAGGGAGCAAGGTCTTGGGACTGTTTGTAACTTGCCTAAGACCTTTAGATACCTAGTTATGGCACTAGGACATGAGTCTATGACTTCTGTCCATCACTACACTGAATGGTGACCGTCAGGCCCTTCTGCAGACCACATAAGGTATTATAGTGTAATGTGACTCAGAGTCCACCAGGTCTTTTTCTCTAAATGAGTCTGTCACTAGAAGCCTGTCCATCACCATGGTAGGATGAACCAGAGTATGAGCCTTTCTCTTCTTCTAGTACTAGAGGCAAGATGCAGATGAAGGTGATGACATCCATAATTCCAGTGTGACTCTTCCTCTTTGTTCCAATTCCTAGGAGGCAACAGGAGAGGTGAGAACCGGAAGACAAGCAGGGCCAAGCTGTGAATCTCATTGTCTGTGCTCTTTGCTCATGTGGATAAATTAGCTGTAGTCAGTGCTCACACAGTCTCATCATCTCTGATCCTGTTTCCTCCTTGGTGAAACAGATTGTTATACAACACTTTTTGTTTTGGGTTTTTTTGTTTGTTTGTTTGTTTTTGAGGCAGAGTCACATGTATTCTAGCCTTGCCTCAAACTCCCTGTGTAGTTGAGGGTGGCATTGAACTCTTGATCTTCCTTCTCCTACCTCCTGAGTGCTGGGATTACAGCATGCACTACCTTGCCCACCTTCTGTGGTGCTGGGGACTGAACTTGGGGTTTGTACATGCTAGACAAGCACTCCACCAACTGAGCTATGCCGCCAGCTCTACACTAGAACATTTTAAAAGTCTCTTTAGACTTTCATCCTGTGACTGTAAGAAAAGGAAGTAAAAGATGGAAGGACAGGACAGAATAGCAAGGGTGGGTGGAGCTTCTCTGAGGATAATTGGTTTGTTGCCTTTTCTCCTATCCAGACAAAGAGTCTCTATTTTACTGGAAGATATATGAAATAAAACAACATTACTTTTTGGAGCAACATTTAATATTATCTTCAGGGTTGAAAAATCAATATAGCCTAAAATCAAGAAATGTTCCTTTTCTAGATAAATACCAAGATGAAACATCCTCACGTATAACAGGAGACTCCTGTTGGAATGTTGCTAGCAATACTGGAATAGAAAGGAAAATTGGCACATCACTCGACTGTCCACAAGGAAGAATAGATACACAAATTGTCTGGAATGAAACAATTACAGTGTTTTCTTCTGCTCTTTGTGCTGTCTCAGTTAGGGTGCTGGCTACTATTTATGTCAACTTAATCCAAGCTAGAGTCACTTGGGAAGAAGAAACCTCAGCTGAGAAAGTGTCCCCACCAGACTGGCTGGTGGGCAAGCCTGTGGAGCATTTGTGTTAACTGATGAGTGATGTAGGAGGAACCAGTCCATTTTGGGTGGTGCCACCCATAGGCAGGTGGGTCTGGATAAAATCAGGCTGAGCAAGCCAGTAAGCAGCATTCCTCCACGGCCTCTGCTTTAGTTCCTGCCTTCATGTTGCTGTCATGAGTTCTTGCCCTGACTTTCCCCAGTGATGGAGTATGATCTGAGAGTTGTGTGCTATGGGATGTCTTTCTGTATACTGTGAATGTGTGTTGCTCTGATTGGTTGATGAATAAAGCTACACTGGCCTATGGCAAGGCAGTTTAGAGGCAGGCAGGGAACCCAAGCAGATATACTTGGAGAAAAAATGAAATGAGGGAGATGCCAGCCTGCCGCCCAAAGAGCAACATGCCAGTTGACCGGTAAAGCCATGGAACATGTGGCAAAACATAGATTAATAGAAATGGGTAATCCAGCACTCAGGAAGCAGAGCCATGTGGATCTATGTGAGTTCAAGGCCAGCCTGGTCCGCAGAGCAAGATCCAGGACAGGCACCAAAAACTACATGGAGAAACTCTGTCTTAAAAAAACAAAAAACAAAAAAAAAACAAAAAACAAAACAAAATAAAACAAAACAAAAAAAAGAGCTAGCAAGAGGCCTGCCATAGGCCATACAGTTTGTAAATAATATTAAGCCTCTGAGTGATTATTTTATAAGTGGCTGTGGGATGGGTGGGGTGGGGGAAGGCAGGCAGATGTGGGGCTGGGTGGGACCAGAGAAACCTTCCAGCTATAGATATAAGCTGAAACAAACCTTTCTAACGCAGTTGTTTTTGGTCATGGCGTTTTATCACAGCAATAGAAACTCCAGCTAAGACACTGGTTGAGCTTCTCTCTATGACAAATGTGTACCAACTGTGTTCCCTCTGCTGGCCATTGTGTCAGCGGGGTGATAAGTATATCCCCATGGCTTAATGTACACTGTAGCTCTCCTGTCCTCATAAGGCGTCTCATCCTTCCGCTTTCTTTGATCATTCATTCAGTCTTCACTTCTGTGAAGTTGCTGGAGGCCCACAAAAATTTTAATACTATTTGTATGCAGTTTAATTGTTCTTGTGCATTTACTGTCCTATCATATTGAAGAAGCTGTTGACTAATGTAAGATCATGGCAACTTATTCATAGTTTTTTTTTCCTAAGTGCTTATACACTTTAGCTTTCACATTTAGTCTGTAAAACATCTTAAACTAATTTCTGCATGTGGTGTGAGGGAGAGGAACAATTTCAACCATTTTGGTATTCAGTTGTGGTATCACTAAGTAAAATAATACTTTTCCCTCCATTGTCTTGTTTTACCATAACTGGTTGGAATTGTGCTTTTCACCTATTTTTCTAGTTCACTTTAACTTGAATCTCAATCGAGAGATTTCCCACATCAGATTGACCTGTGGGTGAGTCAGTGGAAGATGGTCTTGCCAGGTGATCATGAGCTTTAAAAGAAAGTCAGCTAAGCATGAATCTTGAGCAAACCAGCAAGCAGCCCTCCTCCATGGTCTCTGTTTCAAGTTTCTGCCTGAGTTCCGGTCCTGGCTTTTCTCAGGGATGGACTGTCAGCCGTCAGCTGAAATAAACCCTTTCCTCCCCCAAGTTAGTTTTGGTTGTGGTGTTTGTCACAGTGCCAGGATGGAACTAGACCAGACATAATAGTATATTTCCAGACCTTCAATTGTGTTTAGTATATCTGTACATCTCTCCTGCGCAGGTACTAGCCGTCTCGATTACTGCTTTGCAATAAGTTTTGAGATCAAAAAGTGTGAGTACTTCAACTTTGTTCTTTATTAGCTTCTTTCTTTTTTTCTGCCTGCCTGCCTTCCTTTGCCCCCTCCTTCCCTCCCTCCTTCCCTCCACCCTCTCTCTTCTCTCTCTCTCTCTCTCTCTCTCTCACCCTCTCTCTGTTTTTCTTCCTCTCTTTCTTTCTTTGTTTTCTGAATCCTTTATGTTATACCTATTAAGTTTTAAGTCAGCTGAGTAATTTCCAAGAAAGCTGGAATTTCAGTAAGGATTCAACAGGGATTGCTTTGAATCTGCAGCTCAGCTTAGAGTTTTTTAGTTACAACAAAATCAAGTCTTTAAGCCCAAAACATGACATATGCTCCTATTTTTTTCATACACCATTTATTGTCTCTCAACTTTGGTGTTTATTTTTTATTATGCACATTTAGTCTTTTGTTTGTTCAATTTGTTCCTAAATATTTTATTTTTATTATCTCTGGTGAATAGAATTATTTTTAAATTTTTTCACATTGTTCCCACTAATATAAGTAATCAACATACTGATCTTATCATCTTGCTCACTCGTTTATGAAGTCTTGTAGGGGCTGCCTGTTCACACAGTCTAAGTCCTTGGCTTCTCATCTCAGGGGTTCTTAAAATTTTCTTGACATAAAATCTGTAGGGCGCATGACATTGTTCTCTGTTTTTACACTAGGAAATTACCTTAATAATTTACTCAGGATAATTCCAAAAGTATTCCTTGTAGCTGGAGGGCTTCTCTCCAGGTTCCCCAAGCCCCGCAGCCCCACAATCCACTTATAAATAATCATCAGACGTTTATCACTTATACTGTTGCCATGCAGCTTCTCTAACTGTTTTTTTTCTTAATTAACCATTTTTATAATCTATAGCTTGCCAGTGCTGTGGCTTACCGTCTCTACATGCTTTCTCTCGTTGCTGCAGTCTCTCTCTCCAGCTTCTGCTTCAGCATTCTCTCTCTTGTACCTACTCCTGCCTGGTCATTGCCATCAGTGTTTTATTTACATAGAGTGATATCCACAGCAATTCCTCTCTTTTTTTTTAAGTGTTCTTTATGGACTTCTCTTCCTACTCTTCCTTCTCTCCCCCTCCCTCACTCTCTTGTCCTTGTTGGTTTTTTTTTGGGTTGTTTATTTATTTATTTGTGAGGCAGACTCTACCTATACAGCCCTGGTTGCTCTGGAACTCCTAGGTAGACCAGGACACCCCCAGATTCATGGCAACCTCTTATCTCTGTCTCCCCTGTGCCGGGATTACAGGCTTGTGCTGCCACACCTGGCTCTATAGAGAGATGTTCCTCTTTATGGCTTTCACCACTGATTGTAAAAAGCTTGTCTTATCTTTGAGGGGAAATGACAGGTTATTAATAAAATCACTTAATTACTTGATGCATGTCTAGTTGCAGTTCTTATAATTCTCTAAGTAAATTTTGGTAGTTTTTGCTTTGAGAATTTTTAGTTATGTCTATGACATTGTTTGGTTTTCCTGATGCATGGTGTCACTTCGAGGGGTTGCATGCCTCTGCTGGAACATGGTTGGTCAAGAGACATCCAGTTACTGCCCTAGCCATTCACCTCACTTTTGCTGGGCTCTACGTCCTGAAGAAAATCATGCCTCCATGCTACCTCCGGCCACTGTATACTTGTGCTCAATAGACACACCCTCTTCTAAGACTCATGACAGCCATCATCTGATCCTGGTGCTTGGTTTTTATCTGGCCAAAACTGTATTTTTATTACATTTTGACTTCTACAACAAAAATTGCCCTTATTACTAAAGTGCAGTTATATTTATTCCCATTTGTTGTGGGGGCAGTCTAGCCTAAGAATGGTGCTGGTATCATCTGAAAGATGATAGTGATCTCCAGCTCTAATCCTTTGTCAAAGGCTATAGTATCCCATTATCTTCCTTCTCTGTGTGTGAGTGCACGTGTGTGTGTGTGTGTGTGTGTGTGTGTGTGTGTGTGTGTGTGTGTGTATTCATGTGTGTTTCCATTTGCATTTGCATATGCTGGTGCGCATGCATGTGTATTTGGCTCCCCAGTGCTAGGATGACAGATGCTCACCACCATGGTTACTGGGGATCGGAGCACAGCTTTCTGTGTTTGCATGTAAGCATGTTAACCGACTAAACCATCACCCCTATCCTACCTCACTGGGTTTCTGAGGGGATCGAATTTGATCCACTTCAGCTCCTCTGGCACAGCACTGGCAGAGTGAACTGTTCAGGCTTGTAGACTCAGGAAGAGAATCTTGGCTCTGGGATCTCAGCCACAGAAAGATGAGTTTTTACTTCCCCCGTGGCCCCGTTCCAGATCCTCTTTGTTCTGAGTCCACTGTAGCTTCTCACAGTAAGTCCTAGATCTTAGCAATAAGAAGCGCCCGGGCCCACACACTCTCTTCTTGAGTCTCTTGCCTCTTTGAAAAGTCATGTTTCAGCCCATTTCATTTTCAAGCACGTATGCACATTGCAGGCTCAATTAAGAGGGCCAAATCGGCACAACAATTATGGCGCCCGCCGCCGTCTCATGGCAAAAACAACTCAAGAGCTCAGCAACTTTATTAAAATTTTAAAGGAGTTGATCCTCTGGGAAGCGTTCCTATTAATTAAACAAAGGTGGAAGAAAATGAGCTTCACACTTATTTTCAGCCGGGAAGAAAGTGGCCTGCAGCAGGGATGCAAAGGATATGTGTGAATACAGGCAGCAGCCTCTCTTCTCAGGCTGCTGGGTGGGCGCGATTTCAAGTCCTTTATCTGCAAGGCACTCTGGGCCAGTTTTGTTCAGTCTTTTTTCTGGGGGTCTTTTATGAGAGGCATTTTCCAGAAGTCTGTGGATTTTTAACCCTTGAAGAACCAGGCACCTGCATAGCAAACGGATGGCCAGGATTTCATTCCCCTCAAGTTCAGTAGTAGGACAGTATGGACAAGACAAGAGGGTGAAAAATTGCCTGGTGGAAGAGGCAGATGGTCATAGACAAATTAGAGAATTTAATTCTTTTGTTCCCCATCACCACTACATCTATTCTCTCCATCAGTAGAAACATGTTTCATGCAATTCTGCACTTATGGGTGACTTATGGGGTATATAATAAATGCATCTAGGATACTTGCTTTTCCAGACATACCTACAAATAACATGCTTCTGCTCATGTAGATTCTTATTAGTTGTTTTTCTCATTGCTGTGTTCAAACACCTTACAAAAGCAACCAAAGGAAGGAAGGTTGAGACTGCCGTTCATCACGGCAAGGAAGCCATGACAGTAGGGTCTTTAGGAGGCAGCTGGTCACATGGCAACCACAGTCAGGAAGCAGCGAGAGATGAGGGCTGGTGCTCAACTTCCTGTATCCTTTTTATATAGTCAAGGACTTCAGCCCAGAGAATGATGCCAACTATATTTAGGATGATTCTTTCTTTTTCAATTAACAAAATTAGAAAATCCATTTGCAGACATGTTCAGTGATTTATCTCCAAGGTGATTCTAGAGCCTGTCAAGTTCACAATCAATATTAGCTATCACATGGACCATAAATAATTCATATAGTGTGTGGATCCTGGAGAGACATAAAAGTTTCTGAGTCCTCAGACCTCAGTCTCTGGAGTTTGTAACCATCTGTACCAAGTAGAGCAGCAAAGTCATGCTTGGGCACCTGGCTGTGGGCTCTTTGTACCTTTACCCATCAACTGACCAAATAAGAACATAAGAGCAGGAACATGTGTACCTGTGTTGAACAAGGACAGGGAAAAGCAAAGACTGGGAATGACCTGTATCCACTCTCCACTGGAAGAAAGGAGTTGTAACCTAAGTTGACAGAAATCTACAGAAAGCTGAAAGAGCAGTTGTAAGGAAAAGTCTATGTCACTGAGGTCCTCATGAGAATCTGACATACCTGCCCTCTGCTTTAAAATTTCTCTAATTTAGTCACTTACATTTTTTAAAATTTATGTGTATTTGTGTGTAGTTATATACACATGAATGCAGTGTCCACAGAGACCAGAAGAGGGAAGAAGTCAAAGTGGGTGCTGAAAACCAAACTCGGGTCTTACAAGAACAGCAAGCACTCTTAATCACTGAGCCATTTCTCCAGTCCCAAGATGAAGGGTTTTGCTTTGAGACAGGTCTTACTATGCAGTCCGGGCTGACCTGGAACTTGGCATATAGAGCAGTGTGTCCTCAAATTCAGAGATTTACCGACCTTTGCCTACCTAGCGCTAGGATGACCAGCATGTATCACAATATTTATCCCACCCTGAGCTTGAAAATCCGACCAAAGCAAAGACACTTGAGATTGCTAGACAAGATCTCTACTTGAGCCACTGTCAGGTGACATCTTTTAAGAGGAGCAGTAAGAGCTATGCATCTGAATTAATCAAGGGAGTCAATGGTTCCTCTAGAGTGAAGGAACTTTAACACTCCAGGGAAATGCTCTATTGGTGGTAGAGGTTGAAGGCAAGCTGTAAGTGTATAAAGATAGGTAGCGTGTGAAGACCCCTGGGAAGCTTTACAGCAGAAAAGGGTCTAAAAGTAGGAAGACTCAGGCCGGGCGTTGGTGGCGCACGCCTTTAATCCCAGCACTCGGGAGGCAGAGCCAGGCGGATCTCTGTGAGTTCGAGGCCAGCCTGGGCTACCAAGTGAGCTCCAGGAAAGGCGCAAAGCTACACAGAGAAACCCTGTCTCGGGGAAAAAAAAAAAAAAAAAAAAAAAGAAAAGTAGGAAGACTCAAACACTGAAAAGTTAACTAGTAATCGTTAGTGGACGAAAAGAAAACCATCTAAGTCTTGTTGGAACCCCTTGCCATGCAGAGGGCATAAGAAAGAGCTTAGGCCTTTTAAACATAAACTCAGTATACAGACTGACATCTTCTCACTCAGGCTTTGTGTCAGGAGAAGTATGAGCCCTCTTTTATTCATTTACTTCCAGCATGTGCAGTGCTAAATAAATTCTTTTTTCTTCCTTCCTTCCTTCCTTCCTTCCTTCCTTCCTTCCTTCCTTCCTTTCTTTCTTTCTTTTTTTTTTCTTTTTGGTTTTTTGAGACAGGGTTTCTCTGTGTAGCTTTGGTGCCTGTCCTAGAACTTACTCTGTAGACCAGGATGGCCTCGAACTCACAGAAATCCACCTGGCTCTGCCTCCTGAGTGCTGGGATTAAAGGTGTGTGCTACCACTTCCCGGCTAAATAAATTCTTAATTAGTGTAATGTTCATCAAGTCAACAATCCCCAAACAGACAAAAGATCACAAGATTTCTATGAAGATGCACAGATCACAGAGGATCCTAAAAACCTAAACCACATGTGGTAACAAAATGGTTAGGTGCCGTGGATTTTGCTCTTATGTCTTCACTAACATTATTTTATTATAAATCCACTCATAATGTGTAGATGTAACCAACCGTCTTTTAAAATAAGAAACACAGAACCAATGCAAAGAAGAAAGCCAAGAGATCAGAGCTAAGAGCCTTACTGCCTGCTGCAGCTAGCCTCTTCAGCCAAGAGACCTCCCCAAAAGAGAGCTACTTCCTATTTGTTTGACTTTATATAGTCTTTCTGTTCTGCCTTCTCATTGGTTGTAAACTCAAACACATGACTGCCTCGTCACTGCCTGTCTGTAGAGACTTCTAGGTCTTCTATGGTATTGAGATTAAAGGCGTGTGTCTCCAGTGCTGGCTGTATCCTTGAACACACAGAGATCTACCTCGCTCTGCCTTCCAAGTGCTGGGATTAAAGGTGTGCAGCATGAATGCCCAGCTCTGCTATGGCTTGCTATTAGCTCTGATCCCCAGGCAACTTTATTTATTAACATACAGATAAAATCACATTTCAGTACAAATAAAATACCACCATAATAATGTATTAGATACTTTTCTGTTGATTTAATTAAAATACCATGAGCAAGCTGGATGATGGTGGTGCACACCTTTAATCCCAGCACTCAGGAGGCAGAGCCAGATGGATCTCTGTGAGTTCAAGGCCAGCCTGGGTAACAAAGTGAATTCTAGGAAAGGCACAAAGCTACACAGAGAAACCCTATCTTGAAAAACAAACAAACAAACAAACAAAAACAAAAAACAAAAAAAACCAAAATACCATGTGCAAAAGCAGCTTAAGGAAGAAAGGTTTTTTTTTTAGCTCATGGTTCTAAGAGGGACAGAGCCCATCTTAGTGTGAATGCAAGGTGGCAGCTGTAGGAATAAAAACAGGAAGCTGAGATATCACATCTCAACTCTACACAGGAAGAGAGAGAGAGGGAGAGGGAGGAGGGAGAGGAGAGAGAGAAGGAGGAAGAGAGCACTAACTAGCTCATGGAGCAGGATGATGCTGTAAATGCTCAAAGCCCACCTTCAGGAATATGTTTCTCCCAGTATGGTGCCACCTTTTAAACATTCCATAACCTCCCCAAACAGTGTCATCAACTAGGAACCAAGTATTCAAATATTTGAGCCTCTGAAGGATATTTCACATTCAAACTATAACACATAATATGGCAGAAAGGAATTGCAACTTTTTATATTACTACTACAGTATGGCTTCTTCTTTCGAACATAACATCAAAGTTCAGATACCATCTTAGAATAGAGAAAACTATGGCTAAGTAACCATGGCAACCAAATAAGCAGAATACCACAGTTATAGTTATGGCCATGTTGGTGTAGCTATTAATACTCCTCATTAGAAATCAAGGAGGCCATAGCAGCCTCATCTGGGATTCTAGCTGTTAGAATTCCTAGCCACTCCCCCAGCTACATGACTGTGGATGTGCTGTCCAGAAGCCAGGCAAGATGCTTAGTTATCCCAGGGTCTTATGTCCTACATAATGCATGTGCTGCATGATCACGTAATTCGCAATTTGCACACAGTATGACCACATGTGCATGCGTGGCATAGCTGCATAGGCCCATATGATCATGCTGCGTCACGGCGGGGGGGGGGGGGCTCTTAAAAGCAGATTTCACCATTTTCCCTCACCGTTCCTTGCAGTAGGCCTATCCCACACCCATTCTTTACTCCCCCCTAATAAACCCTTATAGTGGATTTTGTTGTGCCTCGTGTTTCTTTCCCATGGTAAACAGAGCTGCATAACAAATAACACTAGCATTCCTTCCTCCTGCCTCCCATCCAGCTGCAAGTGATCTTGGGAAATGCTAGAATAAGTAGGAAGTGAAAGTTTAACTGTATGGGGGACTCTGTGTCATTCTACCATGAGGTCATCATCCATGGTAGGGTGGGACTTGTGATACAGCTGTTTAGGGGTCATCATTGTTAGGATCCTGTACATGCGCAGTTTGGGGTCTTGCATCTTATGTCATCAGTGGGCACTGGCGACTACATGACCACTCAACCTGTGCCTTAAAAAGCCGGCTGTGAAGCCGGGCGTTGGTGGCGCACGCCTTTAATCCCAGCACTCGGGAGGCAGAGCCAGGCGGATCTCTGTGAGTTCGAGGCCAGCCTGGGCTACCAAGTGAGCTCCAGGAAAGGCGCAAAGCTACACAGAGAAACCCTGTCTCGAAAAAACCAAAAAAAAAAAAAAAAAAAAAAAAGCCGGCTGTGGACCCCCACCCTCTCTGTTCTCTGCTCTGCTCCCCGCTTCCCTCCCCCACCAGGCCTGGCTCTCCTCTCTTCCCCTCCCCCCTTTTCCCTCCTAATAAAGCTCTAAAAACTAACAGTGGGTTCTGTTGCGACTGTGACCTTTTCTGCCGGTACATAACACTTCACCCATGTTTCTGTAAGTTTACTTACAAACTCACTGGATACCAAGTCATACTTGGGTTGAATCCGTCCTTTGGTCTGTCCTCAATGTTCCATCTGGGATGAGTAGACATTTGTTCACCTCTCCCAAGGAAGACGTTGATTCAACAATTGCACACAAGAATTATTAAGAAAGAAACCTGTAG